>NW_022631002.1:7097917-7485044 GCF_010015895.1 Lontra canadensis
GAGGGTGGCGGGGGCCGGGCGCGCCTCCCGCCCGCCGCCCGCCCGCCCTCCCGCGGCGCCCGCGCCCGCTCCCTCTTTCTCTTTCTCTCGCACACACACTCTCTTACTCCATCTACTTTGCGGCCTTGGAGGGGAAGGAGGAAGCCGGGCGGAGCCGGGGCGGGGGAGGTAGCGGTCCCGGGGAGGTGTTTCTCGCCCGACGAGCCGCCTCGAGTGCAGAAAGTACAGGTAAAAGTCGGCGCCGGACGTGCCGGGAATGCGGGGGGCCGCGCGGCGGCCGGCTGGGGTGCCGGGCGGGGGGTGCGCGGCCGGGGCTGGGCCGGGGGGCGCAGGAGAGGAGGGGGGCGGACGTGGGAGTCGAGCCCAGCCCCGGCGAGGCGGGGTCCGGGGCGGTGGAGGGAGACTGCGAGGGGGGCATCCGGGTTGGGGTTAGGGAGACACCCGCCACGCCGATCCCCGGGGCCACCGGGCCGCCGCCTCCCTCCCCCCACCTGCTGCCCCCGCCACCGGCTCGGAAGCCCTCCAGGCCGGGGCGTGGGGGCGGTCCTTGCGGGTGTCGTGCTCTCTGGGGGCGAGAGGGGGCGCTGCAGAGGGCCCTCTGTGGAAGGAAGGAGAACATGGAAGTCGGAGGTGGGTGGTAACATGTTGCTGGAGGACTTGGGATGTGAGCCCTGCTCCCGACACTCTGCGTCACCCTCAGTGGATACCTGTCTCCAGGTCCACCCAGGTAGTGGCCAGCCTCGGAGACTTTGAGAGCGTCTTAAAAGTGGTCAAGGAAGATGTTAGTTTGGCATCTGTGAAACAATGGAGGAATAGCCGTGGCCTCTGGGAGCTGGGTTGTAGCTAGCTCTGGACACAACTGTTCCAGCTTTTGGGTTCCCAACAAGTGGACAAAATGAGAAACAAGCCCCACTCCCTGGGGAGAATGCCTCCAAAACGGTGGTAGTCCCAAGATGAGGGTCAGAGTAAGGAAGCTAAGAGACCGGCCATCTTCAACCAGAAGGCCCACTGATCCTCCAAGAAACCAGCATCAGCGCTCGGCCTGGACCTGCACTCCCTAAATAAATAAGTCCGCGAACACTAGCCCTGCTTCCCAAGGCTCCTGACTAAATTGAGATGAGCACCCCCAAAGGGTGAAATTAACCTAATGGGTAAGAAACTGTAGGGGTGATTCAACCACAGGAGACTATAGGGGTGATTCACCTACCATGAGCTTTTTCCTGTGGGCCTATGGGCGGCTGAAACTTTTCAGATGGTAGATTTGCTGGCTGTTGTGAGAGGAGAATGGAGAAAGGCAAGTTAGCCTCTTGGCGTCTGGGGTCTTTTGGATGATGCTGGACTTGGGGAGACCCAGTCATGGACTGCTACCAACCAGTGGGCTCAGATGGGACAGATGGGTGTTCTTAGCACTCCCTGAAAGAATGCTGCAAACCGACCTCTTCTCAACCCTTCTGCCTTCCTCATCCTTATGCTAATAAAGAAGGTGAAGTTCAGTAGGAATCTGGTGAAGAACTTTGACAGATCATGGCCAATGCGTCATGCAGGCACTTTGGTCTGTTTCAAGATGGCGGAGCAACGTCTGAAACCCAAAGTTGAAGCGCAGTAAATTGTGAGGTCTGATTGAGCTTTTACAAGTAGAACCAGCACTATTAGGACATTGGTCAAGAGTAGATACTCTTCAGGGGCAAATTTCATTTCCTGAGAAGTGTGGATTTTTCTACCCATTGATACTGAACTGAGTCAAGCTAGAGCTGCCCACATTGTCTAGGTGCATTGTGAAGGCCTTAAGAGGCTGTATCAGGAGCTGTCAGTATTTCTGCACTTGAAGTTTGGAACTTTTGAACCTTCTGGGGCTAATTTCTTGTTTAATGTTCACCTGAAACTATCCTCCTTAACACTGGTAATTATAATCTGTTAAGGGGAATTTTCACACTGGCCTTGAAACTATCTTAGCACCTCAAGAGTTTTTACTGGAGTTCGATGAACAGAACAATAATAATAATTACTTCTGTAATAGTAGGTAATTGTACTAAGTGTAAAATAGTTTTCCCATAGCTGATTATTTGCATCATCATTACTAAAAGGCCTAACTTGCATTATGAGAATGTAACCAATGTTAACATTTTTATGGCCTGTGTCTACATTATATAACATACACTGAAGAATTTAATTTGTTGTTCAAGTTCAGCTTTAAAAACAATTATGTGCTGAGAACTGTACATTAGCATATATATTTCTCACTGTAAAATTGTTGTGTGAGTAAAAAAATAGGATGTTGATTTAACAAAGATCTTGGAATATCTAGTTACGTTGACCTTGAAAGACAAAAAGAAAAAAACTGATCATATTTTTAATTATGGTATTACACTACTTAACTATCATATTCAAGTTTATATAAGATGGCTTCTTATAACCTCTAATCAAGAAACCATACCTTGATTGGGCGAAGAATGATTATATTTGTAATTGATCTATTTTGTGTCTGTGTGTCTACTGACATTATTCTTGACCCTTTATAGTGAAGATACGATTTGGATTATAGAGATCCTTCATATTCTCTTTGGTGCTTCAGATAATTAAATTGTAGAGCATAAACCTTCCTCAGATAGTGTTTTCTTTTTAAGGAATAGGTTCTGATTTTAAAAATGTCAGAAAATAAAAACTTTATGTAATGGCACTCCTCAATCATAATGAGAAATACGGAATCAAGCTCCCTTTCCAAAATTTTGGATCTTGATAGGTGATTCTGCTTTGTTCCCCGGTAGAAGAGTTCTCATCATCTTCTGGTGTATTATAGTTGTCACCTATAGAAAGGTGATCTTAAATATTGGCTGATTGTGTCCAGGTATCTGGATACAATATGAAATTCTTATCCAGATGCTCTGGTCTATGTTCTGCTAGACATACGGGTCATGAAGTGGCTGTCTGTGAGCAGGTCTGGGCTATCTATTTATTTTGCTTTGTCTCCATGCTAGATAAGAAAAGTGGACTTGAGTATCTTTTAGATGGTACATGGGATCTCTGGTTTGTCCTTGTCTCAGTGCTCCCTATTACCATGTACCCATTTTTAACATTACTTATCTGGCTTCAGCAAGCATTAGAGTTTGCAACCCCAGGAATATAATCATTCACTAAGATGTTTGGGTTTCAGAAAGACATAATCAGGGAATAAGGAGCCCCATCCTCTTGTCTAGTCCCTCTGTGTCCCTACCTCCTTGCACATTCAAATAGTTGTTGACAGAATCAGTGAACAGAAGACTGAATTAGGCATATATAAAGTGCCTTGGCTGACCTTTGTTATCCTTGTACTGAGTGTTACCTCCTGTTCTCTTTTCCTCCTCAGCTTGTGATCACTCAGTGGTGGTAACACCATGTGTATGGGTAGCTCTCAGTTCTCTTCTGGAAGGAAGTGTGGCCGAGTGCCTTTCCAGAGAGCCAGATTGTTACTCATTAGAACCACTGAATGCAACTAAGCTTCAACCATGTGGCTTTCCATGTGGCTGTTGCGTTGTATTGTACACCCCCTCCCTTGTGATTAGCTGATAGTTGTGGAGGAGGTCTCTCTCTCTCTCCTTTGGCAGAATTGTTCAAAGAGAATGCTGTATGTCTGTAGACAAAGTCAGTATTAGCCGAGATGGACTTGACAGTAGTAGTTCCTTGTGTGTTTCTCAACAGTTTATATGTACACCCCAGAGTTCTTTCTTACAAGGATGAAATGTGCCATGTGTCTTTTTGGGGAAGGGGGTTGATAAGCGTGCATACATCCATATCTAATATATATGTGTGTGTGATTATGTGTATGTGTGTGTGTGTACCTCTGAAAATATTGCCTTCCTTTCATTCCCAGTAAGATAAATAACAACAATAATAGGATAATTTTAGTTTTGTTGAAAGAAATTTATTTTCTTTAAAAATCGACTGCTACAATGGTGAACATAGGCATTTCTACCCTCGTACTCTGCAAAATCATTCACTAAAAATGTCGGAAAATATGGACTTATAGGAAAAATGGGGTTGAGGCAGAATGTTGAAAACTTACAGAATTTTGTGAGGGGGAGTTTTGGGCTTATGCGTCCTCTCTGTAGATTGAAGGGGGCTATTTGTTTCTAATAGACACAATTTTCATCAAAATTACGTCTGGCCTGGGGCATAGGCATCTTCATTCATCTTTATTGGGAGAAATGTTTTCATAGCTTCTTCATCTGCAACTTGTAGGTTCGCCAGGCAGGTTAGCCTAGTAGAGAGTGTAGTGGTTCTCGAAGCCACAGCCTGCCACTCCTCGTGTTAAAGGAAGGCACTGGAGTGCATTTTCAGCTTTGTTCAAGGTCCTCATGCATCACTAAACCTTTCTGTTCCTTTGTGAGGGTGCATTGCTAGATTGCTTCAGAATATTAACAAGCTAGGAAAAATAACATAAGAATCAACATAACTTACTTCTTATACTAACATCATTTCCCTATTTACCAGTGATACCTGAGGTTAATTCCCATCCAACATGTAGTAGCTGAGTAGATGGTCAGTGATAGAACTTTTCCGTACCAGTATTTGAAGAAATAGATATCTTCAAAGAGAATATATCGGTTGAGTTGAATTGACTCCTTGGTACATAGTAGGCACATGATGAATACTGAATGGGAACTATGATTCTCCCGTCCTTTGAAAGTTATTTTAAATTACCCCCTGGGAGTAGATATCAGCTTATTTTTGGATAGACTTTTATGCTAAGTCACACTCTTCATTGGATAAGATAATTTCTTCAGGGGTTTCAACTGTCCTTGAAAGAAGTTTATACAGCTCCTTGTAATCTGGCCAATTGCTAAGGCATGGTTCAGGCATGGTGATTATCCAGTATCTTAAGTATTAGAGACACACATTTCGATTCCAAAGTTATAGGTCTTTCTGTGTCTCTTGGATGGTGAGGAAGGGTATAGATGTGGCTGCATTCATAGCACCATCTTTGATTTGTTCATTGTATATTACTAGAACACCAAACATATGCCAGTCATTCTGGAAATGATTGCTTTCTGTAAGCCCATAGTCTAGTGGAGATATAGGTAAGAAAATATGCAGTTTACGGTACAACGGGAAAAGTGTCAATACAGGGGAAGATGGGGCTCTCTTGGGAGGATGGGAGGAATCCAGCCTTGGGGAAGTGGAAGGCTTCTTAGGAGAGGTGGTGGCCACTGAGGAGTGTAAGGAGATGAGCTGTACCCATCCCTCATCCCCTCAAACTGAGAGAAAGGCAGGGGATAGCTCTTTGGTTTTTGTTTTGGTCCATTAGGTGAATAGTGGAGCTAGTCATGGAGATAGGGAGCCTAGGAAGAAGCATTAATTGAAAGCAGTGGGGTGGTGGCAAGGACAATGAGTTCAGAGTGTTTCTGGAACATCTGGGTATAGAGGTCCACAGCAGTAGTCAGGGGAGCCTGAAGCTCAGAAGGAGCACCTCTCTGGGATTTTGGGAGTCATTAGTGTGTAGACCATCATTAAAGCCGAAGGACGCTGTGTAAACCTGAGGTGGGTCCAGTGACGGAATACTGGAGAAAACAGACATTTAAGGGACAGAGGAAGAGAGAGAAGTGATACCAGATTTACAAGGAATAGCAAGCGAGGTAGAAGGAAAAACAAGAGGCTTGGCTTTTATGGAAGACAGTGGGAAACTGTATTTCAAGGAAGAAGGTATGGTTTGCAGTGTCCTTTGGATTTAATAAGCAGAAAGTCATTGGCAACCTTAGGGAGCTCCTCCATAGATGTGTTGGCGGGTGAGGGAGGGCCTGGTTCAAGTGTGATGATGAGCAAGGGGGTGTGGGGAGTGTGGGTTCAGAGACATCATGTGTAGGCAACGCTTTTATTTTTTTAAGATTTTATTTATTTATGTGTTGGAGAGAGAGAGCAAGCAAGCACAAGCAGGGGGAGCAGCAGGCAGAGCAGGCAGAGGGAGAAGCAGGCTTCCCACTGAGCAAGGAGCCTGATGCAGGACTTGACCCCAGGACCTTGGGATTATCACCTGAGCTGAAGGCAACCACTTAACCAACTGAGCCACCTACGCGTCCCTATAGGCAACATTTTTAAGAATCTTGGGTGTGATTGTGTGGAGAGAGTGAATGTGATATCCAGGGGTAAAGTGGGAGAATGGGTCAGCTGTCTCCATTCCCCTGGTTCCCACAGGGCTCTGACACTTTGGATGACTTGGATATCAGCTGTCATGTAGACAGTGGGTTATCGGACTTGCATTCATGGAAGAAGGTATTTTCCGTAAACCCAACAAACACCTCTCCTGCTGACCTATGGCGGTGGAGTCTGGCATCTTCAGTCATTTTAGCTGGAGAAGAAAGTAGAACATATATAAGGTAGTGATACCGAGCCTTTCAACAGATCCTGGTCAAGGAAAAGGTCTTGCTAAATTGAGGACAAAGAGATAAAGTTCTTCATTAAGGGTTTGTCATAACAGCATTTTTCTGAGAGGAGAGGGATGGTAAACAGTTCACCAAGGTGCTAGAGGTCAATGGGCGTGATAGAGTTTTAGGGGTCAGCCCACCTGGCTCCAGACCCTAGTTATTCTGTCAAATGCCAATGTAGCTCTTGCCATGAGGCTATTTTGTAAATGTGATTAAAGTCCATAATCAGTTGAATTTAAGGGAGATTATTCTAGATCATCTTGGAGGGCCTGATTCAGTCAGAACTGAAGCCTACCTGAAGAAGAAAAAATGCCACCCCTGGATAGCAGCTGCAGTTGGGAAGAGTTCCAGCTTGCCCTCCCTAATGGCCTGTGCTGCGGACTTTGGATGGGCCTGGCCCCCTGTACCCCCCACCCCCACTGCCACCACATAAGCCAGTTCCTTGCCATCTATCTCTTAATGTATAAATCCTATTGGTTCTGCTTTCTTGACTGAATCCTGATTGTTACAGCCAGTTTCTGGTCTACACGCTGCCACCTGGTAACAGTGTGCTCCTAGTTGTGCCCTTCAGGTTTTTTCAAACTGGATGGCTTCTGCTCTACAGGGAGGTCTCTTCTGTTTTGGAAATCTCTCCTCCTGATTGTGCCTGTTACTTCTTCACATAAACCACACTTACTAAGGAGTGTCATCATCTTACTTGTCTCCATGTGGGAAGAGCTTCAGGAACCCTGCCAGGCCTTGGTGTTCTGGCCCATGGGGGTTGTTCCTGAGCATGGCACACACTGCCATGCCAGGGATTCCCCGACCAAGGGGCCACCACCCTATTCGCAGTTTCTTGACCAGGGAATTTTCCTCTCTGATTTTCATTTCCTGGTCTTCCAGTCCAGTGTTTTAAAAATTACGTTTCAACGGGTCTTGCTAACAGGCCATGGAGCTTATACAAGTTCTGGATTTGAAGTTTATTTAAAAATAGTCCTTTGTTTAATAATCCATCAATCAAGTATTTATTATTTGTCAACAGTGTGCCTAGAAACATGCCAGGTGTTGGAGCTGCAGCCACAAGTGTCTTTTAAACTGTTGTTCAGGGACGCCTGGGTGGCTCAGTTGGTTGAGCAGCTGCCTTCGGCTCAGGTCATGATCCCAGGGTCCTGGGATCGAGTCCCGCATCGGGCTCCTTGCTCATCAGGGAGCCTGCTTCTCCCTCTGCCTCTGCCTGCCATTCTGTCTGCCTGTGCTCGCTCTCTCTCCCTCTCTCTCTCTGACAAATAAATAAATAAAATCTTTAAAAAAATATAAACTGTTGTTCAGAGTGTGATAAAGGCCTCACACCCACATATGGTTATATACCACACTTTTAACACATTGGAGTGTTCAGTACATTAAAACGAACAGCCAGGTCAACTATTTTTGTGTGAGTAGACCTCAGAATACAGCTTTTCCTGCTGTCTCTGGACATGTATTTGAACTTCTGGTAAATGCACTGTTTTAGGAATATTGTAGGTCAGCAATGTTCTTGAAAAAAAATTCGGGCCTGTTTGTATCTCTTCACATACAATTACACAGGCAAATACACTTTACAGCGCAGTGTACCCCACTCACTTAAAAACCACTCAAGGTTCAAATAATTGTGGTTGGTGAATGTTCTAGACATGGTGTAATAATCATTATATGATAACTGACCATCTAACGCTCTGCCCCATTATATTATGTAAAAGAGAGTGTTGGGGACTTAATGAGAGTTCTACGTCATTCTGCCCTGACTTTTTAATTTGAGAGAAGGAACATGAATAATTGTTACGTGTTAGAGGGTCAGCCACAAAGCAAACATTTCCTTTGTTTCTTCTTTCAGGCTTTAGGATCTGTTAGAATGCAGAATACCCTGAGATTAAAATACAAGATCATAGGGGCACCTGGGTGGCTCAGTGGGTTAAAGCCTCTGCCTTTGGCTCAGGTCATGATCTCAGGGTCCTGGGATCGAACCCCACATCGGGCTCTCTGCTCAGCAAGGAGTCTCCTCCCCTACCCCCCCGCCTGCCTCCCTGCCCACTTGTGATCTCTGTCTCTTTCAAAATAAATAAATAAATAAATAAATAATCTTAAAAAAATACAAGATCATAAAAACAAAGCAAGCCAAATCTGATACCCCTTACAACCACTTTTCTTTTAGCAAGTCAAAGATTGTTTTCCTATTTACAAGCAAACCAAGTGCAGAAGTAAGTTGTCGGGGCTGTAGCAGGAAAATAGATAACAGTCTTCGACCTCATTGAAAAATTGCATTATTAATCAAAATAGACATTTTTGCTCTCATGAGTTAGTTCAGTGATAAGAAAGTGGTGTAAGTCAAACTTACAAAAGATATCTACACTAAGAAATTTTTGCACCTATCTGATTTTATGTGTTAGGTTTCCTGGAACTGTCTTTCCTGGAACAGGAAAAGGGTTCCATAGCTGAGTTCTAGCATTTTCCACAAGGCACTAAGCTCTGTGAGGGCAGGACCATGTCTGTATTAGTCGTGATGGCATTCCAAGCCTGTGGCCCTTTACTGGGTACATGGTAGTTCTTCAGTAAATAGTTCTTGAATGAATGATTGGAAATGTTGGAAACCTATGCTCTTCGGCCCCTTGCCTTTCTCTTGAGTGAGCTTTCTTAACTGCTTGCTGTAGGATTTTCCTCTAAGATGATTCCTACAGATTGCCCTTGACATTCAAGATTCCATTTTTGCCTTTCACCACATCTTGTGTAGATTTATTAGGTAACAAAAGTCCCTTAAAGGACACTGAAACATTTAAGGCGTTGTCCCTCATGATGAGTGACGACTGGATTGCGAGTGGCCATTCTCTGATCGGGCCTGTGATGGAGCCTCTTTCACACCGACACACACAAAACTGTGGTTCTGCTACTTGGAGCGCTGCCTCCTGGCCCCGCTCCAGCCTCGTGGCTTGGCCTACTTTGATATACACTGTCCGTTTGAGGTTGAGCCGCCTGGCCCCAGACTCAGAAACAGAGACTTGTATCCAGAGGGTGTCCTGAAGAAGGCTCTCGGGAGAAACACGTGTAGGAAGTGTGGAAGGCAAGATGGGACAGCTGGACAAGCTGACCTGCAGTGAGGTCACAACCGAGTGATGCTGTGGAAGGCTCTTCTTCAGAAATGTCCTACCTGGGGGGCAGGGAACTGAGCCCTCATCATCCAGTTGCTGCTAGCCAGCTGTCCCATGGTGGGGTGGGGACGGGTGGGGAGTGTTTTCTTGCCCTGGGCAGTTCCCTGTGGCAGAGGGCAGTTCCCTTCCAGGGACACATCTGTGAACCTTCTGCAGCAGAGATATCTAGATGAGCATCCCGCGTGTTTCCCCAATCCGGAAGCCGCGGGGATGGGTACTGAGACCCTGACAAGGGGACCTGGGTATAGTGGACGTGATCCCCTGCACCCTCAATTATCGCCATCCAGTGACTGGTGAGTCCCGCTCGGAGTCCTCCAGAATACACATTGGTCACCTTGCTTGTATTTTTGGTTTTTGGTGCCTTGCTTGAAGACCTCATTTGTCATTTGCCAGCTTCTTGGGGCAGCCCGGGTCTTGAGTACCAACAGACTGGCCATGTGTTGCGATCATCCTAATGACTCCTTTGTTTTTCCATTTGGCATGTACCATAGGGTCGCATGTGGCGAAGCACTTCAGATGCTGTCATTTCTGTTGGCTCTCCATCCCTTACTGCTGGAACATTTTCCTTGACTGATTCTCCCACTCCTGAGTTTCCTCTGTGTCCTCATCTTCTGCTGCCTGTTTCTTAAACTTTGGAGATTCTTAGAGTTTTGACCTGAGGTTCTTCTCTCCTTGTGATGCAGTGACCGAATGGATGATTTCTGTCTCTGACACGTGCCTGGGTTTTCCCTCTCAACTCCCGAGCTACCCGTCTTACTCCATGGTGACTCTTTACACTCAAAATATCCAAACTTGAGCTTCACCTTCCAGGTTCCTAGCCTCTGTCCGTCAGCCCCTTGGATAGAAATATGGCCTCCCTTGTGCTGCCCAGACACCCCGTATGTTCTTTTGGATCAGCATCCTCTGTGTTTCCCAAATAGAACCTTTTCCCTTCATGTTCTCTGTCTTCCTTGAATTCAGGAGGCAACTCCCACAACTCAGATCACTCCCAAACCTCTTAGCTCTTATCGGTGGCTCTAGCCAAATTTTTCTCCAGACTGTAGCCATGAGGAACTTTCTTAAATACCAGTGTTGTCATGTCTCACCTCCTGCTGGTTCTCTGCATACAGCTGTACTCTGTCCATAGATTTGTTCTTGGTTCCTGGGATGTTCCATGGGCTCTCCTTTATTTGTACCATTTCAAATGACTGGGGTGCTCTCTGTTACCAACCCTGCCACCTTTTTGTTTGCTTAAATCCTGCTAATTCTTTATGTCTCAATTAGATCTTACTCTTGGCAAACCTTCCCTGGCTCATCAGGGGTTTTCTTTGGGCTTGTGTAGGACCTTGTTCTTCCCTCATTATAGCACTTACTTCACTGTGTTATAATTTATCATTTTATTTTCTAAGTCTCCTACCAGGTTGTAAGTTTTGTGGGGTGGGGGGGACAGGGATTCTCTCTGTTTTGTTTTAGCTTTAGCACTCAGCCCAGTATAGGACGCAAAAAGCTATCTGTGTAATCACGGAATGACTATATTAAAAACTTTCATTTACATGAAAGTTGACACTGCACTTGACAGTCTGTTTTGTATGAAGTTTGAAGGACTGTCAGTCTGTTGGTTTTCCTAAGGGCATAAAACTCTCAAGTCTGTTTTCTATGTCTTTCATCGATCAGTTGATCAGTGGACATTGGTTTCTTATAAGCAAAACTCATGGACAGTGTTTGGCTTTGTATTATCAGCAAAGCTAATGCAATTTTGTAGGCAAGGGGTTGCTGAGTTTTGGGATTTGGTGGAAGTTTTTAAGTCATCTGCTTAGTCTTTCCGCAACATCTCTGAGAACAAATCAAAAGTGTCGGTCTCTTTTACTCAACTGAAGGAGATGAGTCCTTGAAAGGCTAAAACCGGCTATTTGCCTTCACTGAAATCAGAGTGTATCATACATGAGATAGTGTCTTGCTGGACTCTTCTGGAGAGCTGCCTTGAAAATCTTGACGTCATTGTTGCTTTCTTACGCAAGGCTTCCTAAAGGAGGCCAGTGAGGCTCAACATAGCCTTGAGTCTCGTTTCATTCTCTTGTTGATGAAGAATGGGGTTAGGACCCACCTCACCAGCTGATACCACAGGCCTTGACATTATGCGAAACACTTGATATCTAAACTTTGCCTGGAAACCCAAATTTACTTGTGAACTTCTACTGGTTGAAAGGTGAGTGGGTAAGATTTTAGTGTCTTGATGTTTACATTGCTGTATTTGCTTGTCTGTGTTGCCACCTAAAACCACATTCACTTTGAAGACATGGAGAAGTACATGGAGATCTGTGAAACAGACTTTGGTAAGGGTCTTGTAGTTAATAGGAAGAGGAAGGGAACCACACAGTGGATTTCTCAGGGATGCAAACACATATGGATCTTCTTCAAATGATAGAGCTAATTTTCTCTCTGAATTGATGCGTATTTTGGTACTATGTAGAAAGTCATAGATTGTTTTCTTACCTTGGTCATCACGTGTGGAGGAGATGGCAAAGTCTTTGATATCATGAGGCATTTCTGTTTTATTACCCCCGAGCCTCCCACTCCTCTCCACGTCTGTGATATTGTGGAATTTCAGGGAACCTGGTGCAAATCCCATTTGCTTTTGATGTCATGAATTGGTATGTCTTTTGAAGAAATCTAATCTCTGATGCTGGCTGAAGCATAAAGAGGTTATTGAAGTGTACCTTCCTATGATGCTTGTATAAAATAATCTTAAGAGTGAAAACAGTAATAATAGCCATCAGTGAATGATTACTATATGTCAGACACTGTCTAAATTCTCGGCATTATCTCCTTTAGTACTTCTTATGGGATGGGTATTAGCCCCGTTATTATCCCCGTTAGTGATTCAGAAACGGAGACTCACAGCTACCAGATGGTAGAACCAAGATTTAAACTAGGTCCTCTGGAGGACCAGTACTTATCTCTGGTTAAATTATAAAATGCCCATGGTTTCCCTTCCATCTTCTCTCCTTTTCTTACTCAGCGGTACTCCTGCCCTAGCTTCTCAGGTACCATGCTTGGCACAGAATCCCAGGCATGGGTGGGTTCTCCATGCATTGAGAACAACACAAGGAACCAGAAAATAATCCTGCTTATAGTGGTTCCATGCTGGTGTTGCTAGATCATTGCTGTACTTAAATGTAGACCTATCAACTGACCTTGAAAAAATCAATTTTAGAATTTTTACCAAGAATTCACAGAAAGCACCTAGGTTAGAATTTTGTAGAACAGGAAAATCAGGGTCATGTTTCTTTTCTGCATGCATTCTTATTTTTCAGGATTAGAAAAAATTGCCAGTCATACTTCTAACAGCCTTCCTTAGAGGATTTTCAGGTCCTTAGATTATAATAAGTTTCTGTCTGAAGGTTTGAAGTCAGCTACAGTAATAGGTGCTCATATGTCTTCTTCTCAACTGTCTTAACGCTGTTCCCTCTCCCCGTTATATGTTTTCTTAATACATTAAAAAATAAGATTATAAAGCAAATACATACTCACTGTCAAAAAGTTTTAAAAAATAGAAAAAGCGGAAAAGAAATAATAACTCACAATTCTTTTATTTAGCAGCGCACTATTAACACTTGTATATCCTTCTGATCTTTTTCTACTTACATAAGGAATACCCAAGTTCCTTATCATATATCCAATATATGAGAACTACGAAATATAAAATTGTGGCCATACTATACAAAGCATTATGCAGCTCTTTTAGACAATACAAGTATTTCTTTTATTTAGTAGTGTCCTATAACATAATGTCAATATGTTACACCATGTAATTGATCACTTTGTAGTCTGATTCTATACATAGCTTGTTTTTAAATTTTCAGTATTTTAAGTCAAAATCTTTGTATGCGGTGCTAATACTTCCTTATGATAAATGTCTAGATACTTCCTTATGATAAATGTCTAAATATATTTTAATGAGCATGCCTTCTATAAAGACTGTTGCTAATACTGCCCACTGCTCTCCAGAAAGGACACGCTTGCCATCCAGAAAAGATATTTCCAGCAATAACTGGCATGTTTATTTTGCTGGGCTCTCAGCGTGACTGGTATTACTGTTAAAAAATGCAATTTGAGAGGTGTTTTTAATTTCTTCTTGATATATAAAGATTTAAAAAATAATCTAATCATTGTCTATAATATATATTAACAAAAATATTTTTTCCTTTCTGGTTAGTTGTTATTTTGCCTGTTATCATTTTTTATAAGGAGAGTAACTTAAACATTCATACTAGATTAAATACACGTGTATTTAAGATTCCTTCTTGTCTCTATCCTTCTAACATCCCTCCTTCCTTCTTTACTTCCTCCTTTCCTTCCTTGAAATAGGGAGGTCTTCCTTGTGCCAAAGCATATAACCACTGATCTGTAATCTCTTCTGTTTCTTTTATGGCATAATTATTGTCCATTTAATATAACTAATTTATTTTGCTGTGTGGCGTGAAGTAGGGATATGTTCACTACCATGACTAATCTGTTGTTTAACACTATTTATGGAACAATTCATTATTCTCCCTCTGATTTGAAATGCCAGATTTATCTTTGATGAAATTATTGCAGATAGTAGGGAATATGAACTTATTTATGGCCATTCTCTTGCATACAGTTTTAGTTATTGTGCTTTTAGGAAACATTTTATTGTTTAGTAATTTGAGTCCACTTTCATAATTCTTTTCTCAAAATGTTTTTATGATCTCAGTTGATAAATTCCCAAACAAAATCCAGATCAGCTTCTTCCTTTAACTGCACTAGATGTATGGGTTGCTTTGGGGAGAACTGACATCTTTGTGAGTTTGAGTCTTCTCCTTCAAGAACTTACTCCTCTCCATTTATTAAACCTCTTCTTGTTTTCTTGATACTGATCCTAAGTTTATTATTAGGTCGTTTAAATTGCTGTTGCTTTTATGAATAGGGTTTTATATATAATTTATTGTTTATATTTTAGAAGCCCAATTTTTTAGGGTATTTTTTTAACTATACACGTTCTGAATTCTTATCGATCTAATAATATATTTTGTTCAGTTCTTTCTGGAATTCTGGTCACATCATCCTCAAATTATCTTACCTGTTTTTTTTTTTTTTAAGGTTTTATTTTATTTGAGAGAGAGAGCAAGCATGAGCGAGGGTGCCAGAGAAAAGGAGAGGGAGAAGCAGACTCCTCATTGAGCAGGGAGCCTGACAGGGGGCTCCATCCCATGACCCCCAGATCACAACCTGAGCGGAAGGCAGATGCTTAAACAACTCAGCCACCCAAGTGCCCTTCTTACCTGTTCTTACTGTTAGTCAGACACTTAGGTCTATTTTTCTGCCCTCACTTTGTTGCCAGAATTTTCAGAAAGCACTATATAATGGTGCAGTAGTTAGGATTTGTGTCTTGTTTCTTGCTTCTGATTTAGTAAAACTGCCCTTCATTTCACCATTAATTAAGGCAGTGCCTTTGGATAAAAGGGGGATAGTATGTTTGCTGTTAGTTAAAGTTCCTATACCTCGTTTACTGTTTTCTTTTCTTTTAACAAGGAATGGGTGTTATACCTTATTAGGTGCTTTTTTCATACTTGCTGAGGGGACCATATAATCTTTATCTTTAGCATAAACTTGCTGTAATCTAGTTAACTGTAGTTTCCTAAGGCTAACTTTCCATATTTTGAGAGAAACACACTTGGCACCAATGCGTTTTTAAATTTTGATATTTTGTGAAGTTGGGCCAGCTGCTGTGTGTGTTTAGAATTTTGGTATTGATATTCAGAAACGTGGTTGGTCTTTGGTTTCCTTTTGTGTGTGTACCAATTTCGTCTAATTTTAATGTCAAGATAATGCTGGTTTCTTGCAAGTCATTGATTAACCTTTTATTTTTTCCTCTGTTTTCAAGAATAGTTTATACAACATGCCAATTAAGCTTTCTCTTAAGTGTTTTTTGAAAGAAATAAGTTGGTTATGGTATTTTCTGTGTCTGGAATTTTTTGGAGACAATTTTTGATAGCATTTTCCATTGTTGCTTTTTTTTTCATATGTCCTCTTATTGAGTAAATTTTGGTAATTTATATTTAGTAAGAATACCATTCCTTATTGTCCCTATTTTAACATTTATTTGAAGAGGTGTACATAGTTTTAACTTTTCAAAATATCTCTTTCATATACTTGGTGATGGTCTTCTCTTCCTAAGGTTGTAACTTCATGTTTTCCCACTTTTTCCTATTTTTGGGGTTGCCAGCAATTTGTCTCTTATATTGAATTTTTTCCATAAAATCAACCCTTAATTAAGCTTTATTTTTCCCATTTCACTATTTTCTGCTTTACATTAGTCAGCTTCTGATTTATCATTATTCATTCCTCCATCTATTTACCTTTTCTACTTTTATTTATGAATTATAGTATGCAAACAAAATGTACATAGTGTATATGTATAATTTAATAATGGATAGTTATGAGTGTACTAACCACATACTTTTAAAAATAGAATATATTTTCAGCCCTCTTGGTGCTCCTTTCCCAGTGTATGCCCATCCCTCTCTCCAAGAAGCAACTCTTCTTCTGAATTTGTGATTATTTCCTTTATTTTCTCTATAGTTTTATAACAATTTTGCATCCTTAAAATTTATGTTGCTTGAATTTCCCTGGTTTTGAATCTTATAGAACTGGAATCAAATTGTATGAATTCTTGTGCCTCTTGATTTTTGCTCAGTATTATGCTTTTGAGATTTATCCATGTTAATGCATTCCATTTTTTTATTGGAATATATTTCTCTCTATAAGAATTGAATACATATGTTTACATATGTAAATCCAGAAATATCTTAAAATATAATACATAGTATGTAATATATAAATATAAGATATGCAAATGTATGACTTCATTTATTCTGTTATGGATGGACATTTGGGCTTACTTCAATTTCTTATTTTATTTTCATGCTTTGCTATTACAACAGTGTTGTGGTAAGTATATTTGGTAGTTGTCTCCTGGTCCACCCATACCAGAATTATGCATGGCAAATACTTCGATGCAGAATTCTTGAGTCCTACTGTACTCAAATGTTCAGCTTTACTAGATCATACTAAATTATTTCCAAAATATTTATGTTTTCTTTAGGCTTCATTTGTTCCTAACTTTCTAGCCTTGAGTTGAATGTTTAACTTTTATTTTCACATTTGGTATTCAAAAATAAGAAACGAAAGCATTTATAGCTATGAATTTTTTCCAGAGTCCGGTCTTCACTACAGAAGTCTTATTATATCTTCTAATTGATATATATTTTTCTAAATACAATATATTTTCAGTTGCTGTTTGCTCTTTTTTTTTTTAAGATTTTTTTTTAATTTATTCATTTGACAGAGAGAGAGAGATCACAAGTAGGCAGAGAGGCAGGCAGAGAGAGGAGGAAGCAGGCTCACTGCTAAGCAGAGAGCCTGATGCGGGGCTCGATCCCAGGACCCTGAGATCATGACCTGAGCCGAAGGCAGAGGCCTAACCCACTGAGCCACCCAGGCGCCCCTGCTGTTTGCTCTTTTACCAAGAGTTATTTAGGAGAGTGTTTTACAATTTCCATATAGTCAAATTAATATTATCCTTTTGATTCCCTTTTTGTTGTTTTTAACTTCAACTTTTTATGCATTATGGTTGGAGGTTAAGATAAATATTCACTTCTTTTTGCAGTGATATTGAATTTTTTGTGACTTAATATGTGATCAATATTTTATTGATATTGGAGAAATGTGTAGTTTTTGGAGAGCACAGAATTTGATATCTATATTACACAAATACATATGTATCAATAGTTAAGATATATACATAGTAAATAAAGCTGATTAATTGTAACAAGTAGATTGCTTAGAACCTTACTGATTTTGTCTTGAGATGCACCTTGAACTCTCAAAGTCTCCTTGTAGATGTATTGGGTAGGTTTCCATGTCAATGCGTATGGGTAATATTTATTGTGAATACTGATATGTTTGAAAATATATATGACATTGTATTTTATATTTTCTGTTTATCATGCTTTTTTGTTTTCTTTTTCTTGAGATTGATTATTTTGTGACACTTCTTTCTTTTTTCTTTTTTTAAGACTTAGTTTTTATTTATTTTAGAGAGAGAGAGAGAGAGAGGGAGCACAAGTGCAAGTAGGGACAGGTACAGAGGGAGAGGACATCAAGCAAACTTCCATTCTGAGGGCAGACTCTGTCTCAGGGTTTGTTCTCAGGACCTTGAAGTCATGATTTGAGCTGAAATAAAAAACTGGTTCCTTAACTTAACTGAGCCACCAAAATGCCCCATCTTTTTTTTCTTTTAGTGTTCTTGTAGTCATATATATATGCTTCTTACTTTTGTAGTAATGGTTGTCTTTAAACATATTTGAAACTACTTTTTCTAGTAGTGTCTAGGAGTGAACAATTGTTATAACCTTCCTCTTGAGTGAGGTAAACAACTTAGCCACTCTTTCTTATCTCTCTACTTGACCCCTCTTCTGTCTTTTAATTTATTTTAATTTTATATACAGACTATTATTACTGTTATGTTTATTATACTGTACCTACTTTCTTAGTATTGCATCTTTAACATTTCCTTAAGTATAATAGTTAAATTATCAACAACTATTTAGATTTAAATATAAATTTACTTATCTTCTCACTTATCACCTTTTTATATAGTTCATAATTTTCTTTTTTCTTGGATTTGTGTTTCATGATGTTGGAGTATTTTCTCAGGTATCTCTTTCAGATGGGAAGAATGCATAGAAAATGATTTTGAATCCTTGACCATATTATAATTTTCTAATGTAGCAAGGTTTCCTTTCTATTTAACTAAATCTTCCTCTTTTGAGCACTTGATATAATTTACAACAAATATCCTTTTTTTTTTTAAAGATTTTATTTATTAGAGAGAGAGAGAGAGCATGAACATGGGCAGGGAGGGGAGGGAGAAGCAGGCTCCCTGCTTATGAGGGAACCCAATATGGGGCTGGATTCCAGGACCCTGAGATCATGACCAGAGCCATTCTAACAGGTATAAAGTATTATCTTATTGTAGTTTTGATTTGCATTTCCCTGATGAGTGATGTTGAGCATCTTTTCATTTATCTATTGGCCATTTGTATATCTCCCTGGGAGAAATGTCTGTTCTGCCCATTTTTAATAGGATTATTTGTGTTTTGGGGTGTTGAGTTGTATAAGTTTTTTTTTTTTTAAGATTTTATTTATTTATTTATTTGACATACAGAGATCACAAGTAGGCAGAGAGGCAGGCATAGAGAGAGAGGGGGAAGCAGGCTCCCCGCTGAGCAGAGAACCCAATGTGGGGCTTGATCCCAGGACCCTGAGATCATGACCTGAGCTGAAGGCAGAGGCTTAACCCACTGAGCCACCCAGGTACCCCTTGAGTTGTATAAGTTCTTTATATGTTTTGGATACTAACGCTTGATCATATATGTCATTTGCAATTATCTTCTCCCATTCGGTAGGTTGTCTTTTAGTTTTGTAGATTTTTTTCCAGTTGAATGATGTTTTCATATTTTAATGTTGACACTTGCCTTATTCATCTGGTATGTGGCTACTCTTTCTGTTTTGTGTGCGTGAAAGCAGTCATATTCTGTGGTTTTGGGGGTACAGCATTCTATTTATGTCCTTTGTGTCAAGATTATTAATTGTATATTCAAATATTTAGCCTTGTTGAATTTTTGGTCTGCTTGTTCTCTATCCATTATTGAGAGGAGTGTATGAAAATTTCTGTTGTGATTGTAGATATGTCTATTTCTCCTTGTAATTTTGTTGCCTTTATATTTTGATATAGATTTGTCAATTTTACATTATATATTTCTAATTTACAAAACTAGGTGCATACAGATTTATAATATTTATATAGTCCTGGGAAACTATCTTTTTTACCATTAAAAAAGAATCCCCCTTAACTCTAGCAAAGCTTTCTGTTTTAAAGAATACCTTGTCTGATATTAGTAGGAATAAAGTATGTTCTTTCAATAATGGTGGCATCTTTTTCCATCATTTTACTTGTAGCTTTTCTGTATTCAGATGTTTTAGATAAGTCTTTGTATATGGGATGTAGTTAGGATTAAGACAAGATTAAGAAAAAACCCAACTAGATAACCTTTAATGGGAATATTTAAACCATTTATATTTAATATAATTATGCATATATCTGGGTTTAAAACTACCATTTACTGGGCTTGCTCTTTGTCCTATTCTACATTCCTTTTTATTTTCCTTCTTGTCTTTTTATTGATTAAGAAAATTTTATTATTCCATTTTCCCTCTATTATTTTTCCTTTTCTTTAAGGAGTTACTTTAGAAGTTACAACTTACATGTTCGACTTAAATTCTAATGTTAATTGGCAGTTACTTAGAAATCTTTATGTTTCAAAATGTACTCTTATGTCTTAGATGCTGTTGTGTTCCCAACCTGACTTGTTTAGGGAAGGGTTTTAACCAGTCCAAAGAAAACTTGTAGGCCTTAAGAGAGATTAGTTCAGTTTTTTTTTTTTTTAAAGAAATGGAACAAAAGGAAGTCCTTGGACTACTGTCTGGCAGTTTAAAGTCATCTTCATCATACCTGATGCCTGTCTTCCATCTCTGGTCTAGAGAAAGTAAAATCATTCCAGGCCTCAGTTTAGTTCTGCAAACATTTTTTTCCCCAAATACAATTCCAAGAACATAATCAAAGATAAACAGACATAAGAGGAGAGAAGACAACAGTGACGAGAACTGGCAGGAATACCAGACAGTACAAGCCGAATTACAGGAACTGAAGATGTTGAAATGTCAGACAAACACTTTAAAATAACTGCACTTAGTATGTTCAAGGAGCTAAAAGACATCACTGAAAATTTCAACAAATAAAAGTAAACTAAAAAACAGCATCTTTCTAGAACTGAAAAATATAGTACCCAAAATTAAGGCTTTGGTGGAGGAATTTTAATTAGACACAGATGATTAAATATTTAGTGGATTTGAAGGTGATTTGGAATATAACAAAAAAGAAACAGGAAAAAAGGATTAAGAGACAAAAAAGGTACCATGAAGAGGTTTAACATGAATTCAGATGGAATGCCAGAAGGAAGAGGAGAGCAGTGAGTGAGAGAGATGGATTAGGCATTCCCCTAGATAGATGAAAAAATATCAACTTCATAAGTTCAGGTATCCCAGTAAGCACTGTGCCAGCCAGAAGACAATGGAATGGCATCTTTAATCTGCTGAAGGACTCACTGCAACCTGAGAATTCTCCACTCAATAGAAAGAAATCCTGCAAGAATCAATTGGAAATAAAGATTTTTCAGATGATCAAAAAGAAGGATAATTTGTTATTATCAGCTTCTCCCTAAAGGAAATAATAAAGAGTATTCTTTAGGAAATAATTTCAGATGAAATGTTGGAGATGCCCAGGTTCTTGGGCTTCCTTCTAAATATTTTTTATGCATTTATTTATTTATTTATTTGAAAATTGTATTCTTTTTGTTTAGGTAAAACATGCTTATCGTACAAAATTCAAAAGGAGCAAAATTACAAATACGGAAAGCAGTTTTAAATTATTTGGTTCCTCTGTTTTGTCAAGAATGAAAGAGTTTAAAAATTTTTAAAAAGATTTTTTTGTTTATTCATTGATTGGTTTATTTATTGATTTATTTTTATTTAGAGAGGGTGTGAGCATGGGAAGGAGTGGAGGGAGAGGGAGAGAGAGAATATTAAGCAAGTTCCATGCCAAGCACAGAGCCTGGTGCAGGACTTGATTCCCTGACCCAGAGATCATGACCTGAGCCCAAAATCAAGAGTTGACTGCTTAACTGACTGAGCCACCCACGCACCCCATGAAACATAATTTTTAGTGGTTGTCTTATGTGTAAACTTTGCACCAGTTTTTGTTGGAGTAACAAAGGGCTTTACATTTGTTCTTATAGATTTTTAAATATTGTATCTTATTTAAGGAACTATTAGCTTTTATTGATAATTAATAAGAATTAGACATCAGTAGACATTTTATCTTTTTGCCCATCATAAATTATTTGATGGCATCTCAGTCTCACTTAAATTTGTTTTGATTCACTTTTTGGTCAACATACATACATACATACATACATATATTTTCCTGAGGAAGAACATGGGTATGGGTAGCATACTTTCTGTGTGCTTGCAGATCTAAAAATAGAAAATGTGTTTGTCCTTCCATGTGAACAATATTTAGCTTGGCTGCTTTTGAAGATTTTGTTGTACATTTGTTTCTTTGAAAACCATGGTGTGGAGGAGAAGTCTGATGCCAACATGATTAAAAAATTAATAACCTTTCTTTCTGGTTCTTCTAAGACTTGTTCTTTTGCCTTTAAATTAATAAATTTGAGGAGTGTAAGTATATATCTATGCAGTTTATATCTATGTGCAGTTTTAATTAGTATAGGTTATTACTTTAGATCTGTAGTGAAGTCCTTCAGAATTATGTCATTGGGTATTACTTTCTTCCTTAAATCATATTACACTGATTAATATACTATAGTTTTCCTGGATATACCCTCAATATTTTAATCATTTTGCTCATCATTTTTTTTCCTCCTTAATTCTCAGAGAATTTTTTAGTGGGTCTTTTAATTCTCTCATTAGAGATTTTTTCAGTGACCATTGCTAACTGGCTCCATTTGTTTTGTAAAATAGTTTGTTTTGATAAAACCTGGTACTTAGTAATAGAAGCAATACAGAAACATCCACTTTATTTAATACTTCTGAAGTTACTTTATTCTCAAGCCTTTCTTTCAGGGGTATTGCATTTTCAGTATCATTGAGAATGCACAATTTGTAATGAATTTTCTTAAGAATTTTCTCATTACTCTTGGATTGGGAAATGAACAACCTGATTCCTCAGTCATCTTCCTAATTTGATCTATGCAAATATGTTTGAATTTTTTTTCAGTGTCCTTATCTATGTTTATTTGTCCAGTGTTAGGAATTTAGCTGAGGTTCTATCAGTAAAAGCAGTGGTCTGTGTTCAATTTTCAGGCTGAGATGAAGGGACCCAGGAGAAGTTAATATTTCCTGCAAAAAGGAACTGTAGCCAGAGTGTTGATGTGACCAGAAGCTTCCTGACCCTGCTGGAGGATTCCGTCTCAGGTTCATGGTGACAGCTTCATATCAGGAGGCACAGG
Organism: Lontra canadensis; assembly: GCF_010015895.1. NCBI lineage: Eukaryota > Metazoa > Chordata > Mammalia > Carnivora > Mustelidae > Lontra > Lontra canadensis. Next base: position 7,120,625 of record NW_022631002.1, read on the forward strand.
GTCCCTTCTCTAACCAATGAGGCTGTTCTCATTAGCTGCCAGCCCCAGAGTGACTCTTCTTTTACTTAGCACGCCAAGACTAAGGGATAATTATGGCATCTAGTTTTTAGAGTAAAAGAGACAATGCGGTAATTCAGTACAGTTACATGCACCTAGTTAATGCCCACTAGATATTGGCCTCCCACATCAGCTTCCTCAGCTTGTGCTTGGGCTAATGGCCCATCATCTCAATCACATGATGACTTAATATATTGCAGCTGATTAGCACGTGACCATATACCCAAATACACATGATCGTTAGCACCTGAAACACTTCCATTTCTTCCATTTACTCATGAAGTGTGGAGCCATTGGCTCTGGGTGTGGCTGAAGCACATGAGTTGAAGTTGTGGGAGATGATACTGTTGTTTGGTGCCTGCTTCATGTAGGCTTTCAAATGTCATGCTAAGAAGTTTGGACTTTAATCATAGGTATTAGGGAGCCCTTGAAGGTTTTTAAGTAGGGGACTGGTGGTTAGAACTGTTCTTTGGATGGTACAGATTTTATGAGTCATAGAACCACATTAGTAACAACAGCTGGCATGTATTAATACTTTTACACCATTTGCTTATCTAAAGTGCTTTAGCTTCATTATGTCGTTTAATCCTCAAGCACTTTTTTTTTTTAATATACATGCAAACTGAGGTACCAGGGGGCTGTAATACTCAGTTACAAAGCTAGTAGATGGAGGCAGCAGGGTTTGAACCTGAGCTATTGTGCGCCCTCTCAAGCAGGAGCCCTGGAGGTGTGGACAGCAGTTACTGCAGGGGAGAGATACTTGAGGCATTGACCTTGAGGTTAATAACAAGGACAGGGAGCAAAGGACCGACCTGTGACGCTCCACAAAGAACATGGTACCATTTCGTGACAACCTTAACTGTAGCTCTTTTCCTGCATATTAAGAAAGCTGGAGATCCTACAGTGCCTGACATTAGAGTAGGCACTCAGTAAATACCGGTAGAATGAATTCTTTGGCACCAGCCAGCATCTCCCTCCAGCGTCCTGTGACTGTGTAGATGTGAGCTTTTACATCTCATATCTCATGCCTCAACTACCATGTTTATTATTTGCAGAGTCTTTGGGGATGTCTTGGGCAAGAAAGGAATGATTAGAAACCAAATTATTTCCCATGAGATGTTCAACTCTTATGACCTTCTGATGGTTTTTCATTTAGATGGTTGATTTTCTGTAAGCGCAGTTGAATAGTGGAATCTGAGCACAGTGGAAACCCCATGCCAGAATAAAGGGCCATAGGTTTTCCCCTTTGTATTAAACACCCGTCAAAAGTAACAAATGAAGTTCTCCTTCCCTGAGAAATGCACCGTGATGTATTCAGTCTCTCCAAAGCAGAATATGCTCAGAGAGTTCTTTGAAAAGTGCAATGCAAAAAAGTACTTGGGGCTATTTCTTGATATAGTTTGGCAATTGGGGAACAAAAGAAAAGATCCATTTATGTAGTTGTTATATAGTTGAGTAAAAGTTCTTTCATTTTGAAGACTCATTTTCTTCTATTTCTCTGCTTTTGGGGAGAGTGCAAGAGTTGGGGGTATGTATGGGTGCAGGGGCCACATAGGTAGACTCAGAACCCAGCCTTGCCACTAAGTAGCAGCATAACCACTGGAAAATTTTCTAAGCCACTTTGTGCCTTAGTTTACTCATCTGCAAAATAGGAGTAATAATAGGCTTCACAGGATGGTCGTGAGGTGTTGAATGAGCTCATATATTTATAAAGAACAATGCCCGTGTATAGTAAACCCTTAGTAAATGTTTTACTGTGATTTACACCTGCCGCGGTTGTGTGACTGTTACTTCTTCCTTTTTTCCCCACTGAGGGTCTAAACGTGGATCTCTGTTTTGTGGTGTTGCTTTTTATACTTCTGTTTGGAGAGGCAGTTTTGCCTCATGTTCTAGAGCTCAGAATCTGCAGTCGGATATGTGATGTACAAGGAGTCAACTCCATGAGTTACTAGTGGTGTCATCTTGGACAATTTCTGCACCTCTTCAAACTCCCAATTTTCCCATCTGTAAAAGAGGTTTAATAGGAGTAGTACCTACCTCACCAAGTTGTTTTAAGATTGGGTTATTTTTTTAAAGCTTTGATACTTACTACTATCTTTTTTTTTTCTGGAAAGTTTATACTGGTTTTAACATTCTTACCAGTTAGAGAATGCTATATTCATTAAACACTGGCCAACACTATTACTATTAAAAAGCCATCAGTAAATTTATAGTTGAAAAATGGATTTTTGCTTCATAGTCGTTCTTCTTTGATAATAAGAGGTTTTACTTTCCCCTCTGTGTTTTGTTGGCCATTTGGATGTCCTCCTTTGCGAATTTCCTCTCCTTGTCGTTTGCCAGTAACAGTTATGTTAGGAGATGATTCACATGATGTACAATTCACTCCTTTAAAATATGCCATTCCATGGTTTTTAATGTATTTACAGAGTTGTGCAACCATCACCCCTCCAAAAAAACCTGCACCTGTTAGTTGTCACTCTCTATATGACCCCCCTCCCCCAACCTTCAGCTGTGGTTTTATCAACCACGATGTATCTGCCTAATCTGACCATTTCCTGAACTCGAATTGTACACTCTGTGGTCCTTGTGTTTGGCTTATTCCCTTTAGCAGTGTTTTCAAGGTTTATCGCAGAATTGTGAGTCCTTCATTCCTCTTTGTTGCTGATTAATGTTCCACTGTGTGTGCCACGTTTGGCATATCCATTCACCCAGTGATAGACATCTGGATGGTTTCCACTTTTTGCCTATCATCCATGTACAAGTCTTTATGTGCAGGTAGGGTTTCATTTCCCTTGGGTATCAGTGAGTCATATCGTAAGTCTATGTTTAACTTTTTCAGGAACTGCCAAACTGTTTTCCACAGCATCCCTACTATTTTTTCTTTAAGTTATTATTTAAATTCCATTTAGTTAACATACAGTGTAATATTAGTTTCAGGTGTACAATATAGGGATTCAACTCTTCCATACATCACCTGGGTGCTCATCACAAGTGTGTTCCTTAGTCCCCATCCACTCTTTCACCCATCCCCCCACCCATCTCCCCCTCTGCTAACCATCAGTTTGTTCTCTAGAGTTAAGAGTCTGTTTCTTGGTTTGCCTCTCCACTCTCTCTTTTCTTCCTGTTACGCATGTATTTTGTTTCTTAAATTCCACACGAGTGAAATCATATGGTATTTGTCTTTCTCTGACTTATTTTGCTTAGCATGATACTCTCTAGCTCCATCCCTGTTGTTGCAAATAGTAAGATTTCATTCTTTTTGATGGCTGAGTAATATTCCATTGTATGTATATATACCACATCCTTTTCATCAGTTGATAGCATTTGGGCTTTTTCCATAATTTGGCTATTATAGGTAATGCTGCTTTAAACACCCAGGTGCAGGTACCCCTTTGAATTCGTATTTTTGTATTCTTTGGGTAAATACTTAGTAGTGTGATTACTGGATTTTTGGGTAGTTCTGTTTTTAACTTTTTGTGGCACCTCTATACTGTTTTCCACAGTGTGTGCACTGGTTTGCATTCCCACCAATCATGCATGAGGGTTCCCTTTTCTCTACATCCTCACCAGCACCCTTTGTTTCTTATGTTGTTGATTTTAGCCGTTCTCAGTTATTGTGTGTGAGGTCATATGTCATTGTAGTTTTGATTTGCATTTCCCTCGCCTATTATTTTTTTTTTTTTATTGGGGTAGAAGTGTTTTTCTTATAGGGGCATTTTTTGTTTTGTTTGTTTTTGTTTTCTGTTTGTTTATTTATTTATTTATTTATTTTGGTTCTTTTATGTTCAGGATATCAGATCTTTGTCAGATTTGTTAAAAGCATTTAATCTGTTTTTAAATAAATTTTTTTTTTTTTTACCATTCTTGTGTCATTAAATCTGTTATTTGCATCTTTTGTAATTTCTTCCGTCACTTTGAAACTTAGAAACCTTCTTCCACTAGGGATTAGACACATGTTAGATGAATGAGTAGTAGGATCTGGGCCAGCTGTCCAGACTTCACCCACCCCACCTTGCCGGGGGCTTTTGTGCTGAGGACCCTTGACACCAGACCTGCAAAAAGGCACAAAGACCTATTTATTGGGCTGTATTAAAAAATGTACAAGGTAGAGGTAGCACCCCCTATCCATTCTCCACACCATTCCCCCACTGAGTACCAAGCCAGTGTCTTCCAGGCCACATGCTCTCAGGACGGAAGTGGCTGGGGAAGGGCCTTTCCGCTGGGTCCCCTTTCCAGTTACTTGTTTTGTTTTCATGGGAGAGGTCATCAGAGTTAAGTCGGTTCCCAGAGCACCCTGGAAATAACAAAGTGGGTGCTAAGACCACCTCAGTTCTTGTCAGGGCCTCTATTTTCTTAAGAGTCTCCCTCGCCCCCCCACTGCTGTCCCCACCTGCAGGTGACTTACCGCCAGAAAGCAGCTGGCATCTGCCCAGTCTTTTCTCTCTGATTCTGTCTGGCTCCTCATCGCCTCACTTCTCAAAACCTCCTTTAGACAGTCGAGGTCTATGTGTGATGTTGGTCCCCCTACTTCATTTTACTTGGGGGGATCAAAATAGTCTGACTGTGACAAAATTATCTCTGCGTTATTGCACATTTAAGCGAAATGTCCTGTCAGACCATAAAAGTAGACAGCATGCTTCATTTTTGTTTGTTTGTTTGTTTTTATTTTAATTCTTCTATTTCCAAAGGGAAACCATAATAACAGTAGTTCGTGTACTGTTCTCTGTTGCCAGACTGACACTGCCTTTTTGCTTATCCTTTACAGTGAGATAAAAACCAAGGGAACTTTAAGAACTCATTTATGCAATATTAATTTAGCTTTTCTTGGCATATAATCAGTATAGAATTAATTCAGGCATATTCTGTGAGGAGTGGAATTCATCCATTCTGTGTTCCTGACCAGCGGACACAGCTTCATTTATTTGCCACGCATCTTTCTCCACTGACGGAGATGACTCCCACGGTGTGTATCAAAGGCCACATAAGCTGGTATCTTAATACAGCACATAAATGTACACCAGCGAGTTTTTAATCTCTCTCTTCTTCCATAGATCTGTTTTTGTCCCAGCAACATACCCTTTTACTCATTATAAATATTTTAGTATTGATACTGCTTGTCTCTTTTAATTACTCACAGTAAAATATTTTATTTCCTGTTCCTCCCACCGGGATAGGAATTGGAATTGAGCCAGCCTTAAAATTTAATTTGGATAGATTTCGATACATTACTCTCTTCGGTCTTCCTCTCCGGAATAAGACACCTAGCTCCATTGTTCCCAATCTCTTTTTATATCTCTCAGAACACTTTTTTGCAGTTGTCTTTATATAGGTCATGTATATTTCTTAAGGCCGTTCTTAGGTATTATGTAGCTTTTGAGGCTGCCACGTAAAGAGTGTTTAAAATCATGTTTTATAATAGCCGTTGCTGGAATCTAGGACAGTAAGTGATTTTTGTTCGTTCATCCTATACATACCTACTTTATTAAATGCTTATTTTTATCAAATGTCTGTATTTTCACATTGTTCTTTTTTTTAGAAGATTTTGTTTGTTTGTTTATTTATTTAGAGAACAAGAGCCCGTAAGTTGGGGAAGGACAGAGAGAGAAAATCTCAAGCTGCTGAGCACAGAGCGTGGCACAGGGCTCGATCTCACAACCCTGAGATCATGTCTTGAGCCACGAAAATCAGACGCTCAACCAACTGAGCCACCCGGTCTCCCCCACATTATTGTTTTTGAAAACATATTAAATCATACCATATTTAAAGACTTTATTTTTTTGTCTCCTCCTTTTCAATATTTGTAACTCCTCATTTCTTTTATGGTCCCTCATTTCTCCACTGCTTTTCTTGGCTACCCTATTCTCTTTTTAGTACCCTTTTCTCTCACCTTGTATCCCCTTCCCTATTTTGTCTTTTCCCCAGTTCTGAACACTCTAGAGTATACTGTATATTTCCATTAAAAAAAATCACATATTTATGGTCTCCCAGGGGAGTGTAAGCTCCTTGAGGGTAACATTTTTTGCTTACCTTTACCCCCATATCTCTTAAGACATGGTACCCAGTACATACCTGTTGAGTGAATGAATCTGCGTTATTTTGAAACTCCACATTATACATAATCTGAATTCAAAGGTCTGAATCTTTAAAGTCACTTGGTGTTTCCTTGTCTCTTACCCTTTGTTTTACCCTTTCTGATCAGAAGGTCCTATTCTCTGTTGGATGAGGTAGAAGCAAACCAGGTTTTGAGGAGCTACAGTTGGTTCTCACTGTTCCTTGCAGTGCTTGCTAGTTCCAGCACTTATGTTCTTGATGGGGTCACCCTGAACATGGCATCAGCCAATGCTGAACCATTCCCTTAGAGGAAGTAGAGGGTTTCCAGCCTCTGCTTACATTTCTGTCGACTTGTCAGTATATATCCTCGTTTTATGTATGTTTCTGTTCAGAGATCCCTTATTTAAACACACTGTTGATTCATTATGTACGTTGAACCCGTCACGGCCAGCAACACTATAACTCATGCCTGAAGCTTATCGAACACATGTGTTTTCTCCATAGGGCCCATTCCAGCCTTCTTGCGCTTACGGACACCAGACAGAATTCCAGCACTGTTCTTGGGGCTATTTTAAACAGAAAATCAGAGAAAAGCACAAAAATGCAAAATGTGACACAAATAGACCTCCCCAAAGGACACCTGTCTACAGTATCAGCTGAAACAAAACGGCAGGGCATCGCCCTGTCCCATCTCAGCTGGGAATGCCCTAGTCAGATGACTCCCGTTTCCCCACTCTGTACATGTCCTGGAATGACCCCTAAAGCCCCCTGATTTGGGGGGTTGGACATATATTATAGTTAGTAGGCAAATTTGCAAATGGGGAATCTGTGAATAATGAGGATTGAACATAATTTCATCTGGTATGATTGGAACATCTTTTCCCAGTGGTGGATTGGCCTTCCTTGCCTGACTTTTCTGTCTGAAATGACTTGATTCTGAGAGCTTGGCAGCCATGAGTTCCCTCTGGGTCTCAGCGTTGTGCACTGCTCTGTTCCCCTCCCACCCCTTGCCCCCCCGCCACCATTGATTCATGTCCCTTTGCTGCCAAGCTCACCTCGCATTCTCTCTCTTAAATGCTAGCTTTTTTTCTCTTTCCTGGGATTGTCCCCCCCTGCATGGTCAGAATTTCCTCGGAAGGGCTTGTTTGGAGTTCATTTGAACCATCTTTTTCTTAGCATCCCTGGAAAATAGACCATAGCCTTTGAATCTCAAACTGTTTTGAGTTGGCTTTTCTCAGTTCTGTTTCTTACACTGAGGTGCACATCTAAACCACTATGAACTTCTGTTGTCCTGGCCTCGCCCCAGAGCTCCTGAGTCAGCAGTGGCAAAGGGTGTGGCCTGTGTACAGACGTGTTGGGAAAGTTCCACGGGTGATTCTGGAGTGAAGCTTGAGAGTCAGTTCTCTTGAGAGCTAGGATGAAGACGACGGGAATTAGAAACCGTCAAAACCACCACCACCACCATTTACATTGATAGCTTTAGTAGGTGTCAAGTTCTTTGAGTGTTTCGGTCTTAAAACCGTTTGTCGCAGATCCCCAGATTTACAGATGAGGATACAGACATTCACAGTGCATTAGTACCTTTCCTAGAGTCACTTAGCTTCTACACAAAGGATTGGAACCCAGATGGCTTCTCAATTGCCAGTGGTTCAACCTGAGCTTCCACCAGTCAGAAGCCCCTGGAGGGCTTGTTAAAGCAGATTACTGGCCCTGCTCCCTGGGCATCTGATTCAGTAGGTCTGGATCGGGGCCTGAGAGTTTGCATTTCTAACATCCTCCTTGGCTGAAGTCCCTTACTGTCTTTCCTTTTGTTGGAGTGAGTTTGTAGCTTTTCATTACTAGGCCTCTCCATTCTAAAGTTGACGTGGTGTGGTCCATAGGGTCTGAAATCGACACAGGGTGTGGTTCCTGTCACTTCCACTATCCCAGTTAATTCACCTTGTCACCTTTGTGCATTAAATCCACAGAAGCACTTGTCCTCAGAGATTCTTTCAACTTTTTGAGAGAGAACTCGTTATCAGGGTGAATCCAATCCTAAGTTTCTGTGATTTTGAGAATTAAAGCCCTGGATAACTGGTCACTCTGAATCTTCTGGTTCTCATTTCATCCCTCCTGTGTTCTAGACGAACTACCCAGTGTTGTAGTTAGTGACCTACTCAGCTTATAAGATTTCTGTCCTCCCACCAATAATAGAAGTCTAGGTGAGATCATGCTTGCAAGGAATACCATTATGGCTTTCTTTTCTTATCTTTTCTTTTTCCTTTCTTCTCTCCTTCCTTCCTTCCTCTCTCCCTCCCTTCCTTCCTTCCCATACCAGAAGCAATGCACGTTCTCAGGAATACAGCAGGATGCTTCCTTAGGGCTAATTTCTATTGACGTTAAGTTCTTGCCTAGCTTAGGTGCGCCTTGCCTGTATAGTAGGTGGGTGCATTCCCACGTTGGATAATTGTAATTGCATGAGGGCAACCTGCTATTTTAATTCTAATTTTAATTAATTAATTTATTTATTTTAAAAAATTTATTTATTTATTTATTTGACAGACAGAGATCACAAGTCGGCAGAGAGGCAGGCAGAGAGAGAGGGGGGTAAGCAGGTTCCCTGCTGAGCAGAGAGCCCCAGGCTCGATCCTAGGACCCTGGGATTATGATCTGAGGCGAAGGCAGAGGCTTTAACCCATGGAGCCACCCAGGTGCCCCCAACCTGCTATTTTTAAAGGAGTCCCATAGCAAACCATCCTTCTAAAGTGCACGGTGACACCCAATTTAAAAATTTTCACCTTTTCCTTAAAATGAAATAGGCCTTGCAGGTTGGAGCACTGACCTGCGAACAGAGTCTTTGTGTTTCTGCAGTTAATTTACCCAAAGACAGTAATTTCTAGGAATCCCAGTAACTCTAGTAATTTCAAAATAGTCTGAGTCAATCCTCATAGAATTTAGGACAGGACCTCAAAGAAAAAAAATACACTTCAAGATTTTTTCCACATATTTCAGGGAATCTTAGAATTCCCCTGATAGTTTCCTGGTCTTAGGGAAACTTTTGCAAGTGTGGTTGGTTACACTTGAAGTAGTTTGTGCAATCCTTGAATTGGTTATTAATATAACTTTTTGTGTTTATTTTTCTCAGTGCGGTTCCTTTGATGCAACTGCATCTTTAGGGTTATGTGTTTGCTTCTGGGTACCATCTTATGCTCCTGAGCGAGGTCTGTTTTGCTACTGTCAAGCGGCAAACGCTATCCACAACAAAAAGAATCAGTTGATTGCTGGGCTCATAGACGTCAGCACGAAAGAGCTCCAATATTTATAGTGGTTATGATTTACTATTTTTTCCTGTCCATTCTTTCAGCATGTCACTTTAAATCGAAATAGTATTCAATTGGCATATGGGTCACAACCGTAATCAATAGTTAAAATCATTCAGTTACCCGAGGGTACACATGTGAGGTCGGTTCACGTAGAAGGGCTTGCTAAAACACCCACACTATTTAGGGCTAAACTTTGTTGCGTTTAATAATTGTCAATACCTATTACATAATTATGTCTTACTATATTACATAATACCTTTATTTTTATATTTGAAACTTTTATTGACAACACTAGCCCAGTTATCTTCCATATCAATTTATGGAATCAATTTTCAGGTAAAAAAATAAAATATTAGTAGCTAGGGATCAGTATGCTACTTTATTTGTTTTTAAGATTTTATTTATTTATTTGACAGACAGAGATCACAAGTAGGCAGAGAGGCAGGCAGAGAGAGAATGGGGGAAACAGGCTCCCCGTGGAGTAGAGACCCCAATGTGGGGCTCGATCCCTGGACCTTGGGACCATGACCTGAGCGGAAGGCAGAGGCTTTAACCCACTGAGCCACCCAGGTGCCCCAGTACTTAATTTATAAAACTTGGAAAGAAGTGACTCATTTATACCAGTTGGCTTATCCCAAGGCTCATTTATACCCCTTAGTGATTTTTGTTTGTTTGCTTTCTTCATGTGAATTTTACATATTTTTGGTTATACTTTTTCGTATGTATTCTGATTTGTTTTTGTTGTTACTGAGAAATATATATTTTTCTATTATATTTCCTGTTTACTAATTTTATAGGGTAAATTATTGGTTCTTGAATACTTATTTTATAACATGCCTTATTTTCGACTCTCTTGTTACTGTGTTCTTCTGCTTATTTTTTGTACATTTTTTAAGTTCAGTTGTATCTTAAGAAAATCATGGACAATTTCTCTGTCCTTCCTGTAATGAAAGCTCTAATTTCTTTTACTTGCTTTTTTTTTTTTTTTTAAAGATTTTATTTATTTATTTGACAGACGGAGATCACAACTAGGCAGAGAGACAGGCAGAGGGGGGGCGGGAAGCATACTCTCCGCCAAGCAGAGAGCCCGATGCAGGGCTCAATCCCAGGACCCTGGGATCATGACCTGAGCCGAAGGCAGAGGCTTTAACGCACTGAGCCACCCAGGCGCCCCATTGCTTTCTTTATCAGTGTTGAATTATTAGTTGTGATGCACACCTTACCCAGGAATTTAATGGGGATGCCTGTGTCATATCACCTGAAGTTTGATGTTGGCTGGTGGTTTAAGACTAAGAATGTTCTTCTGGTTCTCCTTTGTTCTTTTTTAAAAATAAGGAAAACTTGTCAGATGCCTTTGAAAAATTGTTGAGATTCTGTGTTTTTGTTTTTTTTGTTTGTTTGTTTTTTGCTAATTAGTGTGATGATTCTGTTAGTTTATTAATTTTTTTTTCTGGGACAGATCCTTGTCTGTATCAAATACAACTTGATAGAGCTGTATTTTCTTTTATTGTTCTGGTGGATTTTGAAAATATTTTATTTAAAATTGTTTTTAATGTATTTCTAAAGAACACCAGGCTGTAGTGTGTTTACGTGTGTGTGTGTGTGTGTGTGTGTGTGTATGAGCGTTTTTCTTCTTTTTTTAATAAATTTTTTAATAGACATATAATGTGTTTTTAGCCCCAGGGGTACAGGTCTGTGAATCGCCAGGTTTACACACTTCACAGCACTATGAGCTTTTTTCTGTCAAGGTCACTAAATGTCATAAAATGAGAGGGGAAATGTTCCTTTTTTTAACTGGATCTGGAATATTTTATAAAGCTTCGGAGATAATTTTTTTAGCAACCATTTCATATTCATCTCTAGCTTTTGCTTTTTTTTATGTTCTTCATTCTTATTAAGTCATTGGTGTTCATTTGTATTTATTCAGAAAATTCTTTTTCATTGAGAATTTTCAAATCTATTAAGTTTTAAATAATTTTCCCTCATTTTTGAATCCCAGCCACATTTTTTGCTAAATATCCTTTTTTGTTCTTTTTTGTGTCTGTGCTTTCTCATTGTCTTTGATTAGACTAAATAGAGGTTGGTTGTAGTTTTTGTTTCTAATAGTTTGTTTTAGAGAACCAGCTCTTGAATTCTACCATTGGTTTTCAATGAATTCATTTCTGCTTTTAACCTTATTAATGCCTTAATTCTGGTTTTCTTTTGCTGTTTTTCTATCTTCTTGCATTGGATTGTTGGCACATTATACTTTCATATTCAATAATAAAACCATTTAATAATTTCCTTATGATTATAGCTTTGGCCATATCTTTATTTGGGAGTATTCTACATGGCCTGATCATTATGGCTATTTTCTGAGTAATTTGTGATTTCATTTCCTTCCCTGTTGACCAAATATCATTTAGGAGAATCTTTCCTAAATGACCGAGGGTTTTGTTATGTATTTGTAATTTTTTTTCAACCTCCTAATGAATGTTTTGGACTTTTTGTATCTAAAATTATTCTTTTTAGGATAGGTTTCTAGAAGCAGGATTAGCGGGTTAGAGGGAAGAGTAATTCTAGGTTTTTGATGGATGGCAAGATTCTTGGTTGTGGGTATTATGAGAGTCATTCCCCGCAGCTGCCAGGTCTCTGTAGACAGTGATGTGCCAAGTGTGGGCTCTGCTTCCCCACTGTTTTCTTCTCTTTCCAGCAAGGACTCTGGGGTGAGGGGTGAGAGACCCTTCCTATTCACCCCAACATACGCCGAGATGCCCAGACTCCTTGGTAGAGTAAGGGGTAAAGATTCAGTTTTCTCCACTCTGTAAAGGCAAGCAGCCTCCCAGCCCCCCAGCCTCCCTGCCCCCCTGCTGACACACGGAAGTGTGCCGACACTTGCTGATTAACCAGGAAATGTACAGCATTTTCCATGTTTTGCCGTCCTAAAATACCTCTATGCATTGAAGAGAATGTGGGTGAGGAACCCAACAGTCCGAGGAGGGGAAGTGAGAGTTGATGCCTGAAGTTGGTCAGAGCCCCTTACCAGCCTCTGCTCCTTCCACTTGTGTGGGTGGGCTGTTGCCCAGGTTCGGGAGTGCAGTTCTGAGGATACTTCTGGGAAATCAGGTGGGCATCTCATCCAGCCAGCAGTGTCCCCCTTCCCATCTCAGACCCTGCTTTTTTCCCTGCTGCACAAGGGTGCCCTGGTAGCCCATTCCTTCCCTAGTTCTTTAATATTTGGGAGGAAAGAGAGCCAAACCCCATCATACTCCCAAATGAACTTTAAAACCTTAACATAGAAATATATTGAGCTTATAGTCTATGCGGGGTCTCCCCATGGATTCCCCCGCCGAGTCCTTCCTGAGGGAGGGGTGTTACCACGCCCATTGTACAGATAAGGGAAGTAAGGCTTAGAATGGCTAACTGACTTGTGTTAGAGCCACACCACTGGCAAGCTGTGGAGAGCCTCCTGGGCTGACACTGGGCTGCCCTTCTTCACTGGTACTCCTGGCCACCTGAGGCCATGCTTTATGGATCGTGATAGATGTGACAGCTCTCAGATTCTGGCTTATTTTCCAAACTGTGTAAAGTTTCTCAGCAAAACACCTCTTCTCTAATGGCGGTGTCCCATAACTTCTGATGTTGGGGAGGACTTGGCTCTTGGCTTAATCTCCATTTTTCCTGAATCCCAAACTCTTGCCCAGGTAGCCCTCAGAAAGCCATGTAATCTACATATTTCACTTTGGGCTTTGACCCTGTGTTAGTTGATCCCAAGGAGACTTGTGGAACAGTCACCCCTTGCTAATGCATCCCAGATGAGTGACGGTTGATTACAGCTTGTGTCTAACCAAATAGCTCAGTCCCTTTATCCATGCACTGTGATGGCACTTGGGTTGTGTTGGAGATTAGGATTGTGCCAAACCTGTAAAATGGGGATAAAAATTGCAGTTTGTCTCAAAGGATTATTGTGGAGATTAAATAAGATCGTGTGTAATGCGTGCTTACATCATCACTATCCCATGGTAACCCACACTCCTGGTGTCTACTTCATCTGTTCTCCCTAGAAACCTAGGTATTTACCCTGGCTTTTGACAAAATGGATTTATATTTTGGAAACAAATCCTTTGTCAGGAAGGTGTATTTTTCATATCTTCTCACCATCTAGTTACCTTTTTATTCTCTTGTGTCTTTTGATAAGCAGAAGTTATTAATTTAATTTTATTTTATAGTTAAGATTTTATTTATTTATTTGTCAGAGAGGGTGAGCACAGGCAGACAGAGCAGCAGGCAGAGGCAGAGGGAGAAGCAGGCTCCCTGCTGAGGAAGGAGCCCGATGTGGGACTCGATCCCAGGACACTGGGATCATGACCTGAGCCGAAGGCAGCCGCTTAACCCACTGAGACACCCAGGCGTCCCATAAGTTATTAATTTTAAATGAAATCCAGTTTATCAGTCTTTTCCTTTTCGTTGGTCTTTCATGCTTTTTGGGTCCTAGTTTAAGAAAACGATCACGAAGATAGTCTCCTGTGTTAGGTTCTAGAAGAGTCTTTGGTTTACCTGTTTTGTTTAGATAGGTGGGAGATCGGGAATTGATTTTTTGTGTATGATGTGAGGTAGGGGTATTCTTTCTCTCTCTCTCTCTTTTTTTTTTCCCAATGTTGGGTTTCCATTGTTTACTGAAAAAGTCATTCTTTCCCTATTGCAGTGTTGCCTTTATAACAAACTCACTGGCCATATATGTGCAGTTCTGTTTCTTTGACTTATTAAAGACTAATGTAAATGAGGTCTTAGAAAATATCGACTCAGAGTGCATGGTTGGCTGAGTCAGTTAAATGTCTGCCTTCAGCTCAGGTCATGATCCCAGGGTCCTGGGATCCAGCCCCATGTCCGGCTCCCTGCTCAGCGGGAACCTGCTTCTCCCTCATCTCACTGCCTGTGCTCGCTCTTGCTATCTCTGTCACTCTCTGTCTCTCTCTCAAATGAATAAGTAAAATATTAGGAAAAAGAAAAAGCATTGACTCAGTTTCTTCACTTCTTGTTTTGTTAATCTAATCTTATTTTAATTCTGTTTTTAATACCACATGCCACTGTTGTTTTCCGCCATGAATGGTCACTTAAATTTACGCACATATTTATTCTTTCTGTTGATTTCCACTCTTTCTTGCATTTCCAAATTTCAGTGTGGGGGAAGTTTTCTTCTTTCTTTTTTCTTTTTTTTTTTTTAAGTTTTATTTATTCATTTATTTGACAGACCGAGATCACAAGTAGGCAGAGAGGCAGGCAGAGACAAAGGAGGAAGCAGGCTCCCCGCTGAGCAGAGAGCCCGATGTGGGTCTCGATCCCAGGACCCTGGGATCATGACCCGAGCCGAAGGCAGAGACTTTAACCTACTGAGCCACCCAGGCGCCCCAGTTTTCTTCTTTCTAAAGAGGTCTCTCTCTCTCTTTTTTTTTTTTTCGTTTTTTTCATTCTTTTGGTGACGGTGGTGTCCTCCTGAGCAGCTGATTTGGTATATGTCACTTTCTAACTCTCCATTCAGGGATACCACATTGGTAGCTTAAATTCAGCTGTGGTGGCAATATTTACATCACAGAAATCGGAAACTACAAATCAGTGCCTTTTTTTTTTTTTTTAAAGCCAGTTGTTAAATGTTTACTAGCTCATCACTGGTGGCAAATTCTCTCAATTGTTGTGCATCTTAAAGTGCCTTTATTTTACTTCACTTTAGAAGGGTATTTCCATAGAATAAAACATTCTAAGTGTCATTTATTTTCTCTCAGGTATTCTGTTGTTTTTATTGAGAACTCAGCTGTTGGTTTTCTTGTTGCCTTTTTTTTTTTTTAAAGATAATATGACTTTTTTTCCCCTCATATGGCTGCTTTTGATAATTTCTCTTTGTCTTTGGTTTTCTGAAGTTTTCTTTTAAGGATCTTATTTTATTTTTATAATTTATTTTTATTTATTGTTTTAAATTTATTTTTATTTTTATTTATTTATTTGTTTATTATTGTTATTTTTAAGGATTTTATTTGTGAAAGAGAGTGAGTGAGAGAGAGCATGAGCAGAGGGAGGGGCAAAGGGAGAGGAGGAAGCAGATGCCCTACTGGGCAGGGAGCCTCATGCAGGGTTTGGTCCTAGGACCCTGGGATCATGACCTGACCTGAAGGCAGACACTTAACCCACCAGGCCACCCTAATTCATTTTTAAAGATTTTATTTGCTTACTTATTTAGAAGGATAGTGCACACAAGCAGGGGAGGGGCAGAGGGAGAGGGAGAGAATCCCAAGGAGCCTCTGTGCCAAGTGCAAGGCTTGATCCCACCACTCTGAGCTCATGACCTGAGCCAAAATCAAGAGTTGGATGGTCACCAACTGAGCCACTCAGGTGTCCCTAAGATATAATTTTTTAAAGTAATGTCTCTACCCAGCGTTGGGGCTGGAACTTACAACCCTGAGATCAAGTATCACATGCTGTACCCACTGAGCCAGCCAGGTGCTCCTGGTTTTCTGAAATTTAACTATGATGTTCCTAGGTATCTTTTTCTTTTTTTACATTCTGCTTGGGATCTTTGTGATTTGATGTTCTCTTTATTTTTAGAAGATTCTTGGTAATTATCTTTTCACATAATGCTTCTAGACTATTCTTTCTCTTTTCCTTTTCTTGGATTCCTGTCACACCTATTTAGACTTTGTCGCCATATTCCCCAGGCCTACTTTTTAAAAAATTTCTTCCTGTTTCTGCTCTCCATTTCCACCTGGGTATTATCTTCTAATCTGTCTTTCACGTTACTGATTCTTTCTGTGTTTCATATGCTATTAAACTCATGTATTGAATTCTTGATTTCAGCTATTCTGTTTTTCAGTTTTAGATGAATTCTGCTTGGTTCAGTTCTCTGTATGGTTGTATTTGTCTCAGTTATTTTGAAGGCTCTGTTTGATAACTCCAGTATTTCTGTTGCCTGTGGGTCTAATGTTTAATTTGATCATGTGCCTGGTAATTTTTGATTGAATGCTGGACATTGAGTCATGTCATGGATGGTGCTCCCTTCTTGCACAGAAGACCCACCCAGCCTGTCTCCTTGGAGGATTTATCTGGTGTTCCATCAGGCAGAGGTAGGTCATCTTGGTGTGATCCGACACTGAGGCTGGTTTGCTGACTTTGTAAGGCTTGGTTACTTCTAAGAGCCTTGTGTATTTATTTTTGCTTTGGTCAATCCTGACCTCAAAAAATCATTTCCCAGAACCACGAATGTCTTCTAAACTGAGCTCAGATAGCCTCTATCTGCTCAGCACTTTGGTCATTCACCCTTTGGTGATAAGAATCATCAAATTCTTTGAAGAGAAAGCATGTGCAGAGTACAAGCATATCTTTCTCTGCCCGCCTTCTCGCCCAGCTTTTGGACCTCAAGTCTTGGTTGGACCCTCAAGCCCCTGGCAGGTGTTAGCCCCAATATTTGTCTTCCCAGCCCTTAAAGACTGTGTAAAGCTCCCCTTAGCTTCCTTGTACTTCTTTGCTTTCTGTGTTTGTATTTCTGCCAACCCTTTCAGCATCTAACCCCACACCATTTACGCACTGGTGAGTAACCCAAGGGGAAGACCAGCATGCAGAATGTCAGGCACACCTCCGTGAATTCCTTTCGAGGGGATTTTGGTGCTTCAGATCCTGGCTGCCTAGACAGTTCTCAAGTGTCTCAGAGCAGGTAATGTATCTTAGCAGCTTTCCTAGTTGTTCTTGGCAGGAATATTGGTTTCCTAAAAGTTGCTCAGTCTTGGCTGGAATAGAAGTCTAAAGTTTCTTGTTTTTGTTTTTCCCGCATTATCAGTGTTGGTTTTGGAATGAGAGTTATGCCAGCTACAAAACAGACTGGGACATTCCCTATTTTTCTGTAATCTAAAGTCTATTGATTAGCTTTTACGTTATCCTTTGAAAGTTTGAAAGAGCTTACTAATGAAACCATTTGGGCATGGCGCATCCTTCCCCCACCCCCAGGTTGTTCGTTGGCAGCTTTTCCTAATTTCTTTCCCGGTTATTAGTTTTGTCAGGTCTTCTGATAATTGATTTTTGGGGATTGTTTTAATATAATCATTAATTTCTTCTGCATATTCCAGTTTATTGGTTGCAGAGGAAATATAATAGTTTAAGATCTCTCTGTGTTTATAGCCTTTTTCTCATACGTTTCAGGTTTTGTGTGTTCTCTTCCTCACTCTGGTTTGGTTTGCTTGAGGTTTGTCTTTTTTTTTTTTTTTTTAGACCAGTCCTTTTATAAAGAACCAATTATTAGTTTTTTTCTGACTCAATCTGCCCTCTCTGCTTTTTATTTTTCTTAATTACTTTGTGCTTAAAAATTGATCCCTTTCTCTTGCTTTGATTAGGATCATTTTGTTGTTTCCTTTTTCAGCTTTTTATACGAAGTACTTAATATATTTTCATTCTTTCTTATTTTAGAAGTTTCACATAAGGTTAAATTTTTTTTTCACTCTGAGCTCAGGTTTAGGATTCAAAATGTATGTGTTGGAGCTGTTATCATTATTTTACTTGTATCCCATAATTTATTTGGGTTGCCTTTCCTAGCCAAGGCTTAACTCTTGATAGGAGTGTTCTTAGGTTTTGTTTTTTACTGATTGATTTTGCTTTTTATTGTTTTGCAGACAAAAGAATAGTTGGTCATTTTCTGGGTTTTGATATTTATTGAGCATTTCTGGTGGATTAATACTTGCTCAGTTTTTTTGTAAATGTTACAGGGACATTTTAGAAGACTGTGTTTTACATTTCTTATTGGGAAGAAGCTAAGACTATTGTAAGCAAATCACCGGTTGCTTTATATATTTTCAGGAATTTTATTTTTTTACTTTTTAAGCAATCATTTAATTATTTACACTAAATATGAAACTCTAGGCACACAATAGTGTTTTAATTTTTTAAATAATAAAATAAAATTTTACCACAGAAAATTTGGAAAATTAAAGTAATAAAGTGAGTAATAAACACGAGTGACCCATAATCACTATCTTAACATTTTGGTCAGTTCTTTAAGTCTATTTTGTTATATACATTTTATTTAGACACAGAATAGAATCACATTGTACATACAGTTTTATATCCACTTGATATTTCAAGTCTTACTCTTACATCTTGACTATGTTTTTCTGTTTTAAATGTTTTTTATGGCAATATTCAAACATGTACATAGAGGCACATAATTCACTTAATTTTTTAATATAGCATTAGTTTCAGGTGTACAGCATGATTAAACAGTTCTATAATTACTCAGTGCTCATCATGATAACTGTATTCTTTTTTTAACATGATCAACAGAATTTTAATAATTGTATATGTATAATAATTACATGTATATGAATATGGTGGTTTAGGCCCAAATATCCCTTACTAGAGATGGGTGTTTTTTATTTTTGTTTTTAAGTTTTTATTTTAATTCCCGTTAGTTAGTATACAGTGTTATATTAGTTCCAGGCATACAATATAGTGATTCAACAACGAGATGTGTACCCTTAATCCCTTTTATTTCCTCCATTCCCCACCCACTCCCCTCTGGCAACCACTAGCTTGTTCTCTGTCTCTTTTTTCTTTGTTTGTATTTTATTTTATTTTTATTTGAGAGAGAGAGAGAGTGAGGGGGTAGGGCAGGGGGGTGGAGAGGAAGAGAGAATCCTAAGCAAGGTCCAAGCCCAGTGCAGTGCCCCATGCAGGGCTCGATCTCACAACCCTGAGATCATGACCAGAGCCAAAATCAAGAGATGGATACTCAACCATCTGAGCCACTCAGGCTCCCCTGTTTGTTTTTTTGATTCCGCATATGAGTAAGATCATATCTTATTTGTTCTTCTCTGTCTGACTTATTTCACTTAGCATTATAATCTCTAGGTTGCATATTATTGCAAATGGCAAAATTTCATTTTTGTGGCTGAGTAATATTCCACTGTGAGTGTGTGCGTGCATGTGTGTGCGTGCATGTGTGTGCACATGTACCACATCTTTATCCATTCACCTACTGATCAATGGCTATTATAAATAATGCTGCTGTGAGACACCTAGGGGTGTCTCCATCTTTTTGAATTATTATTTTCATTTTCTTTGGGTAAATACCCACTAATAGAATTACTGGATCACACGGCAATTCTATTTTTACATTGGGGGGGGTGGGTTTTCTTTTTTTATTTAAGGACTCTCCATACTGTTTTCTATAGTGGCTTTGCCAATTTGCATATCCCACCAACAGTGCACAGAGGAATCCTTTTTCTCCACAGCCTTGCCAACAGTCGTTATTTCTTGTCTTTTTTTCTCTTCTTCTCCTCTGCCCCCTCTCATGTCGCTTCTTATTTTTGAAGTAGGATCCACACTCAGCGTAGAACCCAAAGCAGGGCTTGAATTCCCAGTCAGATCAGGACCTGAGCTGAGATCAAGAGTCAGATGTTTAATTGACTGAGCCACCCAGGCGCCCTTATCTTTTTGATTCTTGCCATTCTCATAGGTATAAGGGGGGTATCTATGGTTTTGATTTGCATTTCCCTGATGGTTAGTGATGTTGAGCATCTTTTCATGTGTCTGTTGACCATCCGTATGTCTTCTTTGAAAAAATGCATTTTCCAATTAGTTTCCTCCTTTGACATTCCCCTCTGACGGATTTCTTTGTGTGGGGTGGGCTGATTTGGAGCCTGTGGCCACACTGGATCCCTTAGAGCTCTCAGGGTAGAGTTGGAAGTCAGGAGAGTGAGAGATAGGGCACAGTTCAAGTTTAGGTCTCCCAAGTTAAGTTGAAGATAGGAAAGGGGGAGTTGTTTTTGGTGGTAGTGTGGGGTTGGGTCCAATGATGGTTATGGGGTGCCAGTAAGAATTCAGTGTGTTGTTCTGCTGATATTATTTATTCTTCACAAAGATACTCTGTGGTATGTTTTATTAATTCAGTCTTCCATTTGCACAAACCCAGGCCCTGAGGGTTAAGAGGACTAGCTCAGGATTTCCCAGCTGAGTTTTAAATGGCAAAGCGGGATACAAACCTGTACTCTTCCCTTTATCTACCTGGTTGGTCTTGTGTGCTCTCGTTTTGAAGGGCTCCACCTCTAGTGGGGAAGATGAACAAAAGTAGAACAGGACTCAGGGTCTAGGAATCTCACCCAAGAATCCAGGAAAGTCTTCTTGGTGCCCATGTCGGATCAGAATCCTCAAATGCAAGTAAGGACCTGCTAGGGAGACAGAGATAGGGAAGGGTGCTCTGTTCAGAGGGAAGGGCAGAGGCCAGATAAATAAGCTTGTGTGCAGGACGCAGAGAGGAGACGTGGCAGGGCTGTGTGAGGCTGCAAGGCAAAAAAAAATTGGGTGCCTGTTCTTTGGTTCTAGAGGAGTCTGTACAGACAGCTTTTGGGTGTGGCCACACCCCTTTTGAGTGTCTCATGCTTCTTTGGGCTCAGAAGTCAGGAGGGCTCGGAAGTCTGGGCTCAGAAGTCGGGAGGGAAGCAAAGTGCATTCTTGATTCCAGAAGAGGCTCCAGATGGCAAACTCCCATCTTGTTCCCACCAGCTGTCTCTGCCTCCGCCACCACTGCTGCCACCCCTGACAGCATGGGTAACAGTGGCTGCTGGCCTTTACTGAGTGCTTATTGGGTCCCAGTAAGGTGCTTTGGATACAGTACCTTTATAAGTCCGTTCCTGAGCCCTGTGAAGCCTGGCCCTTTAATGATGAGGACTTTGAGGGCCTGAGAGGTTAAGGACGTACCTGTGGTCTCATAAGCTAAGATATTGCCAAGCTGGGACAGGAACGGGGATGCCTCTGATACCAGATGCTGTGCTCTTCGCCTGGCGTCCAGGCTGGTGCTGCAGATGAGAAAACTGGTATGTGTTGGACCTTTTCCTATTTTTCTGGAAACACTGGCCTTTTGTGTCTGCCTTTTGTTTTATTTATTTTTTTTTGATGCTTTTGAATACAAAGAGATATTTCCATGTCCTAAGAAAATTGACGGAACACATATGGTGGTGAATGGGGGCTGGCCCTGAACTTTGGGGATACCGTGCGGAGTAGTGGGGATTGTGGCAAATCCAGGAAGGGTAATTGGTTTTTAAAATCCAGCTAGTGGTTGGAAGGTAGACCCAGGGCTGCCAATTCTTCCCTTGTTTTAATCTTTTTTTTTTTTTCCCCCAAGAGAAGCTGGGAATCTGGATTTTAAGTCTATCAGTTTTTAAGTCAGCTCAGTTTTTAAATGACCCTGAGCCAAGAATAACAGGGGTGGGAGGAGAGCACAGTCTCCAGTGAGTGGCCTGTATGGTGTGCCATCCTGCCTCGGGCCCTCCTGCAACCTCATGGGCTCCCTCCTACCCTGGGAAGGGACCTTGCTGTCCTACATGGTATAGTTCTCTCCTGGCATGGCTGGTGG
Organism: Lontra canadensis; assembly: GCF_010015895.1. Taxonomy (NCBI): domain Eukaryota; kingdom Metazoa; phylum Chordata; class Mammalia; order Carnivora; family Mustelidae; genus Lontra; species Lontra canadensis. The sequence continues at coordinate 7,142,399 of NW_022631002.1, forward strand.
CCAAGCAAAGATCCTGCCTGAGCTGTCTGAGCCAGGAATTGTTCTCAGTGTGGGCACTTGACTTCCTGTGCCTTACATTCTTGGGGTTACTTTTTTTGTCCTCAACACCCAATTCAGAATAGGAAGAACACTTTAGAGGATTCAAGGAAAATTGCTCAGAATCTGCACTTTAAAAGTCTGGCCTCAAGAAGAAAATAAGAGGTGACTACCAGGGTCAGGGCCAAAGGGAACATTTTGCGCACGTTTAAAGAAGCCCTTTTCTTCCCTGTGGCACAATTCCCTCTTGGATTCCTAGCACTGGGGATTAGGGAATCACATCTTCCCCAGCCGGTAGGGTAGGATAATTTTGTGTCAGTTTATTATTACACTCAGCCCATGCTTCTGCTCAGCTTCCCGCCATGTGTAGATCTTAATGGGGTTGGGAAGATCATTGCCCTTACTTTCACCCTGACATGGGACCCGGTAGAGAGGTGCCTCATCCCAGAGCCAAGGGGCAAAGGAAGGTCTTGAGATCAGGAGTAGTCTTGTTCCCTTCCCTTTCCGTGCCACTCTTCAGATTCCAAGGAATCGGGTGTGGGTCATGTTGAGTTTGCCCAGTGGCTGGCTTGGTGATGGACGGGGTAGGAAGCGGGATCCTACCGGCCACAGTGCTGTTTCCTCAGGGTGTGGCAACGTGCTGCCTGTTCTGGGTAAACCCGCAGTGGCCCCGTCCTCTGGGGCGAGAGGGTCAGCATGAAGGGCGGGCGAGCAGAGAAGCCTTTCCAAGCGAAGAAGGACACTTCGGTGTTTGGTGTGGAAGCCGCACTCATGGGTAGAGTTGATCTCACAGTCCCCACAGGCGTCAGGGAGTGATGTTACAGTTTTTTTGGTCATTTTGCTGCTGAACGTCAAGTCTAGGGGCCAGATCACCCTGCTCCTCGTCGCTGGCCTGTGGACTGTCAGTCTTCGTAGCCACAGTCATACTAGTAGTGCTCGTGAACGTGATGGGTGCTTACGGTGACAGACGGCGTCTGCAGTGTGTTGTAAGTGTTAGCTCACTTTATCTTCATACCAGCCCTGATTGGTGGGTGCTCTTATCATCTTTCATGGCTGAGAAGTGTAAAGGTCAGGTGGCTTTCCCAAGGTCACACAGCCAGTAGGTGTTTAGGCTGGGTTTATGTACCTAGATTCTCTTGATCCCACTCTGCTAACTGCCTTTTGCCTTGGAGTTTTTGAGTATTTGTCGACAAGGTTTCATTGGTCTCTCCTGGCTTCAGGGTTACTAATGTCATAAAGAGTGGACATCTGGCTTTCCAGATGCTCAGTCCATGGAAAAGAGGTTGACTGGTATCACGCACAGAACCTGGGATTTGGAATCAGAGGGTTTTAGTGAAAAATCCCACACCCCTGGGGTGCCTGGGTGAGTTAGTTGGTTAAACGTCCGGCTCTTGATTTCAGGTCAGGTTATGATGTCAAGGTCATGAGATCAGGTCCAGCATTGGGCTCTGTGCTCAGTGCAGAGTCTGCTTGCGATTCTCTGCTTCTCCCTCTGCCCCTCCCCTGCTCTCACACACACACTCTGTCTCTAAATAGACAAATATTAAAAAAAAACAATCCCACACCCCTGCGTTCTGCCTGCAGGACCCACAGGCGGGTTGCTGGAACGTATTATGTTGATTGTTTTGTTTAATGGGCAGGATGCTGACAATGCCTGGCCCTTGGGGTGGCTTGTGCCGCTGAGGGAGACCAGCGTTCTAGAAGTACCTGCTCAGCTGGGGGGCCTCTAGCAATGGCAGACCTCTGTCCCTCACCCCTGCGTTATGGGTTTTGCAAGTTTGTGGCACAAGAAGTGCCCCAGGGTGCCTGTCTGCAGAGCTCTCCCGAGGGGAGAGGAGACAGGTGGCTCAGGGCTGCAGGCCCCTTTTGCTGGGCTTGTACAACTCCTAATGGTGGCGGGGGTGGATGGGGTTCCAAGATTGTCACCTGATGAGGAGTGAGTGTGCTGCCTCTTGTCACAGGGACAATGTTCCAGCCGTGCTACCTTGTCAGCTGGGAAGGGAGCCTGTCAGAGCTCACTCACCTGGAAAGTCCTTTTGCTCTGTAGACACATGTGGTCAAAAATCTTTGTCCGGGTCAGGCCCCCCTGTGCCTTTTCTCTGTGGGTCTCGGTGAGCTGGTGTGACAGCTGTTGCTTAAGCAGGTCGCTTAACCTCCCAGAGACTCTGTTTCTTCACCTGTAAGTTGGGGACAGTGACATTTACTTGGAAGGTTGTTGAAGGGATGAAATAAAATGCTGGGAATTACCTAGTGTAGGGGGCTCCCACAGGTCGATTTCATTTCTTTGTCGGGTCGGCCCCTTGTTGCCTTCTGAGGTCAGGACTCCACAGAGTCAGGCTTCTTGCAGGAGGGAGATCTTCATGGTGTCTGGTGTGAAGTGGGTGTTAAAGGATTCAATGTGTGAGAGGGAAGAATCCCCAGCAGCTTTCCAGAGCTCTCTCGTGGCTTCTAGAGTTGCTCCGGGGACGGGGATGTAGGGGAGATCAAGGCTGGAAAGGAAAAGCATGGGGACCTGGGTAGCATCTGCCACATGTGCTTGTCCCTTCCCAGGGTGGGTTCCTAGGGACACCTGCCTTTTCTGCATCTTGAGACCTAGAATCACGCTGATCTGATTTGGCTTGCTTCTCTTGCTGCTTTTAGTGTGTAACTTTGATGAGTTGCTCTAAGTCCTCTGTGTCTCCGTTTCTTTATTTTTAAAATGGGAATGATGTTACCTAACCCCCAGGGGTTGGCAGGTGTTAAGTGAGTGAATAAATGCAGCAGTGCCTGTGACGTTTCCTGGTGACACGCTCAACGAGTAGAACATTCCCTTTCCATTAGGGGTACCAGCAGAGCCCGCAGGGGCAGTGCAGTCCCACTGCTGTCTAACCACTGTGACCTCTCCAGACCTACTGCATGCCAGTTCTGTGTTAGGGCGCTTCATTTTTCTTTTGGTTTTCTGGTCACCAGGATGTTGCCTTTAGTTGTTAGATGTCTCTAACCCTAATCGTATTTGAGGGGGTTCAATGGTTTAAAAAATAAATAGAAAAAATTAAAGTAGTATCATGTTTATCATAGAAAACAGTCTTACTTGGGTGAAGACAACAGATAACGAACAGAGAGCTCACAATGTCCTGTGGTTCTGGGGGTTAATGCCAGTCCCTCCTCGCCTAGCAAGCAGGGGAGATCCACTCCCTACACCAGGACGTAGGGAGCATCTCTCCTGGCTCCTTCTGAATCCTCTTATCTTGTTCTTATTTTTATCCCCTCGTTGGTGATCTTTTGTATCCCGTATATTCCAGTCCACACTGGCACACTGCCTCTTTCTGTGTCCATGTGGACAGTTATCAGGCTTGTGGTTTGTTGGTCTTTGAGACCTAGGCTTTAAAGGTTTCACATTTTGTGACTTCTTTTGAACTCTATCTTTATGAACGAAGAAGTTTTAAGAATTTTGGAAAGAGAACACCTTCTGATTTGAGGGCTGCCCCACGATGTCTGTGCTCACCATTTCTCCCTGGGAGCAGAAGCCTTGGGTTTTGCTGTTTAATTTTTTTCCAGCTGTTTTGGTTAAGGGCTAAATGGTACCTGAAAATTTGCCTGCCCTGAAGTTAATGTTTAATGCATGTGAATGGAAAGAAAAATGAGGACAGTATCACAAATGAATGTTTTGTGAATTGAACCATCAGTCCCCCGACCCATTCCCCCATCAATCCTCTACCCGTCCATCATTTATTTACCCATCCATTCACCCATCCATCCATCCATCCATCCATCTATCCATCCTCTAACCCAGCCATCCTTTGACCCATCCATCCACTAACCCGTCCATTCATCCGTCCCTCCATCCATCCACCCACCCATCTATCCATTATTTATTCACGCATCTACCCATCTATCCCTCTGTCCAGCTGTCTGTCCAGCTGTTAATTCTCTTTTGTGTGTATGCCAGGGTGTATTTAATCAGTCCCTTGTTGTTGGACAGTCGGTAGGTTTAAAATTTTGCTGTTGATGCTTCTTGTTGGCAACTTAGTGTTAAGAGTCTGGGCTGAGGCAGTTGCCCCTGACCCCCACCCCCCAACTATGAATTTCTGGCTCCACCACATATTAGTAGTGGGAACTTGGATGATTTTCTTCATTTCTCTGTACATTAGTTTCCTCATCTGTAGAAATGGAGATCATATCAAGATTTAGATATTATTTTTTAAGGATTAAATTACACAATCAATTGAAAGCATAGAATTGTGCCTAATGAGTAAGTGCACATGGTGCCCCTAACATGTGATGATGATGTTGAAACTTTGCACATAGTTCTGGTTATTTCCTTGGGCTATTTTCTAAAAGTGGAACTGCTGATCAAAAGATGTGACTATTTCAAAAGGTTTTTCATGGGCATTGCCAAATTGCCCTTCAGGAATGTTGTAAATTAGTCCAGCATTTACAACTCCCCAGCAGTATATTTACCTAAACATCTGCCAACACTGGTCAATTATTCTAACTTTTGCCAATTTTGTGAAAAATGCTCATTCTTTATTTTATTTTTTAAACTTTTATTACTGGTGAGTTTAAATTATCTTTTATTCGTTTCCCTGTCATTTCATGTTTCTTGTTTTCCTCCCCACTTCTTTTCTTGGTCTTTTTCACTGATGTGTTCATCGATTTCTTAATGAATCATAAGATGCATTTCAATATTGAAAATGTTTATCTACCATTTGTGAGTCTTTCCCTCGTGGTTTTTTTTCAAATTTAGATTATGACATTCTTTGATATACAGAAATTTAAAATATTTATGTAATTAAAACTTAAAAATTTTCCTATAAGCTTAGAAAGAACTCTAACCCTCAATTATATATGTTAATTTGTTTACTTTACTTTGGGTTCTTGAATTAAGCTGTATTCACATTGATTTTTGGTATGATGTAGGCATCTCACAACTTTCCTTTATATAGTTAACACCAGTTATTTAGACCAACTTTCTTTACTGAATCCAGAATCTAACATGCCATTTTTATTATATACAAAATTATACAGTACATACACGTATGTAATGTATACATAGATCTGTTTCTGCACTTTTTATACAATTTCATCTTTGTGCTTATACCAGTTACACGTTATTGTAGTTTTGTGTTTGAATAAATGGTTGTACAAGTCCTGAATTTATTTTTCCCCCTCTTTTCTAGAGATTTTATTTATTTATTTGAGAGGGAGGGAAAGAGCTCAAGTGGGAGGAGAGGCAGAGGGGGAGAGAGAAGCAGACTCCCACGGAGCGTGGATCCTGATGTGTGGCTCAGTCCCAGGACCCTGGGATCATGACCTGAGCCAAAGGCGGGAACTTCACCAACTGAGCCACCCAGGCGCCCCATATTTTTCTCTTTGTTTAAAAAACTTCTAGGATATTCCTGCTTTTTATTTGCCTAAAATTGTCAGTTCAAAAAAAAAAAAATCCCCATGAGATTTTGATTGAAATTGCTTTAAATTAAAAGTCAATTTTGAGAAAATTAACATGTTTATAGTAATAGAAGTGTTTCCATTTGCTACAATTATTTTTTTAATGTATCACAGTTGTTTTGTGATTTCTTCATTTAAACAGGATTTCTTCATTTAATCCTGCACATTTTTTTTGTTAAGTTTCTTTCTAGGTATTGTATATTTTTGTTGCTTCCATTAATAGGATTATTTTCCTATTGTATTTTTTGACCAGTTGTTGCTGAATGTTGATTAGATCTTTATTTTGAAACCAGACATCTTTCTGAATTTTCTTAGTTATTTTAAATTCTTTCAGTTACTTCTCTTGAGCTAGTTATTTATTTACTTAGATTTATGATGATTTTTGCAAATAATATTTTTTAAGATTCTTTCCCATAGATTACCTCCACATTTTTGTTTCCTGCCTTATTGCATTGGCTAGATGTTCTAAAACAATATTTAAAATAATGGTTTCAGACATCAGGGCTGCATTTTTAATGGTGAAATTCTATGCATTATAGAACTGGAGAGGGTGGGTGTCAGAGGTGTACCTCTGGATTAGGCCTTCCAAGTACTTCCCAGATTTGTATGTCTATGCTTCTGTCTGGCTGTTTCTGTACTTTCTCCACCCCTCCCCCAACCTGTTTTGCTTTAGAAGTAAATAAAGAATGAGAATATGTTGGTAGGATCTTGCACCTTTAAATGATGGGGGCTGCAATATGGGACAGGCAGCAGATTTCAGGACTCCTGGTTTTTCCTGCATTTTCGGGGATATGCTCCTTCCATGTGCTGCTATCAGGTTTAATGAGGGACACCGAAAGGATGAACATCCTGTCGGTGTTAACCCTACATAATTTAGTCTCTTTTTTTCTGAGTTAGAGACCTACAAGCAGTTCTCTTGTCCTCTGTAATTTCTCCTTAGCCCCCTGTCCCACCTCCTGCACTAACCCCCTGCACAGCACACAGGGGGAGACCCAACAAACAAAGGGGAACTATGAGATCACCCCAAAGTCTGATGTTCCTGCACATCAGAGTGATTCAGCTTCCCTCTCGGCCCACTTGGGCCATTCCATTGGGCATTTTGGGGGAACTGGGCTGTAAGGCCGGTGCGTGGATGGGAGGTCCCAGGTGTGAGGCTTCTGTTCTGGGGAGTTCTCTCCACTGGCAGGGACTGAGTCTCTCTGAAAGCAGAGCTCCCATGACTCACTCTTGATCCCACGCCCCCGAGCTCCGAGCTGGCACGTCGTGCTCCGTGGGCCGGTGCTGGGTGGCGGAGCCGATGGAAGGCAGTGCCGGGGTCTGTCCCGGGGCCTCTGGCATGGAGACGCCCCATCTGTCTGCACCGCCGAGGCTTTAGCTCCAGGTCTTTTGTCCCGTGAGGCCTTCCCCAGATTTCTCCCCCCTTCCCACAGCATTTTTTTTCTCCAGCTCTTCTATCTTAAGTATTTTTTTTTTCTGTTGTTGTAAAAATCAATGTAACATATAATGTGCATCTTAACCGTAGGTAAGCGTGCAGGTCTGTGGCAGGAAGTACATCCTCGTGGTCGCACCACCATTCCCGCCGTCCATCTCCAGAGCTCTTTGTCGTGCAAAATGGAGTTGTGTGCTCCTTGCACGCTGGCTGCTCCTCCCCACCCCCGCCCCTGGCAACCGTGTTCTCCTTTCTCTCTCTCTGGATTTGACAGCTTGAAGCACCTGTTAGGAGAGGACTCATACAGAATGTGTCTTTTGGTGACTGGCCTGCTTTGCTCAGCTTAATGTCCTCCAGGTTCATCCGTGTTGCCTCATATGACGGGATTTGCTTCCTTATTAAGCCTGAATAATATGACACTGTGTGTGTGTACCTCATTTTATTTTCCACTCTCCCCTTGGTGGGTGCTTGGCTTGCCTCCTGTGAGGGACCCCCCTCTTTTACAGCTGTTAACAATAGTGGGAAGAGCAACGAGCTCTTGCTACAGAGTTATCCCTCTGATTTTCCAGTCATTTTATTTCATTTATTTCTTTTTTTAGAGAGAGAGAAAGAGTGTGTATGTGCATGAGAGCAGGTGGGAGGGGCTGAGGAAGAGGGAGAGAGAGAAAAATCCCGAGTGGGGCTTTCGATCTCACAACCCTGAGATCATGACCTGAGCCAGAGTCAAGAGTGGGACGAGCAACCGAGTGAGCCACCAGGTGTCCCGTCCTCCATCGTTTTAAATTGGCCACCATCATCATCTTCATTTTATAGATGAAGAAACTGAGGCTTGGAGAAGTCAATAATTTTCCCAGAGTTACTTTATTTTAAAGCAGTATTACTGATAAAATTCACCCACTTAAAGGATGACAGTTCATTAGTTTTTAGTGTGTTCACAGATGTGTGCAACTACGACCATGTCAATTTTGGAACATTTTTATCACCTCAAAAAGCAACCGAGACCCATTGGTAGTTCCTGTCCCCCTTCCCCTCTCCTCTCTAGCTCCTGGCAACCACAAACCTACTTTTGGTCTCTATAGATTTGCCTCTTCTGGACCTTTCCTATAGATGAAATCATACACGATGTGGCCTTTTGTGACTGGCTTCTGTTACCTGGCATGGTGTCTTTGAGGTTCATTCCATTATAGCATGTATTAGTACTTTATTCCTTTGGGGGTCCCAGAGGTACTTTCTGAACCCAGAGTCCCAGACTTCAGCCACACTGCTGTCCTGCTTTCCCTTCACTCAAGGTCATGTTTACTGGCTGTATCTTCCCAGCTCCTCCTCGGATCACGGGACAGGGATTCAGCTTGGTACCTCTGTTGCCCACTGCTTTTGTGGCCCTAGTAAGCGCTTGATAATTCAAAAATTAGTGAATGAAAATTAAATGCTTCATTTGTCAGCTGCTGTGTGTTGAACTGTTTTGTAAACTAAACACAACACGAGAGGTCATTCGCATTAGTATTCTGTGCATGGTGGTTATATGTCATGCTTTGCCATTCGAAATGAGAACAGACTGATGAGAAAATGTTCATTAAAAGCTCGGAAACAATGTGAATCATAAATGTATTCATGGTGGGGATGTGTAACTGTTTGCAATTAAATTCAGGAGCAGACAAATGCCTGCAAGAAGGTTTGTACCCGTTGCCCCTGGGCCTGTGGCCAGTGTGACAGCTGGGCGTTCCACAGTCTCAAGGTTGCTGGCCTGTACTGTGAAGGGCTGGTTACTGAGGGCAAGCTGGGCAGGTGACCCTTAGTCCTGAGGCCAGAGCTGACCAAGTTTGGAGGTGGTTGTTGAGCTGCTCTAGGACCCTGAGCTATTAAGTGCAGCCCTGGGGCCTGGGTACTTCTAGAGTCTCTCCTCTTTTACTGCTCTCTGTAGCCTTTGTCATGGACCTGCCTTGTTGGAGGCTGGGGAGACATGGATCTCTTGTTCAAAAGTAGGAGCTGATTAAAGCTCCTGACTGACTTAGGTTTCTTTTGGTGACTCTGTACTAATGGAAGGTGTGGGCTGAAAGCAGTGCTGTGGCTTGCAGAGCACTCTCTAGGGAGTCCAGGTATTATTTCTGTGAGGTCCCTTGAGGAAAAAAAAGTCTATGAGCAGAACTTCCCGGGTGCTTGTCTTGACCAAACCACCAGAGTTCTAGTTGGAATTTGGAGCAGTCCTCTGGGAGATGGTGTCCACGCTGCCTCCAAGAATTCCCTTCCCATGCCCAGATGGGCCCCTGGAGCCTCATAACACCAGGCATGGTGATGATGGGAATCACTCCCATTCAGCGAGTGCTGATGTGGCACCAGTCTCGGAGCGAAGTGCTTCTAGGAATTATGTCATTTATTTCTGACAATGAGATGGTCATTACTAATCCCGTTTTACAGATGAGGAAATGGAGGCATGAAGTGGGGGGAAGCTTACTAAGGTTTGTACAGATGTCTTGGAATTACATTTCATTTCGTATTGCTCTATGCAGCACCATTTGTCTCATACACTTATGATCTATGTATGGACCCATTATAATACGGGAGAGTACAACTAATGTAAATTTTCTTTGTGGCTTACTGTCAAGTTTGGTAGCTTGGACACCATTTGTCTTCTTGGCTATTGGGTTCTGGCAGGACCCTTGCTTTTGAGTTATATCACAGTCCATTTACTTCACTGGGGCCTGGCTTCCTGCTGTCATTTCATGCTCTTTCAAAGAGTTCTTAACTTTGATGGTGGAGAGAAGGTGAGCAAGTGGCATGGCTGGAAGAACCAACCAGGTGCCAAGAAAGAGGATTGAGCCGGGCTTTCAATGGAGTTTGTGCTGACTTGAGGCAGGTGCACCTTTGTGGGATGGATGAAGGAGACAGGATGAAGTTCACCAGTCAGTGATCTCTGGAAGTCTTTGCCTGGAGGGGCCTCAGCAATATCACTGTAGCCCGGGGTGTCCAGTGATTGTTGGAAGTTAGAACATACTGTCATGGGAGATCCATCATGACCTCCTGTGCCTTAAGTTAAATGGTAGTGACACATTACAAAATTGGGGACCAGCTCTTGAGGGAATGTGCACATGCAGGAAGTTATCCAATGTTTCCATTTCCTGGGACACATCTTAAAACTAAAGGGAGAACGCCTATAACCCCAAGACTCAGTAGAGTGTCTTTCACATAGTAGGTGTGAATGCAGTAAGCCTTGTTGAATGAATGAGTCCAAAACCCCTTGTCACTAATTGCCAGATAGATTGACCTCCTATGAGAAGAGCTTCCTCTTATCTCCTTTCTCAAATCTCTTTGCCTTTGCTGAGTTTTTGTCCAGTTGCTTTTTACCCAGACGTCTTCTCTGCCCAGCTACTCCAGGTCCACAGTATGTCTGGTTCCCAGCTCTACCTTCACCCTTGTGTACCCCAAGCACTCCCTTGTCCCCATGGCCCAGGTAAAATGCCCCTCAAAAACTCCATAATACTGACACATTAGGTGGTCATGAGCTCAACATTCTACTCCATGGTGCTTTGACTACCATGGTTTTAACTTGAAAGCTTTATTTTTCCCCAGTAGATTCAACAAGGCTTATACATTGGCCAAATAAATCTCAAAGTAACACTACTGAAATACCAAACTTTGGATGATAGCAATTTTAATAGAGTCTATGAGAAGATAACCACTGTGACAAAATGTAACAGTATGGGAGTAACAAAATGAAGTATGGGAGTTTGGTATCATTAGGTTCACTGAAATAGCTTTTTTTCCTTTTTTTGTATACACTTATTTATCTGTTACCTCTCCCTGGAAGTAAGTAGTTAGCAAACCCAGTTTCTCGTTTGGAATAAATCTGGGAGACATAGTATGTCTTGCCACCAGGAAGGACTTAATTCCATTGGTGAATTATTGCAGAGTTTTAAGAGGGGGATAAGACACTAAGATTTATATTTTAGAAAGCTCAGCCTGGCTTCTGAGCAGACAAGATTGGAGGAAGGAGATGGAGGGCAGAAAGTCAGTTAGGAGTCACTGCAATAGTTCTGCATGATGAAGATAATAATCATTGTATATGTGACCCACTAGGAGAGCATCTCAAACCCTCGACAATCTCAGTCCTGCATTACTTATCCTCAGAGCACCTAGGGTAGTTTCCTTTTTGGCAATGACTGCTTTGCTTGAATTTATGGACACAGCACTGGCGAAGAGGCACATCCAAGAAACTCCACTTCCTCTTGCTCAGACGGGCATTTCTCCATCTTGGCATAGTGGCCATATTCCCAGGGGGACAGAGGTTTGGAAACTGCCATGCACTACTGGATATCAAGAGAGGCCACAGATGCCTTCCAGGAACCTTCCACAAACCTGTCCAGGGAGCCTTGGAAAATGTCCAGAATTTTCAAAATTTCTGGAACATTGGATAGGCTAGGCCATCATATAGCTGAAGTGGCTTTGTGAAATTATTCCAGATGCTTTCAGCAGATACAGAAATTGGTTCCATTCCTGCCCACTCTCCACCCAAGCCTGTAGTATGGCCTTCTTGAGGGCTTCAGGGTGTCTTAAAATATGTGTAGCCAGGATTCTGGAATAATGGTAGATAGAAGTTTTTTATATTGTTTTGTTTTGACAGTTGTTTTTATAAATCTGTTTCCTCAGTTTTCTCCTGACATCATACTCCTACTGGTAAACTCTCTTGGTCCTGCCCGCCAGGGACACAGAGTATGGGAGTTGACAGAAGTAGTTGTGGGAAGAACTTCACCTAAAGATACATCAGCTTCTTGCTACAACCTCTACCCTTTTCTGTGGGTGTCTTTGGGTCTGTTTTGGTCAATGGCCTTTTCATATCTTTTGATAGACTGAACAGATTATGACAACCTGAGGCAGGCAACAAAATTAAAAGGGGTGTGTGTGTATGTGTGTGTTTTCTCCATTCCTTGGTGTTCCCAACTTGACGCTTGTTTAAGGAGGGTTGTCACCAATCCAAAGAATGTTACTAGAGGTTAGTTTACTTTTTTGAGAACAAATGGAGCAAAAGGAAGTCCTTAAACCACCGTCTGGCAATTCAAAGTCATCTTCAATACAGCTGATTGTCTGGATTCTTAGACTTCTTCTAAATACTTTGTATGTATACATTTACTTAGGTATTTAAAAATCTCACTGATGTTTATGATAGGCACAAAGCATGCTCATGATACAAAATTCAAAAGCAGCCAAATAGTTTTTGTCCAGTTGGGACAAAATAGGGAAACCAATTTTCCTCAGACATCTCCCAGGTGAGGCTAGGATGAGTTACGAGCTTTGTATAAGGAATTCTGTGCATATTTAAGTACGTTTAGAGAGGGCTGTGGATTGGGCAGATTGTTGTTTTGCTTTATACTAGATGAAACAGCAGAAAGCTCTTGCCAAGATCTTGATTAGATGGGCCTCCATACTTGAGTGTAGCTACTCATGTAGGGAACATACCCTATTTCACTGAATCTAAAATGCTATATCAATGGTTAAGATACGCCATGAAGACAGTACCCAATAGGCAGCCAACTCAACTGTGATACTCCCTTAGTTGCAATCTATATCCTGATTTCGGAGATGTTGAAATGTGAAAAACCTCACCATCAATGAATGTAGTGCTCTATCCCCTTGTCATCTAGTCCCCTCCATACCCTGCCATCATCATAGAGGTCATCAACAGAAGTGATGAGTCCAGTGACTTACATTATGTCCCTTTATTCTGGAGAGAAAAAAAAGTCTCACCTACTCCAGTCTGGACAGCATTTCCTTAAGGTCTAGTGCAGAGCCGTCCCCTGGAGTCCTTTCACTACCAGCCTGGGGAGTCCCTGCTTTTTCAACTGCGCTGCATCGGTAATGTACTCTTTTTCTTGATTTACATCCATCCTGATGGCGGAGTACAATCTCAAGTAGATTCTTGAGAAAGGTTGATGGGAAGTTAAGTTTTTTGAGATCGTACATTTCTAAAAATTACTTCATTCTGTTCCTCCACTTGGGTGCTGATTTGGCTAAGTATAGAATTCTAGAATCCTAAATTCTTTAGGATTTTGAAGGTACTGCTCTCCTGCCTCTAGTGTTCAGTGTTGGTCTTTGAGAAATCAGCAGCCATTCTGATTCCTGCTTCTTTGGATGTAAGACTTTCTTTTTCCTTTCTGACAGATTTTAGAATCTTAACTTTGAAATTCAGGTCTAAATTTCAATAGGGGTATGTTTCTGATAAATTCATTTTTGGTTACTCTATGAGATACCTCGTGGGGCTCTGTGAATCTAGAGGCCCATATTATTTGTTGTGGGCATTTTCCAGAATTAAAAAAAAAAAATCGGTTTCTTCCCTTTTAAATTCATCTGTTTTCGCCTCCTGGAATTCCTGTTATTCAGATGTTGGGTTTAGTTTCTTTTTGTTAACTTGCCTGTGTTCCTTCTCGTTGTCTTATTGTCTTATATTCCGTATCTCCTCATCTTCATCTTCTAACCCTCCTGTTGCTGTCTTCATGTTTTTACTTTTCAAAAACTTTATTTATTTATTTATTTTTAAAGATTTTATTTATTTCACAGACAGAGATAGGCAGAGAGACATGCAGAGAGAGAGGAGGAAGCAGGCTCCCTGTTGAGCAGAGAGCCCGATGCAGGGCTTGATCCCAGGACCCCGGGATCATGACCTGAGCCGAAGGTAGAGGCTTTAACCCACTGAGGCACCCAGGTGCCCCCAAAACTTTATTTTTTGAGTCTTTGAACATTTCATTTTAATAGAATCCTGTTCTTATTTTGCATATGAATGATCTTATCTTTTCTTTTTTTCTTGGAGGGTATTTATCTAACAGCTTTACAGAGATACAACTGACACAATCAATCATACATATTTAAAGTACAAAATTTAATGTTTTGACATATATATATCTATGAAACCATCACCTCAGTCAATCTAATGAACATATCCATTACTTCCAGATGTTTCTGTTCGTCTCACTGTAATCCCTCCTGCCCCTCCCACTGCTTTCTCCCACCCCAGTCAACTACTGATCTATTTTTTGTTAGTTTGCATTACCATAGTTTTATATAAATAGAATCATACAGTGTGTGCTCCCTTTCATCTGGATTCTCTCAGTATAATTATTTTGAGATTTATCCATGTTCTTATGTGTATTAATAGTTCATTCATTTTTTATTTCTTAGTGATAGCTCATTGCATAGATAAACTGCAATTTATTTATCTACTCACATGGTATTGGGCATGGGGGCTGATTCCAGTTTTTGGTTATTACAGATAAAACCACTGTGACCATTCATGTACAGATCTTTATAAGAATGTATGCTTTTGCCATATACAAAAGACTCACAGTTAATATAATCCTCAATGGGGAAAAGCTGAGAGCTTTCCTTCTATGGTTAGGAACAAGACAGGAACATCTTTTTATTCACACCGTTGTTATTTAACATAGTACCGGAAGTCCTAGCCTCAGCACTCACACAACAAAAAGAAATGAAAGGAATCCAAATAGGCAAGGAAGAAGTCAAACTTTAACTATTCACAGACAGCATGATGCTATATGTAGAAAACTGGAAAGACTCCACCACAAGCTAGAACTGATACACAAATGAAGTAAAGTTGTAGGATACAAAATCAACGTACAGAAATCTGTTGCATTTCTGTACACCAGTAATGAAGTGGCAGAAATAAAAATAAAGGAATCAATCACATTTACAAATGCACCAAAAACTGTAAGATACTTCAGGAATAAACCTAACCAAAGAGGTAAAAATATCTGTACTCTGAAAATTATAGAACTCTTATGAATAAAATTGAAGATGACATAAAAAATGGAAAAACATTCCATTGCTCATGGATTAGAAGAATAAATATTGGTAAAATGTCTATACACCCAAAGCAGTCTACACATTTAATGCAATCCCTATCAAAATACCACCTGCATTTTTGACAAAGCTAGAGCAAACAATCCTAAAATTTGTGTGGAACCACAAAAGACCCTGAATAGCCAAAGCAGTCTTGAAAAGGAAAAGTAGAGTTTAAGCTATGTTACAAATCTGTAGTCATCAAGATTATGTGGTACTAGTACAAAAACAGATTTGTAGATCCTTGGAACAGAATAGGAAACCCAGAAATGGACTCACAACTATATAGTCAACTAACCTTCAACAAAGCAGGAAAAAAGAGTCTCTTCAACAAATAGTGTTGGGGAAACTGAATAGCAACATGCAAAAGAATGAAACTGGACCACTTTCTTATACCAGACACAAAAATAAATTCAAAGTGGTTGAAAGACCTAAATGTGAGACAGAAAGCCATCAAAATCTTAGAGGAGAATATGGGCAGCAACCTCTTTGACATCAATTGTAGCAGCTTCTTTATAGACATGTCTCAGGAGGCAAGGGAAACAAAAGTGAACATGAATTATTGGGACATCAGCAAGGTAAAAAGCTTCTGCACAGTGAAGGAAATAGCCTACAAAAAGGAAGCCTTTGGATGAGAGAAGATAGTGGCAAATGACATATCTGATAAAGGGTTAGTATCCAAAATAGATAAAGAACTGAACATCCCAAACCCAAATAATCCAACTAAAAGTGGGCAAAAGACAAGAATAGACATTTTTCAAAGAAGACACACAGATGACCAACAGACACATGAAAAGATGCTCAACATAGCTCATCATCAGGGTAATACAAATCAAAGCTACAATGAGATATCACCTCACACATGTCAGGGTGGCTAAAATTAACAATACAGAAAACAACAGATTTTGGCAAGGATGGAGAGAAAGGGGAACTCTCTTACACTGTTGGTGGGAATCCAAACTGCAGCCACTGTGGAAAAAACTATGGAGGTTCCTCAAAAGTTAAAAATAGAACTGCTCTACAGTCCAGCAATTATATTATCAGGTATTTACCCCAAAGATACAAAACCACTAATTCAAAGGGATACATGCACCCAGATATTTATAATCAGTATTATCAACAATAGCCAAATTATGGAAAGAGCCCAAATGCCATTGACTGATGAATGGATAAAGAAGTTGTGACACACACTCACACACACACACACACACACACACACACACAAACGTGCGTGCATGTGCGGGGATATTACTCAGCCATCAAAAAGAATGAAATCTTGGCATTTGCAATGACATGGATTGAGCTAGGGTGTATTATGCTAAGTGAAGTTAAGTCAATTAAAGAAAGACAAATACTATATTTTTTCACTCATATGTGGAATTTAAGAAAACAGATGGAAATAGGGGAAGGGGAAAAAAAGAGGAAAGCAAACCATAAGAAATTCTTAACTATAAAGAGCAACCTGAGGATTGATGGGGAGGAAGAGGGTAGGAGATGGGCTTAATGGGTGATGGGTATTAAGGAGGGCACTTGTGATGAGCACTGGGTGTTATATGTAAGTGATGAATCACTAAATTCTACTCCTGAAACCAATATTACACTAAATGTTAACTAACTAGAATTTAATAAAAAATTGAAAATAAATACATAGGAGTGGATGCAGGAATTGTACGATAGATGTGTATTTTACATTTTTAAGAAACTGCCAAATTGTTTTTCAAAGTGGTTGTATTATTTTGCATTCTTACCAGCAGCTTGGGAGAGTTCTGTTTTTTCCACATGTAACGTTTGGTATGGCCAGTATTAATAATTTTAGCCATTTTTATAGATGGTTAGTGGTATCTCACTGAGATTTAAATTTGCATTTCCTCGATGACTAATGATGTTGAAGTTGTTTTCATGTGCTTATTTTGCCATCTTTATGCTGCCTTTGATGAAGTGCTCTGCTCAAATCCTTTGCTCATTTGAGAATTTTTTTTTTTAATTATTGAGTTTTATGAGTTCTTTATTCTGGACAAATCTTTTATCAAATACATGTTTTAAATATTTTCTTTCAGTCATGGTTTGCCTTTTAATTCTCTTAATGGGTTCTTTCAAAGAGCAGAAGTTTTAACTTTGTTGAAGGACAATTTCCCAATTATTTTCTTTTATCCATTGTGCTTTTGATGTCATATCTAAGAAATCTTTGGCTAACCTAAGATCACAAAGATATTCTCCTATATTTACTTTCTGAAGTTCCATGTTTTTAGGTTTTACATTTAGGTCTATGATCCATTTTGGATTAATTTCTTTATATAGTGTGAGGTATGGATTAAAGTTCTTTTTTTGCATATGGATATTTAACTGTTCCAGCACCACTGGTTGAAAAAACTATTTTTTCTCTACTCAGTGGCTTCTGCTCCTTTATCAACTGTCAGTTGTCTATGTATGTGTTTAGGTTGACCTCAGGGATCCTATTCTATCCCACTTGTCTGTTTAGCTTTACACCAATGTCACACAGTTTTGAAAATGTTATCTTTGTTATAAGTCCAGAAATTAGGTAGTGTTAGCAATTCAACTTTGTTCTTTTTCAAAGTTGTTTTGGTGACTTAAGTTCTTTTCCAATACAGATTTTAAAGTCAGCTTTTCATTTTTACAAAAAGAGCCTTTTGGAGTTTTTATTGGAATTGTGTCAATTCCTATAAACCAATTTGGAGAATTGACATCAGGGCATATTGAGTTTTTGACCTATGAATGTGATGTTCTTATTTATTTATTTAGGTCTTTTAAAATATTTCTTGACAATACTTTGTGGTTTTCAGTCTGTAAATCTTTAACATCTTTTTATTGTTTATAAACATATTGTTAGCATGGTGAATTGCTTTTTTGGAATGTTAAGCCAATATTGCATTCTAGGGATAAAATTCCACCTGATTATATTGTATAATCTTTTTTTTATGTATTGTTGGATTGTATTTGAGAAAAGTATAGAAGTTTTGAATTTATGTGCATGATAAATACTGGTTTATAGTTAGTTTTCTTTGCTTGTAATATCTTCATGTGGTTTTGGTGGCAAGATAATGTTGCCCTGATAGAATGAGTAGGGAAGTATTCTCTTTAGTTACCTGGAAGAGTTTGTATTGAATTGATATTATTATTATTGCTAACAGGAGTACTAGTGGTAGTAGCAGTAAATGTTTGGTAGAAGTGGAGTTTTCTTGTAAAAAGATTTTAAACTATAAATTAATTTTAATAGATATAGGGCTATTCAGGTTATCTAATTCTTCTTAAATTCAGTAGAATTGTCTTTGTATCCCTTCAGGAATTTGTTCATTTCACGTAAGTTGTCAAATTTATTGGAATAAAGTTAAAAAGATAATATTTCCTGATGATTGTTTCAATATTTTTAATATCTATAGGGATTTTACCTCCCTCTTCTCTGGTATTATTAATCTGTACCTTTTCCCTTTTTTCCTCATCAGTCTTGGTAGAGGCTTATAATTTTATTGATTTTTCTCATTGAATTAGCTTTTGGTTTCATTGATTTATCTCTCATTTTTCTGCTTTCCATTTTATTATTTCTGCTCTGATATTACTTATTTCCTTTCTTTTGCTTCTTTAGGTTTAATTTGTGTCTCCCTTTTTTTTTTTTGGTTTATAAAGGTAGAATCTGTAACATATTACAGGCCTTACTTCTTTGCTAATACAGGCTCTTGTGGCTTACAACAAATTTAATATGTTGTGTTTTCATTTTCATTCAGTTTAAAATACTTTCTAATTTCCTTTGATTTCTTCTTTGACCTGTGGATTATTAGAAGTATTTTCCTTAATTTCAAAATAGAGATTTCCCAGAGGTCCTTCTGTTATTTATTTCTAATTTAATTCCACTTTGGTCAGATAACATACTTTGTATAACTTCAGTTCTCTTAACTTTATTGAGACTTGTTTTATAGCCCAGTCTGTGGGCTATATTGATAGATATTTTCTATGTATTTGGAAAGAATGTTAATATTTCTGTTATTGGGCATATGTTCTAGTCAACTAGGAGTCGCTAGTAGTGGTGGGTTGCTAACTTGGTCAAGTTGGCTGATAGTAGTGTTCAGATTTTTCTGTATTGTGCTTTTATGTATGTGGTGATTTTTTGTGTACTTATTCTATTGATTTTTTGAGAGTGATATATTTAAGCCTTTGACAATAATTGTGGATCGTTGTTCTTCCATTTTTATCATTTTTGCTTTTTCATATTTTGAAGTTCTGTTATTAGGTGCATAAATGTTAAGTTTATGTTCTCTTTATGAACTGACCTTTTCAACGTTAGGAAATGACTTTCCTTTTCCCTGGTGATATACCTTGCTCTGTAATCTACTTTGGCATTAAAGTGGCCAGTCCAGCTTTCTTTTGAATGGTAGCTTGACATATATTTTCCCATCCGTTTACATTTAACTAATTTGTGTTTCTTTTTTAAAGTATGTTTCAAAAAAAAATAAAGTAAGTTTCATGTAGCCATTATTTTGGCTTTTGCTTTATAAATCCTATTTGGCAATCCCTTTTAATTTGAGTATTAGGCCATTTTAATTCAATGTTGTTATTGATATGTCTAGGCTTCATTCTGTCATCCTAATGTTTGTTTTCTGTTTATCCTATCTGTACATTGTTCCTTTCCCCCACTTTTCTACCTTCTTGTGTAGCAATAGAATAACTAAAAAATTTTTAATCTCCTTTGTTGGAATATTAGTTTTATATTGTTGTTTTGTCATTTAAATTGTTACTTTACAAAAATAATTTGTTTTTGTTTATCTTGAGGTATCTTTATCCTCCTTTCATTACTAAAAGTTATTTTTGCTCAGGTCATGATCCCAGCATCCTGGGAGAGAGCCCCACATTGGGCTCTCTGCTCATTGGGGAGCTGCTTCCCCTCCACCCCCCGCCTGCCTCTCTGACTACTTGTGATCTCTGTCAACTAAATAAATAAATAAAATCTTTAAAAAATAAAAAGTTATCTTTGCTAGATATTGGATTCTTGATTGACAGTTTTTCTTTCAACACTTCAAATATGTTACTCCACTGCCCTCTGGTTTCATTGTTTCTGATCAGAAGTCAGTTATTAATCTTTCTATAGCTCCTTTGTATGTGATGAGTCACTTTTATCTTACTCTTTTAAAGATTTTCTCCCTATTTTTGGCTTTCATCATTTAACTGTGATATGTCTATGTGTGATATCATTGTGTTTATTCTACTTAGGGTTTGTTGAGTGTCTTGGGCTTGTAGATTATTGTTTCTCCTCAAATTTGAGATGGAGTCAGCCATTTAAAAAAATTTTTTTATTTCTTTTCAGCGTAACAGTATTCATTGTTTTTGCACCACACCCAGTGCTCCATGCAATCCGTGCCCTCTCTAATACCCACCACCTGGTTCCCCCAACCTCCCACCCCCCGCCCCTTCAAACCCCTCAGATTGTTTTTCAGAGTCCATAGTCTTTCATGGTTCACCTCCCCTTCCAATTTTCCTCAACTCCCTTCTCCTCTCTAACTCCCCTTGTCCTCCATGTTATTTGTTATGCTCCACAAATAAGTGAAACCATATGATAATTGACTCTCTCTGCTTGACTTATTTCACTCAGCATAATCTCTTCCAGCCCCGTCCATGTTGCTACAAAAGTTGGGTATTCATCCTTTCTGATGGAGGCATAATACTCCATAGTGTATATGGACCACATCTTCCTTATCCATTCGTCCATTGAAGGGCATCTTGGTTCTTTCCACAGTTTGGCGACCGTGGCCATTGCTGCTATAAACACTGGGGTACAGATGGCCCTTCTTTTCACTACCTCTGTATCTTTGGGGTAAATACCCAGTAGTGCAATGGCAGGGTCATAGGGAAGCTCTATTTTTAATTTCTTGAGGAATCTCCACACTGTTCTCCAAAGAGGCTGCACCAACTTGCATTCCCACCAACAGTGTGAGAGGGTTCCCCTTTCTCCACATCCTCTCCAACACATGTTGTTTCCTGTCTTGCTAATTTTGGCCATTCTAAGTGGTGTAAGGTGGTATCTCAATGTGGTTTTAATTTGAATCTCCCTAATGGCTAGTGATGATGAACATTTTTTCATGTGTCTGATAGCCATTTGTGTGTCTTCGTTGGAGAAGTGTCTGTTCATATCTTCTGCCCATTTTTTGATATGATTGTCTGTTTTGTGTGTGTTGAGTTTGAGGAGTTCTTTATAGATCCTGGGTATCAACCTTTTGTCTGTACTGTCATTTGCAAATATCTTCTCCCATTCCGTGGGTTGTCTCTTTGTTTTGTTGACTGTTTCCTTTCAGCCATTATTTCTTTTAACATTTTCTCTTCCCCTTTCTCTTCTTTTGTTCTGATATTTCCATTATGTATATATTGGTGTGCTAACATTTCTCTAAGGTTCAGTTCATTTGTCTTCATTCTTTTTTTCTTTCTGTTCAGACTGAATAATGTCTACTGATTTATCTTTAAGTTTGCTGATTCTTTCTTCACTAAGTCAAATCTGCTGTTGAGCCTTGCTAATAGCCATTGTGGTTATTGTACTTTTCAACTCCAAGATTTCCACGTGGTTCTCTCTTTAAAAACATAATTTCTGTCTCTTTATTGAGATTTTCTATTTGATATGTCATAGTCATCATACTGTAATTCTTTAAACATGTTTTCCTTTAGTTCTGTGAACATAACACCAGACTTCAAAACCTTGTATATCCAACATTGGGGCCCCCTCAAAGGTATTTTCTATTGCCTGTCTTCTCCCTCCCCCATGTATTCATTACACCTTCATGGTTTTTTGCATGTCTCATAATTTTGAGTTGAAAAGTGGACATTTTAGATAATATATTGTAACAAATCTGGGTACTGATTCTCCTTATTCAGTCCCCACCAGGGCTTGTTGTTATTTTTCTTCAGCCATTTATTTATGTGTTTATTAGCTATGCTGAACTAATTCTGTAAAGTCTATTTTCCCTGCAGTGTGCATCTTCTAATGTCTCTACTCAGCTTTTCCTTCTTATTTTGATCTTTTATCCTGATTCCTTGAGGATTCCTCCTCGGTCAATATATGATACTTACTGGCCAAAAGTGGTGCTTACGCTGTTTCAGACACTCTTTACCATTAGATTTGTGTGTGGCTTAGACTAGTTACACTGTTTAGAAGGTTTAGATTTTGCTCTGTGCTGGGGACTGGTATCTGGGATGTTTCCTCTATGGTCACTTCTGAAAGGTACAGCTTGCGTGTAATCATGGTCTTCCAGACCATCAGAGATGAGTGTGGTTCTAAACCCAAGTTCCTAGGGGTGTTGAAGTTTGTTGTTTAGTCAGTGTTTAATCAGAGGTTATACTTAAAGCCCCTTGAATCAGTAAGGCTCCTTCCTCTTGTTATTGGATCCAGGGGAATGCTTTCAAGTTTAATTCATATCCAGCTTTGATTGCTGCTGAATGGGTCTAGTTCAACGCATGTACCCTGGCTCTTCTGGATTTCCAGTAATGAGTATAATGCCAGAAGATCCCTTCTTGATTGTCACTTTCTCTGCTTCTTTCTTTTAAACTTAAGACTTGTCTGCCATTTTGATTCTTATAACTAGTTTCATGGAACTACTGGTCCCTTCTTAATTGCTTGTCAGGATAGTCTCCATTGTTTTCCACAATGTCCTTAGGCTGATCTTTTTCAGGCTCTGTTTCAAATAATGTTAGTTTCCCCAGGCCAGTCCTGATGGCCTTTTACCACTTGGGCAGAACCTCTATATGACTGCACCAAGACTAGGGGTAGGGAAAGAAACTCATGTCTCCAGGAATGACACACTATGCTTGGACTCTAAAGAAAGAATGATAGCCCCTGATTTTTTCATTTGTCACAACTGAGGTTCTGGTATTGTCATATAACTATAATTAAACTTTACCTTCCATTTGGACTTCATTGGATTTTCTCTAACATCTTTTTCTTTTAGTTTTTTGTTTGTTTGTTTTTTGGTTCCCAAATCAAGGTAATTGGAGGCTGGTCAAAGAAAAAGATATGACAGTGAGGTGGCAGCAACATACACAACATTTATTTGGGTGATGGTTTGACAGTTTTGCATGTGACTGGACAACATGAGACTTTCCAGAGGCTATGGTACACAGGGGTCACTACTCAGAATGGGGAGGACAGAGAACTCCCAGGAGAGAAAGGGCAGGTGAGGGGGCTCTGTGTTGAGGTGGTATTGCTCCCAGCCCAATGGAGCGTCTATGGGTCAGAGAGCTCAAAAGGCAACAGGATCTTAGACTTTATAGTTACAGTTTATCTTACCTATCACTAGCAAATAATGGGCACAATTTTGCAGAGTATGCAAAACAAGCAGGCTGTAAATGGCTAAAAACTGCTCATTTGGGCTATATTTATAACAATTAGATGTATAAAAGTTTGAGTTTTGCACCGGTAGTCTTCACAAACTGCTGTGAAATAGTAAACAACCTAGAGGTCAGTTGAGAGAGGCCATCTCTGACTCATTTATAGAGCATAGGATCCTGTCCAGGATACCACATTATATTTAGTTGTCATGTCTTCTAGGCCTCCTCTTACCTGTGAGTTTCTCAGACTCTCCTCATTTCAGGTGTCCTTGACAGTTTTGAGGAATACCAGACAGATATTTTGCAGAATGTCCCTCAGTATGGGTTGGTCTGATTTTTTTTTTTTCCCTCATGATGATATTAGGTTATGTGGTTTTACAAGGAAGACCCCAGAGGGAAAGTGCCCTTCTCATCACATCATATCAAGGGTGCATGCTATCAACATGACTCGTCTTTATTAGTGTTGACCTTGATCATTTGGCTGAGGTTGTATCTGTCTGGTTTCTCCACTGTGATGGATCTCTTTTCATATGACACTCAGCCCACACTCAAGGATGGCGAGCTAAGCACCCCCTTCTTAGGGGGGAATAGCTACATAAATTATTGGGAATTCTTCTCTCAGGGAGATTTGTCTCTTCTCCCTGACTTATCTAATTTTTAATCAACAATGTATATGATTAGACATGTGGATATTTTATAATTTGGGTTATAAGCCACCACTACATTATGTTTTTTGTTTGCTCACATTTGTTCCAGTTTTGGCCACTGGATGCTCTTTCAGGTTGGTTCCTATGTCCTTTTGATATGCTACTATCCCCCGCTGCTCCCCCCGCCCCCCCGCTGCCCCTCTATCCCCACTGCCCCTAGTTTTGTGTTCACTTTTTAACTTTCTGGCACAATAAGATGCTCCAGGTTTATTTTGTATATTCCCTGTCTCAGCCCTAGAATCAGCCATTTCACCAAGGAGTACTTGTTCCTTTTATGGGAGAGTGATATCAGAACTAGGATCTGAACCCTAGACACTATTAATCTGCGTTTTCATTTTGGTTAAGCTAAAAATAGTTTCACTTTTTTTTAGATGCCTCAGCTGGTCTTCATTCAATAAATATGTATTGAATGCCAAGCTCTGTAGTTGGGGTTGTGTTTTTAGTTATTTAAAACTTGCTCTAAATAGAGTTTCACTTTTTCATATAGAGCAATTAGAAATTCATTCATAGTTTAATGTTACTTTAGTAAAGGATTATAATTAAATTAGAGATAAGGTTGTACAATTATGGCTTGTGGTACTAAAATCAATCTCTATTTTATACACTTCTTCATTTCATTGCTCATTTTAAAAGCAAATTATTATTGGGAGCAAACATATGGATGAATATTGATTAGAGTCACTAAATGCTCATCAAATAATTTTTCAGTGTTCATGTGGAAAATGTCAGATATACCCCCAAATAAAATATTATACTGAACTTCTAAGGACTTATTAGCCAGCTTCCACAGTTTGAACTCATAGCCAGTCTTAATTCCTCTGAACTTGACATTTTTTTCTGGATTAGCAAATCATCGAACTTGAAATAGATGTCACTGCCTTTTTTTTTTTTTTTTTTTTTTTTTGGTGATTCAGACGCACATAATGGAAGAAGCTTAAATATGTGCTAAGGAACATTGCACAGTTGCCCTTTTTAAGAGCCAATCAGTGACTAATTGTCATCAAAAGATTGATGGCCCAGCACATTAGTGCATGGAAAGGCACCAAGGATGTTTGGGGCAAGTGAGAACTTGAAAAAAAATAGGGGTTTGCTCACCTGGACCATAGAACTCTGATCTTCACTTCTCTTGAATAGCAGGGCATGTGCTCGTCACAATAGCGTCCCACTCCCGTGGGGCTGGCAGACTTTCAGGAGACTTTGCCAAGTATTTTCCAATTCCGCCTGGGTTCAGGTCTCTGGGGTTGGCTGGACACACCCATTCCTTGAATTTCTTGTGCACTGAGGGAACTTTGGATATAGTTTTGAGCACAGTAACTTAGGAGAGTTCCTAAATGCAAAGATGAGAATTTGACATTTGTGGGCTGAGATTTGTAGAGAGTAGGATGAGATTCGTTAACTTTGTTGTTCAATATGTGTTTCTTGGGCATCTTTTGTGGGCCAGGGCTTATTCTGAGGACACGGTGATGAACAGGACACACTTAGACCCTGCCACATGGGGTGTGCTGATCCAGCACTGAAAGGGGACAGTCACCACGAGTCATCGATTGCCAGTGACAATCACGATAAGTGTTATAAGGGATAGAATAGCCTGGTAAAAATACAACATCCCTGATATAAGGTGTCAGGCAAGATATTAGGAGGAAGTAACAAAGTAGGAACAGAAGGATGGATAGGACTTGGTGAGGCATGTGTGAGTGTGTGTGTGTGTGTGGGGGGGGGGAACTGGAAATAGTCAAGCCCCTTATATTTCCGACATAGTAAGTTAATGTATTTCCCTAACTTACTTAAGCCCAGTTCAACCCATATCCAAAGGGAGAATACCACCCCTAGAGGCTCTATAGTGGCCAAGAGCTGAACATGTCTGAGGAATTGCTAGAAGGCAGCACAGCTGGAGTTGTGGGGCAGAGTGGGACAGACAGGCTGATGCTATGATGCTCTGGGCCATGCTTGGAAACCTGGATTTAATTCCCAAGGCAGTGGGAAACCACCCAGGCATTTTTAGGGCAGGGCCTTTCAGAGATGGCCACTGTGTGCCAAAGGCACTGGGTGGGGGTCAAGGCTGGAAGCAGGGAGACCACATGGGAGGCTGCAGCAAAGATCTAGGTGAGAGGTTTTGTGACTCGGTGATGCAGAGAAGTGGGTATATTTGAGATCTAATTTATGAGGTTTTTTTTTTTTTTTAGTGTGTGGCTTTCAGAATTTTTGACTGTGACCGACCAAAAGCAGTTTGCATTATGAGCTCAGTGCACACGTGTGTGTGTGTGTGTGTGTATGTATGTGTGAGAAACAAAATCTTCATGAAACGATGGCCTTTACTCGAGGCAGGGCACACGTACGTTTCATGCCGTGTATGTGTCGTGTGCCTGAGGTGGACAGGAGGTCTTGTGGGATTTTATGAACCTTACTAATGAATCAGGATCTTTGCCTAAATAAAGAGGGCTATCTCCAGAGGTTGAAGACAGATGAGTTCTCTGAGAGAAGGAACCCTAATAGCATGGATAAAAGAACCCTGTGACAGGAATACCAAGACACAGGAATTTGTCTGAGTCCCCTCATCCTCCTTTTCTTTGTTTCTGGCAGGGGTCAGCACTCTTGTTATGTAAAAGGCCAGAGAGAAAATATTTTTAACTTTACAGGTCGTTCATTTTTTGTCTACTGCTCAGATCTGCCCTTGTGATGGCAAAGTAGCTGCATATAGACGGTATGTAAAAAAAAAAATGGCATGACTGTGTTATGAATAAAACGTTATTTACACGAACAGGCACTGGGCCAGATTTGCAGGCTAGTTTGCCAGCGCCTGTCCTGAGGAACAGAGGGGAATAACTTAGAGGTTCAACAAGAAAAGAGGTATACTTGTGTCGATAAAACCAGGGTGCCCGTGGAGGAGGGCTGTTTGTCCCACCTGATCCTCTGAGGGGATCACAGTGTCTAGAGTGTGGTGGTTCCTCCCAAGGGAGGCCCAGTGGGGCCCTGTGCATTCTGACATTCGAGGTTAGCAACCCCATTAAGTCTGGGGTCCAGGAGTAGTCGGACTTAAGGTCCTTCCTCAGAGATGTCCCATCTCCCGCCCTCAGATTCAGCCACAGACAGGACACAAACTGTAAATTGGATGTTTGGCTCAGTTCCTAAGGGCCGAGAGGCCAAAGCTGGGCTTGATACCAGGCCAGGGATTAATTAATACAACCCTTCTGGGCAAAGCTCCCTACTATTGGGACCACGCACCAGGAATGTAGCCTTTGTGCTGGGAGAAGCAGCTCTTAAGAGGAGATGGCTTGAGGTGGCTCTTGGGGCTGCTTTTCTCCTCTCCAGGAATTCCCAGACCTACACTGTGTACCTAAAAGCACCCAGAGGCAAACGAGCCTTAGCAGGTGCTAGAAACAGATTCCATGATCAGGGGGCTGTGGAGGGTAGGTATACAGCCTGCTTACTGGCCTTGACAAGGGAGAGGGCTTTGTCCTGCAGCAGGATGGGGTCATGCACCTGGGCCCCTCCATGCCTTTGCCCCCTCCCTCTGCTGTGTTTGTAGAAGCCCTCCCGTCCTCCCAAGGGCCAAGTCCAGAGTGCTCCTCTCTATGGAAACTGACTCTTCTGGTAAAGAATAAATTTTCCTCTTTGGACTTCCTCAGCCCTTAGTATGCTGGGAAGCTCTAGGTGGACTGGATGATGATGCTAGGGAACCAGTCTGCTTCCTGGAGTGGGTTATAAATCCTTGGAGTGCCTGGTCTGTGGTCCATCTGTCCTTGTATTCTGTCTCCTAGCCCTGTATGTAGAAGGAACATGATGTAGTAGAGAGCCAGTATGGTGTTTTGGAAAGAGCATAGGTTTTGGGGTGGGAGTGGGGTGGGGTCTGCCAGTGACTTCCTCTATATCCTTGAGCTCTATATCCTTGGACTTCTATTTTCAGTTTCCTAACATACAAAATGAGTCTAATGAGATCAGTATTAGGTATGTTCTGAGGATGACAGATTTATATATGAGAGCTGCATACACATTCTATTGTTGACAGCTTTGCTATTTTTGATCCAATACCGTCTCTCGGGAAAAGGAGCTGGAGTATTTGGGGGATCTGGCTGAGTTCCTTGGGTAAAGTCTGAGCTTACTCTAAACTGTTTTCGCTTTCATTGACTCTGAGACACTGCCGATCGGAAGGTGCTCTGTTATTTTATGTACCTCTAAACTTTAGGATCACTTGGGGAGCTTTCATCTCTCGATGCCCAGGCCATATCCCAAACCCGTTACATCAGTGCTCTGGGGTTTGGGCACAAGTTTTCACTCATTCATCCATTTATTCATTCATGTTTTTCCTTCTTTGTTCATATTTTATTGGTATTTTTAAAAACTCCCCAGGTGATGCCAGTGTGCAGCCAAGAACCTCTACGCTAAAATGAATGCTGCTGTCAGCCATATGAGGACTCGCTGCTTCCTTACCCCTGGGCACGTTTGTTTCAATTTGTTTCAAGAGCTGTTGTAGAAGTTCCCTCCACTCCTGAGGTGTCCCCTAACCACCTTTTCATCAAGGAGGGTCTCTACAGGGATGTTGGCACAGCTGGAAGATACCAGAACTGGGCAGTGACCGGAATCTCTCCCTTGCCTGTCCTGGTGCCTGGTCCCCAAGGGGTGCAGTGGCCTGGAGGGGGTTGTTCTTGGACTCGGGTTCCTGCACGTGAAGGCTTTTCCCAGGACTCAGCCCACGGGGATGGCCAGTGGACCAAGGGTTTGCTTTCCTTGGGGTTCTTGTCCCGCAGGCGCCGTTCTCATCGTGATCTCTTGTACTCCTTGCTTTGGCCGGCCACCGGGGACACTGCGGAGGATGCTTCTCAGTGCCTGGGAGCAGGTGACATTTTTCTGGGGTCTCGTCGGGAGCGTGTTTACTGTGTTTAGAGTCTCTCCGGTATGAGGACATCAGCTTCTCTCTGAAGAGAAGCCACTTCCTGATGACGATATGGTGTGGGCTCTCTCTGGTTATTTTCGTCTATTCTCTTATTTAACATAAGTTACCCCAGCGATGGCTCCAAAGCAAGGCTTTAAGCAACCACACATGCTCAGTTTCTGAAGTGGTGGGTTTCTCAGGGTTCGGTCGTAAGCCGGAAATGGCTCCACAGCCATGGCAAGCCCCAGCGACGGGGTCACTCACTCACGTGTGTGTAGCTGCAGCCGACCCTCCTTG
Organism: Lontra canadensis; assembly: GCF_010015895.1. NCBI lineage: Eukaryota > Metazoa > Chordata > Mammalia > Carnivora > Mustelidae > Lontra > Lontra canadensis. Next base: position 7,171,329 of record NW_022631002.1, read on the forward strand.
TGCGCCGGTCCGGGAGGAAGGGGCATCCTGGGCCCCTGGTGGAAATGCTAGGGACAGGCATGGCGCGCCGCAGCCACTCTTTCAGAAGCCACACGGAGGGCCGAGAGAAGTTCCTGGCGCAGTGCCCTCAACGCTGAGAGACTGTCGGTAGAGCACCGCGTTCCTTGCTCTTTAGAAGGCCACACACTCATCGCCGGAGTATTTCCTGTTGGGATCAAATGAAAATGACAACAAGGTTCTTCGGAGGCATTTCTGTGTGGGGGATGTTTTTGCCCTGCCTGGTCACTGGGCCCTGCGTGGTGACTGAACAGTCACCAGCATGGCAGGAATCAGCATCAGATCTGCACAGGCAAGCTGGTCCCTTTTTGGGGTCTCCTTGCTTCACGGGTTTCCTGGCGTTCAGGGTCTGGTGACAGTCCGTGGTTTCTGGGATCCAGTGTGGATCCGGGGTCCACAGAGAGGGAAGCGGTAGGGGGAGGTGGAGGCGGAGGCGTGTTCCCCGAACCAGCTGACTGGGCTCATCTCCTTAATCTGAGCGCACATCTGGTCTAGTCCCAGGGCCCCAAGAAGCCCGAATTCCCTCTCTTCCCGCTCTCCTTTCTGACCTGCCTGTTTCTGCCTGAGTGTTGTTCTGCTCTGTAGCTAAAGGCTGGTAGCTTTGGAACATTGAGGCATGGGAGAAGGGGACACTGGTAGGAAATGATCCAGCCCACGGAATACTGATGGTGCTTTGAAGCTCCCCTGAGTTAACGGGACTTCAGACGCAGAAATGGCAGAGGAAGGCCAGGGTGGAAGAGAAGGCAAGCAAGGCAGACCTCGGTTTCCCTCTGCCTGATTCTGTTGTCATAATCTCTGCCCGGACAGACACAAGCTGTGAGCAAGGTGCTTCCTGTCCTCTATGGCTACACACTGGGAAGCTTGTTGGGGACGTCCTCCTTGTTTCCTGTCACTGTGTCTAGCCTCCTAGGAGAGATGGCAGCATGCAGAGGTTCAGAATTTGGATCCAGGTGACCTTGTTTTCTGGCAGGCAGCTTGGGGGGTACAGATACTCGTTTGTCTCAATTTTGAGCTGCTGCTGGCTGATCCCCATGTTGGAAAAGCAGGCCCTACCCATGGAGTTAAAAACAATGCAGTGATTCTCAAAACGGACTGCACAGCAGTGACTAGTGAGTGAGTGGTCTGGTTAAAATGAAGACTCATAGACCCTATTCCTAGATGATGACGCAGCAAATTAAAATGATGATCCTGATGATCTTGTGTTGAGTCCCTGTTATGTGCGGAGTGTAATCATTTCATACAGCAGCCCATGAGCTAGTCCTGTTCCTGGTCCCATTTATAGATGGAGAAACTGAGGCTCTGAGAGGTTAGATGACTTGTTCACGGCTACACAGGCTCCCACTCCTAACCTCCTTTAGCAGGTCTGGGACAGGGCCTGGGAATCTGCATTTTTTAATAATCACCCCTCCCCTCCCTGCCCCCTGCAGTGGGTCCCTAGACTCTGGCTTGAGAGACATTGCCCTGAACTTCAAGCTCACAGGGTTGCTAGGACTGTGTCTGTCTTATTTGAGGCTCTCTCCAGGGCCTAGCCTGGGCTGGGTACATAACAGGTGCTCCGTCACTACTTGCCAGAGGAATTCGGGAGTGTTCTTTCCTTCCGAGGAGTTGCCTGGGAATCTCATGAGCTCTCGCTCAGTTCTCTAGGAACATTTAAGTTGTCAAGCTCAGAATTTCGGTCTTGTAGGCAAGAGCCATTCTGCCTGGCTTCCTGATTCTGTTCCTGGATCTCTGTGTTGTTCCCTGACCCCGACTCCCTTGCGTCCTTTGTACCTTCCCCATGTTTCCTGATACCAAGCCCTGCCTTACTCTGGTCAGTACCTTTCTTTGAGACTGGTGTTCTGTCTCCGCAGAAGCCTGGCTGCTGGGACCGTCTTACCTTGGCAGGTTTCCCCATGCCACCTGCTGGCCCACTGTTCTGGGTTCTCCATCCCATGATCCACCACATACCGTCTGCTGCTGGAGCCTTGGGAGTCAGGGTACATGACTAGATTGGACTTCCTGCTCTTTCAGCTGCGTTTTTCTTTATATTGGTCAGTTCTACCCTTAAGCCTGGCCAATTCTACTCCAGCCTGCCTTGCCTCAGAGTATAAGCTCTGTTTATGATGGTCAGGTGATATGCATCTTAGGCACTGGGGTGGGTAGGCTTGGGTTCAACTGCTGGTCCATAAGCAAGCACTTGAACCCTCAAAGCCTGCATTTCTGTATCTATAACTCAGGTATGGTGGTCCTGACCTCTTCACCAGTGAATTGATGTGACGAGTAAATGGAATTGTGCATGTCAGGTGCTTAGTGTCATGGTAGCCACAAGGTTAATTGTTTTATCTATTATGTGACAGTTTCTTTCCATCCATCTTTAAACAAATTGTGAGGTTTACTTGCAGATTATTTTGATAATTATTGTACATTAACATTTTATTTTAAATTCAGTCTCTCAATTTTGTACAGAGAACAAAAACACACACATGTCACTCCTTGTGCACTGGTAGAGCACTAAGAGCATGGGCTTGGCGGGGGGCAGTCTTGGGTTTCATTACTGGCTCAGCCCTGTGACCACCTCACTTACCCCCATCTGAGGCTCAGGTGCTACATCCGTAAAGGAGGGATAATCACCTTGCCTGGGTTTTTCAGGGCTATTTGGTGACGGTGCTTGGGAAAGCACCCAACCTGCACCAGACAACAGAGGCGCTTGTATGTGTAGGCAGAGCTGGGCACCTTTTGCACCTCATAGCATTGCTTGGCCTTTCCAATGAGAAACTTAATAGAAAAAGAGGCGCCTGGGTGGCTCAGGCATTAAGTGCCTACCTTCAGCTCAGATCATGATCCCAGGGTCCTTGGATTGAGCCCCACATCAGGCTCCCTGCTCAGCAGGAAGCTTGCTTCTATCTTTATCAAATAAATAAATAAAATCTTAAAAAAAAAAAAAAGAAAAAGACCTGCTCAATGCTCCCTTCTTGCCTTCACAAACCATATGCGTTCTCCCATATCACATTTTTGCAAGCCAGGGAATTTCTGGTATATGACTAAAACCACCCCCCCCCTCCGCAGGCCCTGTTCTTTGTACTTTTGCAATTAGTCATTTATCGTAATTATCAATTTCCCATCTGTCTTCTACTTATCCTGGCTAACCCCCAGGTTCAGGGGTCTCATCTGTCCACTTAACCTGCTCCATGACCCCAGCAGGTCTCCTGAATACTTGTTGCCTCCTGATGGTGGGGGAGACCTGAGAAGGGATCTGGGTCAATCTCCAATTTGCCATGGGGGTTTTCTCTTTATGGCTCCAAGGAGGGCAAATAGCCTTCTTAGATGCTACCCTGGTAGAATCTTGGAAGAAGGGCTGGAAACTCTTAACCCAGCTCAGGCTACCTCTGTCTGCATTGACCTTCCTTTGAGGCTGTGGCTATGTTGAATGTTTTGTCATTAGGGTATCTTAATGTAGTGCCACTAGGACATTCAGTCCTCCCTGTATTGTAAGATGGAGCCCACCAAAAATAGTGAGGTGGGAAAGAGAACTGGTCATGTTCAAGATCATCACAGATGATGCACAAGGTAGTCTAGGACTCTGGGTAACTCATGAAAGTGAGGCTGTTGGGTGTAAGGTTGGGTAGTAAGAATGGCTAGCCCCCACGCTCTTTGTCATCTGGACTATCTCCATCCATCCATCCATCCATCCAGTTACCCATTCATCTCTCTTTCTTCCACCTACCCATCTTCTCATCTGTGCATCCGTCTATGCATCCATCTATCTAATCGTCCACTCATTTACTCTTTTATCCATCCATCCATCCATCCATCCATCCATCCATCCATCCATCCATCCACCTACCCACCCACCCATCTATCTATCCTTCATAGGATTTTGAGTATCTACTGTATATCAGGAGCCATGCTAAGTACTACATATTAGGGGAGCAAAAACAGACATATCCCCCACTCTTGTGACCAGTGTGTCTTGTGACCAGTGTGTCTTGTGACCAGTGTGTCTACAATAATCAAATAGTCCCACTAAAGGGTACCTAATTATGAAGCAGTAAGTGCTTGAGACAAAGAACGTTCAAGAAGGAATCGTAGCGTAGGGAGCCGCAGAGGACACTTCTCTCTATGGAAGTGATATTTGAGCGGAGATAAGAATAAGAAGCTAGTAGTTACTGAGTGCTTTTTGTATCCTAGGCCCCGTGGCAATTATTTTTACCTAATTTACACATGTTAACTCTTTTATTCTCACAATAACTCCATGAAGCAGTAGTAATTATCATCCCTATGAGGAACTGAGAAACAAAGATGCTTAGACCTCTGCCCATAGGGCATAACTACAAGACTGTGGCAGGGCTGGACTTTGAACCTGAGAAGTCTGGCTGAGGAACCCACTTCCCCCTGGATCTAAGAAGTGGGTAGGAGTTAATTAAGGGAGATGTATAGGAGATAAAAACACTCTCCAGGGCATCAGGGCTAGCACCTGAGGTGAGGGTCGGGGGCAGAAATGATTCCAAAAAGTGGCTGGGAAGTAGAGTGTGAGGATGAGGTGGGAGGGTGAAGGGGCAGGAGGTGTAGGTAGATGTAGATACCAAACTGGGCAATGGCTTGTAGACCATATGAAGGATTTTGCACTTGTTTCTTTGAACACTGGGAAGTCACTGGAGTTTTAAGTGGGAATGGGGGGTGAGTGACATGATTAGATTTTTATTATGAGAAATGATCTCTCATGAAGCAGTGTGGAGAATGTGGAGAAGGCAGCTGAGTTGGAATAGGGATTTCCGTTTGAAGACTGCTCTGACAGGCTGTGGCCTGCCCTTGCGTGATGCCAGTGGAGAACCGTAAATGTCTTAGAAGGAAATTTAGGAGGTAAAATAGCAGGTCTTCAGTATGACAGGTAGGGATGAAAACCTTCTGATTGTCAGGATAACTACTGTCCTTGGGTGGCTGGCTTAGCTGCAGCATGGCTTCCAAAGCCATGGGTCACTGTTGACTGTGAAGGGGTTAATGTCTTGGGGCCCAGAAGGATTCCTGTATCCACAGTGAGTGCCGAGATATAGAAATGTGGGGTGTGCTGTCAAGTCCCTCCTCCTTTGGGGCCTTAGCCAGACGCAACATTTCTTCCTCTCTTTGCTACTCTGGTTCTTGCAGCCACGGTTAGCTTCCTGGCGTGGACCAGGGGCCCAGTTATGTGTGTGCATCAAGCTTTAGTTACACTCTCTTGGGTCTCCTGTCAGTTGCTTCTTCAGGTGCGTAACATGTGTCCACTCATATGCGGGAGCTTAACCATCCCCTCAGTGCCTACTGATATTTCTAACTGGGGATTATGTCCGATCCTGCATGCCGTCAGGGCCCTTGAGTGTTCTGAGGCTCAGGCTACCAACCCCTTTGGGATGGTGGGCCCATGTTGGTGTTGCTCTGTGGAATCTGCCTGTCCATCCAAGGAGCTTTATAAATGATACCCTTTCATTTGATCTCTGAAAGTGGAGTTTTTGATTAAATGTGATGACAGTCTATTTTGGGACCCACTTACCTTTCACTGAGCAGTCTCAAGTGAGCCTTAAGGTTAGTTGGATTGAGTATGAAGAACAGAGATGGTATTTCTTCTCTGGGTCCCCAGATTAGCATCTGTGTGAGGTAGGTTGTGATTTTATGGACCAGAACAGCTGGGAGGGAGAGAGAGCTGATGTAGAGTGTAGGGTAAATGACTTTATTGAAGTGACCGGAACTTGTGGCCAAGCCTAAGCTAATTCACAAGACACAGAATGGATGCATGGATGGTGGGCGACAAACCATGTGGGCAGCAGCCTCTTGATTTATCCATTTTATTGGTATTGAATAGTAAGACCCTAAAAAAGTATCTAAGGCTATAGGAGGAAAAGGCCACCCCTGCACTTTAGGGGTGAACAGGATAGAGGCTCAGTGTCAAGGCTCAAGCTAAGTGCTCTAGGTCTGGGGACAGTGTTTCAGGTCCAGTGTTCCAGTCAACACTGCTGCAAAACAAACCGCCCCATCAGTTAATTGGAAACCACTTATATTTTGATGCTTCTGGATTCTGTGGGTCAGGGATCCAGACAGGGAATGTAGGAAAGGCTGTCTCTCTTCCACAGTATCTGGGTCTTCTACTGGGAAGACCTGAAGCCTGGGCTGGCTTAATGGCTGGGGACTGGAATCATCTGGAAGCATTTTTACTTGTATGTCTGGTGGCTGTTGCTGGCTGTTGTCTAGGACCTCAGTTGTGAAGATAGCTGGAGACCCCATGTGGCTTCCCCTCCTGGGCTTGCTTGGATTTCCTCACGTCATGGCTTCTGGGTTTTAAGAATGAGTGTCCCATGAGCACTTTATGATCTAGCCACAGAAGTCACACAGGGTCCCTTCCACAGTCCCTTTGGATAGAGGCTGGATGGTGGAGCAAATGTCAAGGTCTTGGTTATCTCTAGTTGACTCTTGACTCTCTGACTAAAGCTAATCAAAGGTTCCCAGGGATATCTTGAGCTCTGGGCTAAGCCTCAATATCCAAATGGAACATCTTGAACAGTAACCCCTGGAATCTGCTACCAGGCATCTGAGTAGCCATTTGATTTAACTTTAAAAAGGTTGCCAGTCTTCTGTACGGTTGTCTACAAATACCAGTCTGTTTGAGTCACCTGAACTATTTCAGACTTTCCTCCACAGGGCACTGTACTCACAGCCCCTCTTAGCTTGTCTCAAGAAGTCATCCAGCTACTTACCCATCCATGTGTTCATCCATGTGTTCACCCCCTTCTTACACGCGTTCACCCCCTTCTTGCACGCATTCACCCCTCTCTTGCACACGTTCACCTCCTCTTGCACACATCCACCTAGTGCTTAGTAAGAGCTTACTCTGTGCCAGACACCCCATGGGGTATTACAAGCAGGAGGAGGAAGACAGAGCTCACAGTGCAGGCCACACCTGCACTGCCTTAGAGAGATATTCTTGTTCAAGTTGGTAGGGCTGCGGGGGGCCCTAGAGAGGCTCTTGTGTGCAGCTAAATGCTTTATGAATGAAGCCGCATCCCCGGGACTCAGGTGTTGTTGTCTTCCAATATCTGCATGGCCTCCTCCTCTTGGGTCTCTGTTAGGCAATGGCAGAAAGTCCACCTGTGCCACCAAGAAGGTCAGGGCCCTGTTAGGCTGGACATTATTGAGCTGGCGACACCCAGTGGGTATTAAAATGATGAGCCAGCTGTATGTCCTACATAAAATCGGATGGGGGCAGGGAATAGATGTGTGCGTCCGGTGACAATGGCATTTTCTTTTAACCCCTCATTTTCTTTTCCTCTCAGAGCTGTGCCCTGCAGCTCAGGGCTGCATTACTATATGCACCTTTCAGGGTGGGGGCATTGAGATTTTCCTCCCCTCGCACCCTGCTCAGGCCTCCAGAGTATTTCCTGCCTCCTTCTGGCCACCTACATTCTCCCATGTGGAGGGAGGTGCCCCTGGCCCTGTGCAGCTCCCCGGGGTGGGATCCTGCTTGTAGGTGTTCAGTTTCTTGCTGCTGTGGCGAGGCGACAGGGAGACATGAGGGCTAGCTGGTGTGCAGAGGAGCCAGCAACCAGCGTGAATCAGGGGGAAGTACAAGGGCAAACGAAGGACACCAGGCAGCAATAATTTACACCAGCAATTTCATGCACAGACTCCAGGTGACCGAGGGGTTATTTTCGAGGGACCTTTTAGACATTGCTTTAAAACAGACACAAACTTAATTGCATTCAGTTGAATCACAATGAGCGCAGTTGGATTTTTCTTTTCTTTGTTTTTAAGTGAGAAAAACATTTCTTAACACTCTCCCTTTTGCCTCCCAGTCTCAACATCTCCCACACACAGGGGTGAAGCTGGTTGGCCTAATCCAGTGTTGGTTGGGTAATGGATGACTCAGGATCCTTTTGGGGTCTCTATCCCTCAGTGCTGTTCAAGTGTGATTAGCCCAGGGCATTGTGTTCCTTCTGCGGACATCAGGCATGGGGTAAAGTTTGGGAGTAGGGGCAGTACGAGTGTCTCTTGAAAAATTAAACTTCAGATTTAATGAGTATTTATTAAGCCTCTCTTAGGGCCAGGTGTGTTGCTTCTAAAACATCTGTCTACAGAACAACCACGTGAGAGGTACTGTGACACCTGCATTTCTGAAGAAGAAAGGGAGTCTCAGAGGGGTAAAGTAACTTGCTGAGGGCACACAGCACCTATCTTACATTAAATCCCATAGCTGTTAGGATCCAAAGTTTGAGGGTTCTGTTCTACAATACATCCCAGTGTTCAGAGGAGGAGAGAAATTTTGGGTATGGGCAGGGTGACTCATGAAATGTTAATAAACACAGGACTTTCTGTTAAACATTCAAAGCAGACCCACGTTTGCCCCCTCCCAGGTGTGCACACAGGCCTGTCTGCCCACCCCCAGCCTCCAGAAGCACTGCCAACGTCTGGTTCCCTGCATGAGACATGGGGTGGATGAGGAGATTTTGACCCCAGTGGCTCAAGATACGGGTTTCATATTTTTCCGTTGGGTGATTCCTCCTGTGCTAAACACGAAAATGCCCCACTTCCTGTTGGCCGTCTGTTTTGTCCAGAAAGTTGTCTTCCCGGTAATAGCCCTGCTTGCATCAAACCCTCCCACCCATTTCTCGCCCATTAACACAGTCAACGTGCAAGCATTGTGCAGTTTGCCCAAGCTTTCAACAAAACCCTTACTTTCTGTTGGTATGTTTTGCGCCATGTGTTTGCGTGTTGCAAAGGGACTATTGTTTCCATATTTACAGCAAGCAGCAGGGCTGCAAATTGGTTTTAGTGACATGCTGAAGATAACCAGCTGTAGTTCAGGATTCAGATTTGTACTGTTACAAAAATATGTATTCACGAAACTAAAATTTCAAATCACTTCCTTCACATCTTGAAATAAATAGTGCGTTGGGTATGTGATATGCAGCAAAGAACTATTTCTGATTTTTAGCAAAATTGGAAATTAGCATATTCAAAACGCTTCTTGGTGACTTAGCTTTCTAAAAATTTAAAACGCAACTCTGCTTGCATGCGTGTGCGCGTGCATGTGACCAAAATCATCGTCTCCCCAGTCTTTGTTTTCATACTATTAATCAGTTTACACACTTCTTTTCCCTTTTCGCTTAGCAAACAACGTATTATGATCATTTACTATTTGGTCGTGTTGCCTCTGTGATAACAGTGTTTGGTGGCTTCATGCACACACACGCATACACCTACACACACAGACACACACGAGTGGCACAATGAACGTCTGTAATGCACACGTCTCGTTTCTATTCTCCTGTTGAATTATTGAGTTATGCCTGTCATCCTCACTGAATTATATTTTACCTGATCAAAAGATACGGAATTCCTTGGTCAAGGGACACGGCTGCCACTTGGTCAATGTTGCCAGATGACTGTACCAATTTGTAATGCCATGGATTTCCTTTGGAAATCAGATCAACCATGGAAGAACATTCTTCCGTGTATAGTAAATTGTGCTGTCCCGTGACTTAGGTGTTCCTGGAAATCACAGTGCTCTCCAGAGTCAGGCAGTGGAAGCCCACAGGGCTCCTGGGAAGCGTGGAGGCTAGGGCACAGAGCTCAAAACCTTTGTCTGGGACACAGTACAAAAAAAGAAGGGGGGGGCACCGTTGTGCACGTGTAAACTGCACGTGTGTGGGAAGGCCAGCAGCTCGTGAGTGACCGTGAGGAGGGGCGAGGAGGGCGGTGCGACGTGTGGCCGGAGTGCACGGTGCACACGGCGAGTGTGCAAGTGTGTAAGTGTGTGTGCCTTTGGAGCACCATGGGGGGCTCTGTTCAGCTGGCCGTGGATTTCTGCGTCGCCCTAGTGTTTCTCGTGGATGAGAATCTGCCCAGGCACGCGCAGGATTCACATTATGCTCAGGTTGTCCCCTCATATGAATTGCGTCGGAACAGATTTGTGTTTTCAAAACAAGCTATAGCAGAACTCCCTGTACCTTTTCTATTTGTTTTTCCTCTTATTTGGCGACTTACGCCGCTATTCAATTTGCAAACAGGAGCCGTGTTGCCAGAAGAGCATTTTTATCTTCATATTTAACACCAAGAATGTAGGAAGGTAATTGCCTCATTTTGCTTTATAATAAATAAAGATTGCATCAATTTTACTTCATAATAAAGAATCCATCATTACCTGGTGCCTGTTTGTTCTGCCTCCGTTCTTTGGAACAGAGAACAATTTGAACTACAAAATGAGCTTCTAGTACTTTCCATTTATACGTTAAAAAAAAGAAAAGCCTTGTCCCTTATTTATTCATTTATTCACTCATTCATTTATTGATCAGCTGATAAGCGTTTCAAGGGAAGTCTGACCTCCAGCTCATATTTATCGATTGCCACTGGGGTACAGTGACACCCTGTACAGTCAAGGGACAGGTTGAGTTCTCTCCTGGATGGAGATCCTCTGTGAGCCTCATCCTCATTTTCAAAATGGGCTGGTGTTGTCACCCTCAGTGGGGAGTGGTGAGGCTGTCCCCTGACAAGGATGTGACTTTCTCAGTTCCTCTCCGGTGATTGAGAGTTCCCTTTTCTCTGTCCCTCCCATTCTGGTTCTTCCATTGACCTAACATCCTCCTCAGCCTTCCCATGGGGTACAGAGGAGGGAAGGGCACTGCCTTTGCCTCAGCCTTGCGGGCTTGGTCCTCTGAACCTTTCTGTTGGAAGAGGTACCATCTGTCGTGCTTTCTGGGAACTATAAGGTCATGTAGCCTCCCTCAGGATCCCGACAGCTTCCTGGAGAGAAAACACTTATGGCCCAAGAGACATGAACAGTCTTACTTGAATGTTCCCAGTGAAAGATGAGGAAACAATGTACTTATATTATAACCCCCTACAAGTACCAGTACCTGACCTGTGCCAGGGCTCCCATAAACTGCATTCCTCTAACTTTATGGGGCTGCCTCTGTGGAGTGCTGGACTTGGTTATTCTGTTACAAACAAGGATTTTTTTTTTTTTGTACAAACGTGAATTCTTTTAAAAAATTAGTAAAGGATTATGACTTCCATGTTGGGTCTCGACATCAGAATGATGCCACTACAGTGTCTGGAGTTTGGAGAAGCCAACCTGAGGAAGCTTTGGGTTCTGGCCTCTTTGAAGCTGCCTCCCTATTAGGGACATTAAAATCACAGAAGTAGAGAGAGTAGACCTGGCCTACTGCGTGTTCTACAGAAATAAATAATTTACTGAGTGCTTTTGTGTACTACCTTCTGTGCCAAGCATCTTGGGTTGGTCTAGGTGATGAGGTGGGGGGACCGTGATTGATTAGCAATGTCTGGCATGGGTGAGGGGAGGGTCGGAAAGGAGAGAAGGGAGTTAGCTGGTGAGTAGCCAGAGAGCACTGCCTGGTGTGTCTGACTGGTAGGAAATAAACATGTTGCTCACCTCATATATTTGAGATTTTACCAGTCACCTTCATGTCCAGTCCTCCTGACCACATGCACACACCTGCTGCCTTGTCCCCCTCAAAGGGTTGCCCCGTGTGAGCTTTGAGAGAGAGGAGGAGGGCCCCTGAGGTTACCTGGCTGCAAGGTTTGACTCCCAACATGTTGGCCCCACAGGGTGAGGCTGTTATCCAAGGGTGGGCAAGTCTAGGTGTGGTTCTAGAAACAGAGGTCTGGGAGGGGAGGGGGAACCCCCATCAGGGAGGCAGGACTCCAGGGAGCCCGTGCCAGGAACCAGGCATAGAGCAGACTCCAGCCCCTAGGTCCAGTTCTAGAAGAAGGGCTGGTCATTCATCTCTCTCCTTGAGTCTGAGGATGATGCAGGGTAACCAGAATGGTCCCTAGAGGACCCCACAGGCAGGCCCTATGGCCTGAGCCTGCACATGCTGACCAGGAGGCCTGCTGTAGGGCAGCTTGGGTGGGTGACCATTGACCCACGGGCACTGGTCTGCGCCGGTGAACATTGAAGGCAATCCAGGGAACCCTGAGGCCTCCAGCAGCTGCCGCCCAGTCCTGCATCTGAAAAGGTAACATGTTCTTTCACTTATGAAGCATTTAGTGGTCGCCTACTGTGTGACCAGCCTTAGGGTTCACAGTTGAAAGACATAGCCTCTGCCACCAAGGAGTTCATTGTATAGTTGGGGAGATAAATTAATTTTTAAAGCCTAATGCCATATATATACATTTTCTATGAATAAAAGGATGATTTATAAATATGAAAGAATATAAAGATCATTAACTTCTCTTTTCGCCCAAGTATGTGTGTATGTGGGTCCTGTATTCTCTATGTTTGAGATAATTCTATAAAAAAGGTTTTATATTCCTGTTCACATTTTCTTTTGTCGAGGTTATGTGTGTGATGTGCTACATGACCGAGCTAACTCTTTCATGAAATTTTGTATCCTGGTGTATCAGCAGTAGACTTGGTGGCTGAGAATCATCAGGTCTCCTGATTCAGCAGGTAGGCTGGGCAGTGCCTATGCTGTGTCCCCTGGGCTCACTCACATAGCTGGGTTGGAGGGTCCCAGGGGGCCGCACCCACCCTTCTGGCGTGCAGTGACAGCAGGTGCCTGGGCACCTCGTGTCCTCTCATTCTGCACTAGGGCTCAGCCAGCTTCTCCGTGTGGTGGTCTTAAAACAGTGAGCCATGGAGGCAAAAGTAGAAGCCAAGAAAATCACAAGGCAAGTCCAGATTCAAGGGTTGGAAAATGGGCTCCAGCCTTAATGGGACGAGAGGCAAAGTCCCATTGCAAAGAGGGCATGGACACAGATTGATTTTATTGAGAGCGAGCGATTCCTGGAATGACCTAGAATTCCCTGCAATTATGACAAATCTTTGTTTTTCATTGCATGTTGCATCACTTTCCCACATCGTTGAAACCTGTTGGTAGAACTCATTCTCAGGGCTTGCATGTTTCCTTTTGGCATGTGCATTAGAGAGTTTGGTTTTCGTGAATTTCCATGTAATGCTGCAGTAATCATGCACGATGCTTTGCCAAAGTTTTGAAGTCCTTGAGGAGACCTTGCTAGGGCAAAGCATAGGGACCATTTAAGGCTCTTACTACATACCAGAAAATTCCCTTCTGAAAGTTGTCCGCTTCACAACGTGAAGTGTATCAGTGTGTATCGGGGGCACCCAGGTTTCAGAGAAATCATTATTAATTTGATGGCTTGCAACACCAGAACCTCATTCTTGTTTTTGTTTCTATTTCTTTGTTCTCTTATGAGATAAAATGCTTTTACATATTTACTAGCCATTTGTGTGCTCTGTGAGTGGTTTCCTCCTGTCCTTTGCCCATGTAGGTACTTCTCTTAAGGATCTTCCTGAGATCCTCATACTGAGATTAATTAAGCTTTTCTGACATTTGTCCTGGTTTTTTCCATTTCACTGTGTGCCATTTGATTTTGTTTCTTTTTATACACATTTTTTTCCCCCTTGAGTGATGTAGGTTATCTTTCAACTAAAAATCAGATGACTATTTACCTGCTCTCTTTATCTCCCCCACTCCCCAGCTTGGGTTCCATGATCTTGTGTTGGGTGATGTGTATGCGTGCATTTCAACTTGCTGACTCTTGAAACCACCCAGAGTTAATTTTTAAACAAACCCCACACTCTCATCCCTCTATTGTGAAGTAAAGATGCGTTTTCTACCCCATCCCTATTTAATTGTTCCAGGTCCACTAACTCAAGAATTCTTCCATTTGGCACTGATTTTTAATGCTTTAAAAAAAAAAAAACAATTTTATTTACTAAGGGCTCTCTTCGGGGCTTTCTCTCTTGTTCAGCTGATTCTTGTCCCCCTGCCCCAGTACAATGCTGACAATGTCACGGCTTTATACTGTGTTTTATTATGTGGCATTGCCTCCTCATTATCTTTCTTTTCCAAAACTAGTCGACTATTTTTCTTTAATTCTCCCAAAGGTACTTGAGAATCATTTTGTGCAGTTCTTAAAATGGGACCCATTAGGATTTTGATTGTAACTGCATTATATTTATCGATCGGCTTGTTGCAATCTGACACCTTTAATATGTGACGACTTTCCATTCAGACGCATTGTACGTACCGCTCCATTCATTTGAGCCTTTTAAAATCTCTCTGCTGGATTTTGTGGCTTTTCTTCTTCTGGTTTCTCAATATTTCTTGTTCAAGTTAGACTTCGCTATTTTAATCTTTTTAGTTGCTTTTTTTGGAATGTGTTCACACCTCCCCTCATGTCTTCTCACTGGTCATTTAAGTTGTATGAGAAATGCATTCATTTAAGAAAATATTCTTATTGATTTAAATATGGCCCTGATGCTTTAGAAATTGCCTGCAATTGAGAAAAGTTAAACAATACAGAAGAATATTGAATAAAAATGAAAGGCCCTATCCCCCTTAGCGCCCCTTCCCCTGCCCGAGAGCCAGCCCTTGTTAATAATTAGGCTGCAGTTAGACAATTAACAGTGGTTTATTCTAGATCTTTATCATTTGCATGTGCGTATTTTGACATGAGTGGGATCCTACTATTAGGGCAAAGCATATAGCTCTATTTTAATTTCTTTAACCATTCTCCTTTGATAGATGGTTACCTATAGTTCACATCTCTTTCTTTTCCCAGAATTGGATACCCAGAATGCAAATTGCTGGGTCAGGGGTTTGTGCAGGTTTTTATTCCCAGTGGCTTAACACAACAAAGGGTTGTTTCTCATTCCTGCTGTAGATGCCAGGAAGGTTGGTGGGGTGTTCAGCTCCACCCAGTCCCTCAGGGGCCCAGGCCTCTCTTGAACTACCCCTTGGCTGCAACCAAAAGCAATTCACGATTTCCTTGGTTACTAGCATGGAAAGGAGAGAGCGGGAAGTGGGTTATTTCTGTTCAGAGGAGACCCACATTTCTTCTTCCAGGGTCCTTTGGCCTGAACTAGTGTAACATGACTATATGTCGTGTGTGTGATGGGGGGTGAGGGGCATTTAAAATTTCTTAAGATGTCTGTTAAATGTGCTTTTAAAATTTTTCATATATTTATTAAATGACCCTCCCTAAAGGGGGTACCAGTTTATACTCTGACCAAGGGCACCTGTGGCTGTCCTTTCCCCCACACCCTTCCCAACATATATTATCAACCTTATTTCTGCCCTTTTCATTGTTTTGTTTTCACTTTTCCTGATTAGGAATGAGATTGACCCTGCCTTTAAATAAGTTGTGTCTGTTTTTAATTCTTTGGATGTTTTTATCTGCCCCCCCCCCCATTTTTATTGGTTTTTCTTTTTTTTTTAATTGATTTAAATGGTGTTTTTTGTTGTGATGAGCATTGGGTGTTATATGCAACTAATGAATCAAAAACTTATGTTGGCTAATTGAACATAATAATGAAAAAAATTTAAAAAAAAGGTGACTTTTTTTTTAACAGCATAGACAACAGCCCTTTCTTACAAATGTCAGTATTTCATTGATCTGTCATTTGTCTTTTTTTTTTTTTAATTGATGAGCCCATTATCACTCAAAGTCAGTAATTTATACTAGGGCCACTCTTGGCATCATACCAGCTATGGTTTTGGACAGATGTGTAATGACATGTGTTCATCACTATAATACAGAGTAGTTTCACTGCTCTAAACGTCCTCCGTGCTCTACCTATGTACCTCTCTCTCTCCCCAACTCCGTGGGAACCATGGATCATAGACCTACATGTATTTGTGGGTGTCCCTTCAATCTTTCATTCCCATTATAGATAATTGTATTTTTTTTTTCAGTTTGTCCTAAGTCTGGATAGAAGTTAAACAGTTTTGAAATGCTTTCAAAGGACCAGCTTTTTATTTCATTGATATTCTCTATAATTTTATTGTTTTTAATTTCTTCCTATCTTTATTATTTTCTTCTTTTTGCTAGCTTTGACTTTAATTGGTCTTCCTTGTATTTTTTTTTAAGGTGTAAGCTTAGACCTTCCTTCTTTTCTTAGATAAGCATAGAATGCTATAAATATCCCTCTGAACACTGTTTTATCTGCCTCCTGCAACTTTGATATGATGCATTCATTTCACTGTCAGTTAGTTTAAAATATTTTCAAAATTTCCTGGGAACTTCTTTGGCTCATGGGTTAATTTAGAAGTGTGGGGTTTAATTTCTAAGCATCAAGGGAGAGATTTCCAGATATATTTGTGTTAATATGTAGTTTAATTTTGTTACAGTCAATGAACACAGTTTTGATGATTTCTATTTGCTTCAACTTTTTATGGTTTGTTTTATGGCCCTGAGTATAGTAAGTGTTCCCTGTGCCCTTGCAGGGAACATGTAACTCTGTGTAAGGTATTTTTAAAATGTCCATTATGTCAAACTGCCTCATCGTGTTTTTGAGGTATTTTGTGTTGTTATTGGTTTTATATCTTCCTGTTCTGTTCATTACGGAGAGTAATGTTGAAGCCTCCAGCCATAATTGTGTATTTTATCTAATTCTCCCTTCAGTTTTTGCTTTATATATCTGTAATTTGGTTAACTGCATAAACATTTTGGACTCTTGTATATTCTTAGAGAACTTACTCTTATTGTTATGTTATGCTCCTGTTTTTCTTTAGTAGTATTCTTTGTTTTGAACTCTACTTTGTCTGATATTAATATAATTATTCAAGCTTTCTTTTCATTATTGGTTATGTCTTTATACTGAAAGTAGATTACTTAAAACAACATATCGTTGTCTTCCTTTTTCATCTCATTTGACTGTATGAGTCTTTTAATTGGATGTTTATGCCATTTACATGAATATAATTATTTATGTCATTGTATTATAATTTTGCATCTTGCCAGCTGTTTTTTTATTTGCCCCATCAGTTCTTTGTTTCAATTTTTTTTGCACTACTGTGAGTTAAAATTTTGTTTAAAGCTTAGCATTTCTCATGATGCTTTTCAGTCTTCACAGTTATTTATACCTCCCGTTTATTTTTTAAGGTAATTGCCCTAAAGCTTACATGATATATCTTCACCCAGTTTACCTACACGTAACTTACCCTGCTTCGCATGTAGTTTGATGATCTTGTGACACTGTATTCCCATTTCCCTTCCCCTTCTGTCTTACTCTTATCTAACATGTTACTTTAACATTTGCCAGGAACAAACAGTACATTCCTGCTCTTTTTACTTAAGACACTCATTTAACTTTAGAGCAATTCAAGGTAATGAAAACTTTTTATTTTTACCTTCATTTATCCCACTGTCTTTGTTATTTCTTTGTGTAGATCCAAGTTTCTGTTTGGTGTCCTATTTCTTTATCTGAAGAACTTCTTCAACATTCTATGTAGAGTGGGTGTGCTGGTGATGAAGTCTCTTAGTTTCTATTTGAGATCTTTCTTTTTCTTATGAAAGATATTTTTGCTGGATACCAAGTTGTTGATTGACAATTTTTTTTTTAAAAATCACTTTGAAGATACTATTCTTTGTGTTCTGTCACGCATGGTTTTTGGTAAGAAGTCTGATATAATTCTTATTTTTGTTTTTTGCTATGAAATGTCTCCTTTTTCTCTGATGGCAAGATTTTCTCTCTGCTATTTCTTTTTCTGTGGTTTCAGTATCATATGACTTGGTATATTGTATTATATTGTGTTCTTTTGTGGGAAAGCATTTATCCTGCTCTGTGTTTTCTGAACTCTGCATTAGTGGTTTGGTATTATCATTAATTTTGAACTTTTTGGCTACTCATATTTCAAATATTTCTTCTGCCCATTATCCCTTTCTTCTCCCTCTGAGATTCCAATGATATGCATATTAGAGTATTTGGTTTCATTCTACGGATCTTACATACCTTTTTTTCTCCCTACTTTTTAAATTTGTCTTTCAATTTGGATAATTTCTATAGATCTACTTTCACATTTTCTGATTTTTTTTTCCCTTAGGTATGCTGAGTCTGCCAGTCACTCTGTCAACTGTAATCCTCATCTCTTTTATTATAATCTTGATTTCTGCATTTTTATTTGATTTTTTTTATAGTTTCTTTAACTCCACTGAATTTTCTCATCTGATCCTGCATTTTTCACCTTCTCCATTAGAGCTGGGGTCCAGAAGCACCCACTCAAGGTACCATCTTCATTATCTCTCTACTAGCATCTGAGACTTTGAGCTAGTTGTTTTTTTTACTCAGTATCCATTCTCTGATGAGTTCTAGACCAGTCAGGAACATAGGTTTGTCTGGATCTTTGTTGTTGTTGTGAAGTGGGGAGTGGTGCTTTTTTCCAGTTCCACATTTTGAGTAGAAATTAGAAGCCAGACCATAGATTATTCTTCTGTCAATTTTTTTGTTGTTGATTCAGAATTTTATTAGAACAAATTAGAAATTATGGACTGTGTGATTTCTGTTCTGTTTTTCTAGTATATTGAGATTTGCCTTGCAGGATAATACATACTTGTTTTTGTGAGTAATTAATGCATATTTGTAAAGAATGTGTAGTTTCCTTCTGGAACAAAGTTGATAGTGAATTATTTGCTAAACTTTTTCAGTTCTAGTCAAGTCAAATTTTTTCTATTATCTCACATTTTCTAGAGATAGAAGATGTGTAATCATATTATCTACAGAGCATAATAATTTGACCCTTTTTTTCTATATTCACATCTCCTTTTCCTATTTAATATTTTCTTGTGCTGTTCTTTTCACCCAAAATAGCTTAATAATGAAAACATTGTATATATCTTTGTTTTGATCTTGACTTCAGTGGGAGTACCTATTAAATTTTACTATTAACATTGAGGTAAACTACTAATTTAATATAGCTCTTCTTTGTCATATCTATTTTAAGTCCTTTTTTTGTAGGGGGAGATGGTCTGGAATGAATTTATAATTTGGGAAATTGAGTTAATACATTTATTAAGAGCGTGTCATTTTTCCTTCTTTTACCAATTAATGTGAAACTTATCTCAGTACTTTTAAAATTCTACCATCTGTAACTTCAAGATATTTTATTCTTTAAACATTTTATTTCTTTCTGTTTTCTAGTTCCATTTAAGACATTTGTATTCTGTTGATCAGTGGGATTGTTATATAGATTTTTATTGTTACGCTATCATTTTCGAGACTTTTCACAAAGGCAAGAGTAGATTTGTTCAGTAGATTTTGGAAGCTTTCCATTTTTTTCTCAATGCACTAAAATAATATCTGTTACTATTGGAACTACCGATGTCTTAAATATCTGAAAGATTCTTGGGTAGACTAATTTAAGTTAGAACCTTTTCTTAGGAATTTGTTTAGTGACTACTCATTTTTTTCCTGGAGTTATCGTTCTGTTTAGATATTTAATTTTAGTAACTGTATCTGTTTCTTTCCAATGTCAGTTTCTTCTGAGTCATTTTTGCTAATGCACATATTATTTTATAATATGCATTTCACTTCATATTCCAAACTTTTCAGTATGTTAGAATACATAGTATTGCATGAATTTAATTTACATTTGTTATATTGTTTCATTTCTGTTTCATTCATTTTATTTGTATTTACTCTATTTCTTCTTCAGTGAGATTAATCAGTAATTCATCTATTTTATTCCCTTGTCTCAAGGATCAGTTGTTATAATATACTGTTTTGATTTCTTTGTCATTTCCTTTACTGTACATTTTTTAAGATATTTTCTTAGTGGTACTATGGGATTTACCATTAACATCCTAAGTTTCAATATCAGTGTAGCTTCAATATTACAGAAAAACTCTGCTTATATATAGCTCCCTCCCACTGTTTTTATTATCACTAATTATATCTTTATATAGTATACCCATTAACATAAATATATAATTATTGCTCAGTGCATTTATCTTAAGTCATATAGGAAATAATAAGTTGTGAATGAAAAATACAGTAATTCTGGATTTTATATCTACTTATTGGTTTTCTGCAGTTTGCTCTTTCTTTATACAGCTTCAATTTATTGTCTGTTATCTTTTAATTTTAGCCTAAAGGACTCCTGTTAGCATATTTTTTAAGGCAAGTCTACTAGTGATACTATTACCTTAGTTTTTGTTTATCTGGGGATATCATAATTTTTCTTTCATTTTTGGAGGGTAGTTTTGTCAAATGTAAAATTCTTGGTTGACAGCTTTTTCTCTCAGCATTTTAATGTGATTCTACTGTCCTCTGGTCTCCATCATTCCTGATGAGAAACTGACTCTTAATCTTATTGAGGATTTCTTGGACATGAGGTGTTTCTCTCTTGCTGCCTTTAAGTTTCTCTCTTTGGAGTTGTCTTTGAACTATCTAATTATAATGTGTCTCTTGTAGATCTCTTTGAGATTATCCTACTTGGAATTTGTTGAACTTCTTGAATGTATAGACTTACATATCTCATAAAATTTGGAGTTTTTGCTCTTATTTCTTCAAATATTCTTTCTGCCCCTTTTCCTCCTCTCTTTCTAGAATACCCATTGTTTATATGTTATTAACCTTGATGGAGTTTTACAGATCTCTTGGGTTGTGTTTATTTTATTTTTTCTTCATTTTTTCCTTTCTGCTCAGACTGGATAATTTCAGTTGAGCTGTCTTCAAGTTGACTGATTCTTCCTTCTGCCTGCTTAAATCTTCTACAAAAACTCTCTGGTGACATTTTCATTTAAGTTATTATACTTTTCAGATCTCAAATTTCTTTTTGGTTCCTTTTTATGATTTTTAAAATCTCTGTTGATGTTTTCTATTTGTTGAGATATTGTTACCCTGGCTTCACCTCTTTGTCCTTGTTTTCCTCTACTTCCTTGAGTGTATTTAAGACAGTTGATTTGAAGCCTTTGTCTACCAAGTCCCATGTCTGTCCTTCCTCAGTGATAGTCTGCTAATTTCTTCTGTTAATGGGTCACATTTCCTGCTTTATTTTTGTTTTTATTTTTTTTAAAGATTTTATTTGTTTGAAAGAGCAGAGCAAGAGAGAGAGAGAGAGAGACCACACAATGGGGAAGGGACAGAGGGAGAGGGAGAAGCAAATTACCTGCTGATAAGGGAGCATAATGTGTGGCTTGATACCAGGACCCTGGGATCATGACATGAGCCAAAGGCAGACAGTTAACTAACTGAGCCACCCAGGTGCCCCTTTCCTGTTTGTTTTAATGTTTCATAGCTTTTTGTTGGAAATTGGGCAGTTAGATTGTAGGTAACTCTGGAAATCAGATTCCTCCCTGTTCTCAGAGTTTCTTTTTGTTTCTTCTTGTGAGTTGTTACTCTTTGTTTAGAGACCTCTCAGAGCTCTTTTTGTAAAATCTGTATTCATAATCATGTGTGGTTTATGAAGTTTCTGTTCCTTTAGCTTATGTTAATCTAGTTGTGACAGATTTCCTTGTATTCCAGGAGAAATAAAAATAGAAATAAAGAGAAAGAGAGAAAGGACGAAAGAAAGAAGAAAGAAAGAGAAAGAATGAAGGAGAGAAAGACTGATTCTCCTAGACTCTGTTGGGACATTCCTTTACTGCTCAGCCAGGCCATTCACTTGTCCTTGCACTAAGCCTAGAGATCAGCCAGAAGTGAAAATTGTAGAGCTGTCTCAAGTCTTTCCCCAGAATGTAGTCTGCCCTGGGCAAGTGCTTAGATTTTAAGTTTCCAGTATACATGGGCATTTTTGAATGCTTTAATTTTCTGAAGAAGCTCTCTCACTTTTCCTCCCAGGCTTTCTGTGCATCTATTGTTTGTCTCAGTGACACCCCTTTGCCCCAGTTGGCAGCAGATTGTTCATTTGCCTTACATTGTTTTGAAAGAATGACTCTGCATAGCCATTTTTCTATCCCAAGTTTCAGGAATAACAAAACAAAAGTAACTGCTCGTGTCTCTCTTTCAGGTAACCCATAGACCAGTTAGAACAAACACAATTCTTTGAGGATAGGGTCTGTTCCGCTCTCTCAAGAACCAAGGACCATGGTTCTACACTGGGAATATGGGCTGCCATATTACCACATTCAAGACTGCTGATGAGCTGGGGAATGGGAGGGCCAAGGGCAAGCAAAAGTGTTGCAAAGCTTTCCTACTATTTTTTTTTAATTTATTTGACAGAGAGAGATCAGAAGTAGGCAGAGAGGCAGGTAGAGAGAGAGACGAGGAGGAAGCAGGCTCGCTGCTGAGCAGAGATCCCAATGCGGGACTCGATCCCAGGACCCCAAGATCATGACCCGAGCTGAAGCCAGAAGCTCAACCCACTGAGCCACCCAGGCGCCCCCTCCTTTCCTACTATTTTTAAGTTGTGTTTTTCTTGATTCAGTGTTTGTGTGGTTGCTATAAACTTTGTTTTCCAGAATTCTTAAAGAGTTGATTCTGACTTTTTTGAATCATTTTTCAGTGTTTCTTTGGAGACACAGGTTTTTGGAGCTGCCTACTCTTCCATTTTGCCCTTTATTTTAGTTTTTTGAATGTTAGTAGTTTCAGCTTTTGTATGTTTTCTAGTTTGTTAATTTCTACTTTGATATTTATTCTTTCCTCTTACTTCCCAAGAGTGGTTTTTTCTTTTACTGATTAGTCAGAATTAATACTGAACTCTTTCCTTCTTTCCTTCCTCCTTCCCTCCCTCCCTCCCTTCATCCCAATACTTTGATAATATGTGTGTACTTAGTTTTTACTTAAAAAAAATCATTACTATAAATTTTCTTAGGTCTTTATCTGATGGTCCTGAGGGTTTTTTTCATTTATAATATTAGTTGGGATTTATTTTTAAATTGTGCTTTCATCTAGTATTATAGCATTGTCTTTGGAGAATTTAGTCTATATACAGCATTTTCTTTTTAGCATTTATTAGTTTTCTCTGATATTTTAGTACATAATCAATTTTTATAAGTGTTGTGAAAGTGGTTTTCTATAAATTTTGTAGATTTTATTTTATCTACAAATTATGAAGTTAAAGGTTTCTTTTTATACAAACCTGCAATATTTACTAGAGTGACCATCATGCTTATATTATTTGTATTTCTTATATCCCTGTTTTCCATTTGCTTTATCTCCCATGTCTGAAATATTGAGTTTAAGTCTTCAGTTCAAATAGTTTCTATCAATTTCTATTGAATTTTTTAATAATTTTTTGATCTGTTATTCACTGCAGAAAAGTTCATGCCTGTTATATATTTAGTGAGTATTTTTAATGGAGAAAATCTTCCTCTTCTATTTAATGCATTTTGCTCCTCAATTTTACATTGATGCTCTGTACAAAATTTGGTACTGCCTGATGTATCTTTGCTTACTTTTTTTTAAGATTCATCCATTCATTTTAGAAGTGAGAGAGTGTGCTTGTGCATGAATTGGGGGAGGATCAGTGGGGCAGGGAGAGAGAGAAGCCCATGCAGATCCCCAGCCATGTGGAGTCTGTTGCAGTTCTCTATCCCATGACCTCAAGATTGTGACCTGAGCTGAAATCAAGAGTTGGTCGCCCAACCAACTGAGCCATCCATCCATGTGCCCTTATCTTTGCTTATTATTTTAATTTCTTTCTTCTTTTTTTTTTTTTAAGATTTTATTTATTTGTTTGACAGAGAAAGATCACAAGTAGGCAGAGAGGCAGGCAGAGAGAGAGAGGAAAGCAGGCTCCCCGCTGAGCAGAGAGCCAAATGCGGGACTCGATTCCTGGACCCCGAGATCATGACCTGAGCCGAAGGCAGAGGCTTAACCAACCGAGCCACCCAGGCGCCCCTATTATTTTAAGTTCTATCACTAAACAAATAAATAAATGATGAGTGCTTTAAATTATTAGGTTTTATGATTGTTGTTAATATTCAGAAGCTTTTTTTAAAGTTTTAGTACAATTGTGTATACTAGATACTACACTTGTACTTTAAAAATTTAAAAAAAAAAAATTGGAGGGGTGCCTGGGTGACTCAGTCAGTTGAGTGTCTGCTTTCAGCTCAGGTTGTAATCTTAAGAGTCCTGGCGATCGAGCCCTGAGGTGGGCTCCCTGCTCAACAGGGAGTCTGCTTCTCCCTCTCCCATACCCTCTCCTCCCGGGTTGTGCGCTCGCTCTCTCTCTCTCTCTCTCTGTCAAATAAGTAAATAAAATCTAAAAACAGCCATTTGGAATAGTATTAGATTTTTAGAATTATGGAGATAGTACACAGAGTTCCCATATACCCCTTAACCAGTTTTCACAGTTAATGTACATTTTACATCATATACATCTATCAAAACTAAGAAATTAACATTGGTGCTGCATTATGAACTAAACTGTGGACTTCACCAGGATTTCACCAGTATTTTGTGAACGTCCTTTGCAGGATCTGGTCCAGCATCTGGTCATGACTTTCTCAGCACCCCTCTAATCCCAGACAGTATCCCCATCTTTGCTTTCATTACATGACCTCGACACTTCTAAATGACTGGTCGGGTGTTTTTGCTTTGTAGATTGTTTCTCAGTCTGAGTTTGTCTGATGTTTCCTCAAGAGGTAATGGGTTTGAGGCATTATACTACAGAAGAAAGTGCCCTTCTAAGTGAAGTGTGTTGGAGTATGCATGGCACCAACATGTTTTATCATGGGTGAGATAACCTTGAGCACTGGTTTGCCAGGTCTCTTCACTGTACAGCTACTGTTTCTCCCTTCATATAGTCTACTCATTAGAAAGAAGTTCTTGAGTCCTGTCACTCAAGGGGAGAGGAATTAAGCTCCATCCTCTAAAGGAGGGGTATCAATTCATGGGCATCTGTTAAAATTACCATGGTAGTTAATAAGTATATTAGTTAATAGGTATATTAGATGCTATACAAGTATCCATTTCTTTTTAAAGTTTTATCCACTAATTTTAGATCTTGGATCTGTGGATCTTGACTGTAGCAGTATTTTTCTGTGGTCTTCCAGTAGGGATTTTCCTGTTTGCCTTATTCTTTTTACA
This sequence comes from Lontra canadensis, assembly GCF_010015895.1. Taxonomy (NCBI): domain Eukaryota; kingdom Metazoa; phylum Chordata; class Mammalia; order Carnivora; family Mustelidae; genus Lontra; species Lontra canadensis. The sequence continues at coordinate 7,196,125 of NW_022631002.1, forward strand.
TTGATTATTTGGAATTCTTCTGCAAGAAATATTGGTCTTTTCTACCCCATTTGTTTATTTATTCCAGAGTCAGCAGACTTTTTCTCTAATAAGCCAGATAGCTTTTTAGACCTGATGGGTCTATAACATTTTATACCTTACGGGTCTTGCAGTCTCTGGTACACTTTAGTGGTTTGGAACACCCACAGATAATGCATAAATAAATGGGCCTGGGTATGTTCCGAGATATCTTTATTTTTAAAAACAGGCCTTGGGCCGGATTTGGCCTGCAGGCAACTTCTGATAAGTAATTCATTTATTTATAACAGATGAACTCATGGATATTTATTTTACTCTTTGGGTTATAAATGTAGTACTATCACTATTTATTTTCTTATTCAAATTGTTCTAGCTTTGGCCACTGGGAGCTCTTTCGGTTGGTTCCTTTTGGCATTTTCCCATCACTCAAAGCTTATTTATTTAATTTTTAAATACTTTCTTATTTTCTGGCACTGCAGGATCCTTGAGGTCATTTTTTAAATGGGCGGTTATATGTATTTTGTTCCTTAGCACATGAGATATCTTCCCCTTCCTTTTCATCTGAAGGTCCACTTCACTGGTTTTAGAATTCCTAAGTTTACAATATTTATTTTTTTCAATTTTTATTCTGGTATTTTAATGTTCTCTGAAGTAAACCTGATTTTTTTCCCCAACCATTTTGGATAGGGGAGAGTTGGGGTGTGAGAGTGGGGAGTTCAATTTTTTGAAATCAAGAAGTTTTGTAGGGTACCTGGGTGGTTCAGTTGGTTAAGTGTCTGCCTTCAGCTCAGTTCACGATCTCAGGGTCCTGGGATTGAGCCCCGCATTGGGCTCTAGCTCAACGAGGGGTCTGCTTCTCCCTCTGCCCTTCCCCTCAACTCAAGATCTCTCTCAAACAAACAAACAAATAAATAAATAAAATATTTTTTAAAAAGTTTTTTAAGAAGAGGAATAAAGGAATTAAGTCAATTTATTCTCAACCTCTGCCTCCCCCATCATTGAGCTCTTTCCTTGATGTACAGACTTAAGATACAGAGATTTCTCGTGGTAGGCCTTATTCATGTTCTTGCCCCATTTTGTTTTTTTTCTCCCACCAGACTTACCTTGGTTAGATCTTTGCTGACCCTCTTGGATGTCTGTTTCTCATGTTCCATAAGGTTTTCTTTAAGAACCACTGTGTCCTTGGAAAGCTTTTCAAGTGCCTTGTCTCCCTCAGGGATTTGATTTTCTGCATGTTGGTGTTGATTCTGTCCTTTCCTGGTTCTGATGGGAATTTTATTTCTTTGCTTTGTGTTTTTCTTTTCGTTTCCTTACATCCTTTCTTATGTAAATGAGCCTTTCATTTCCGTCTCCTACTCAGCCTATTGGTTTCATTTCATCATTTACCTTTCCTTCTCTCTCTTATAAAAACAGAGCTCATATTTTCTGCCATCTTTGAAAACACGACACAAACCCTATGTAAAAATGCAGTAGTGCTTTTCCTTGTTAAAACAATTTTACCGAGAACCTTTAGTGATGATCAAGTTCTGATACGATTTAGAAATTCTCATGAGTGTGTCTGTGACTAATGTTGTTGTTGCCAGGTTTTGCCTGCATGTTCTTGATCAAAGAGAGGTCTGTCTGGTTCAGTGTTTTCCAGTTGAGGGGTGTGGGAATTTCTCTTGGTCTCTCATCACTTGGATGTTACAGAGTCCCCCCAGACTCACAGCTATTTCTCTAGTGTAGTTTTGCTGGACTGAGTGAAAAATGCTGCCTGTTTATACTGCCTTCTCGGATGAGATAATCTGAAACAATCAGTCTTCCTGACCTAAAACACCCCATACCTAGTTGCTTCCCGGTCTTGTCCTATCTTTATCCTTGCCGAGGACCTCATACCCTGAGTTGTAATAATGGGGTTCCTTTGCCTTTCTATGCCCAAGGAAGTTGTCCCAGGATGTTGGAAGGATGCAGAAAGAGAGGTCCTTGCAGGTGTGGGGCTTGAGGTCCAGAATCTGGGGATGTCTGTGGCTGGCTGCTCTGACGTATGTGTGGGCACACAGCAGGCCTGGGCCTTTTTCTTTATTCTCTCTTGTTCTTGCTCTTGGCATTCAGAGGAAAGTCATGTCTTAGTAACACTAAGTTTATCATTCTAGTCCCATAGGGCGTGGGAGGCATTCCTTCAAGAGTCTGGAAAACCTTTGGTAACCCTGGGTTTCTGAGCTACTGTAATTTCATATACTGTTCTTGTTTGGTGGGAAGCTGGAGTAGGAATATGATTGATGGTTAATCTGTTTCCATTTGAACCAACAGAATTGGAGCAGAAGGGGAGGGAGGCCCCCTTGGCAAGCTAGGAGAGTCAGGCCCAAGATGCTACTCCTAAGCCACGTATCGGTGCTTTAGGTCTTCTGTGACCTTGGCAGTGCTGAGGCAAGTGTCTGAAACTGTAGATACGCTGTCAGGGTGGGTCCTCAGCCAGGTTGGGCCTACTGGGCATGAGTGGATAGTGGGTGTAATGCACTCACTGAAAGCATGGGGTTTGGAGCCAAGATGCTTTGGGCCAAGTCTTCGCTCTCCACTGATTGTCGGAGGTGGGGTCTTAGCCAAGGGCCTTAACCTCTCGGTGCCTCAGTTTTATCCTCTGTTAAAAAAGGGAGAGAATAAAATGACCTGCCTCATTGGCTTATTTGGAAAATTGAATGAGTCTGTGTACATGATATATAGTCAATCTGTAGGTATCACATACATTTGACCCGCCTGTTAGTGGAAGGCTGAAGAGGAAGGTGGGGAGTGACCTCTCTCTACTTGGAAAGGCCTGTCCCTGGTTCAAATTTTTTCCACCTCTGAAGGCCCTATTCGGTGTTAGCTTAACTTGTTCTTTCTCATAGGAGCCTTTCCTGCCCATCTGACGTGGAGTAGCCCTGTTCCCTCCGTCACTGTTTCCTGTCTTACATTCTTTTCACTGTCACTTGTTTCCACACGTTACTTTATGCTGGCTCATTTAAGGAGTGTGTCCCCCCTGCCCCAGCCCGATGGCTTCCTCCTGGTGAGATGTGGCCCAGGGGCTGAGGACTTGGGCTGGAGACTCACGAGTGAGGGGTCCCATCTTGGCTCACCACCTACTGACTCTGTGATCCAGAGAAAGTCACCTACCTTCTCTGAGCCTCAGCTTTCTCCCATGTCCAAGGGTGAGGGTCATGCCCAGCTGCCAGCCTGGGTATGAAGGTGAAGTCTCAAAACTCATAAGTGCTCAGCACAGTTCCTGGGACAGCATGTACCAGTAAAGGTGATTATCATCATTACTGTTCCTAATGAGACAGCCATCCGCTCGTCATGGTGGTGCTGGTAATAATTGCATTGGAAGCTCCCTGTCCCCGCCTGCCATAGGAGAGTGTCTCATGCTGGCTGGGATCACAGGGAGTAAATGTTAATTAATAATTTGGCTGAACTCTGAGAAACAGTTCAAGGTTTCAGATTGCTTATCTTTGAAAGAAAGGACCTGGTAGGTGTGTGTGAGCCCATGAGTTTTTAATATCATTCATGTGTTTGTCAGTAATTACAAGGGGAGGGAATTGATGACAGTCTTCATTTGGAGGGACTGGGTTTCAGGTGGTGCAGGAGGCCTTGTGCCGGTGAGGTGGGAGAGGGCACAGGATGGGGCCACCAGAAGCTGGAGGCCCGGGTCTGTGTTTTCAGGAGGTGTGAGGTGTTAGGGGACAGCTGAGGAGGCTGGGGGAGCCTTAGCAAGACCACGTCCTAAATAACGTGGGCTTTTGTTATCACCAGTACAAATTAGAATTCTGGTTCTGTTTGAGAGTCTCCTGAGAAGAAGAGGAAAAGAGGGTCAGAAAACCTATATAGGGATGTAAAGAAGGAAATTAGGTCCCAGGAGATTGCAGGGACATGCATACTTGTATGATGGGAAATTCAGAGCCAACTTTCTTCTGAGCTCCTTGTGAGCATTTTGGTCTTTCAATAAAAGCAGTTCATTTTGTGAACCTGAAAGAAATAGTCTTTGTGAACCTATTTTACAGACGGGGAGACTGAGGCCCAGAGAAATTGGGCAACTTGCCCAGGGTCATGTGGATAGAAAGTGGCAGAGCCAATAGTTTCCCTCTACACATCAGGCTATTAGGGATGGTCCTGTTAATATTATTTGTTGTGGGGGGCACCTGGGTGGCTCAATAGGTTAGGCACCCAACTCTTGGTTTCAGCTCAAGTCACGATCTCAGGGTGGTAAGATTGAGCCCTGCACTGGGCTCCATGCCCAGTATGGAGTGTGCTTGAGATTCTCTCCTTCTCCCTCTGCCTTTCCCCCTGCTCATGTGCACACACACACTCTCTCTAGATAAATAAAGAAAATATTTTTAAAAAATACTATTTGTTGTTGGTATTGGGTTAATTTAAGTAGAAATGGCTGTCAGACTACCAGTGGCTTTGTGCATGGGACCAGAAGTGGTGGCGGTGGCCCTTCTGTTTCCCATTTGTGACTCATTCCTCCAGTAACTAGGAGGGAAGAAACCAAGTCCCCCACCCGCAGTGTGGCCCTCAGTAGCTGTGTGGACACTGTGCCCTTGCTGACTCCCCAGGCTTCTTGAGTAAGGCTGCTCAGCATAGCGATCTCCCATAATTAGAAGGACTTATGTAAGTAGGTTGACTCTCCTTCCCAGGGAGGAGTTGATTATCCTTAGGGGGTCATATTCTGCAGGGTGGAGAAACATTCTATCTCTGGATACCACCAAAGTTTGTATTCACAGGAGGATAGGCAGGATTAAGTGACCTTTATTATGGAATGAAAAACTACTTATTTGTATATTCTCCACAACCACCCTGTGAAGTAGGTGCTGTCATTTCCTCCTTGCTTGATGAATCACATGAGGCCTAAAGAGGTTTAACTTGCTCAAGAACACATAATAAAAGGCTTACCAGGAGATTTAAACCAGATAGGCTTGTTCTATAGCCTTATACTAGGTCTGTTTTGATAAGTGAGTGCCATCCATCAGTCTACACATCCGTTTCTGAACTCACGTCTTTACGCTCCCTTGCACCCATGAATCCAGTCATCTGTCCATTTATCCATCCTTGCATTCCCCCCACAATCCCACACTCCACCCATGTGTCCATCCGTCCCTCAGCCATCCATTTTTCCATCCATCCATCCATCCATCCATCCATCCATCCATCCATCCACCTGCCCACCTACCCATTGTGTTGACTGTTTGTCTAACATGGTTTTCTGCTTCATCCTGGGGAAGAAGTGTCTCCATATGCTTTCTGAAGCTGGAGACCTCCATGCCAACACAAATCCCTTAGCTCCTTAGAAATATCTGGGCTTCCTTCTGATACTCCTAGGTTGGCGTTCTTGAGAATGCTGCTATTTCGGGCAGGGCCAGGGTACTGTTCACCTTCCTCGCTCTATAAACCTGCAGAGTGTTTTTCCCTTCAAAGACCTCCAAATGTGCAAGGCTGCAGGCTCTTCTAGAAAGAAGAGACTCCGGACTTTCTGAAACATCATTACAAGTGACAACTCAGCTAGCCCCGTTCCTTGATCCAGAGATTGGGAAGCTGCATTAGTTTGGCATGGTTTTACTTTTTTAAACTGTTATAGAGTTTGTGTGATACATCTAAAAATTATGTAATAAATCTAAAACAGATGTTCACAGAGCATTTTGTAAGGAAAGGAATTTTAATAGAAATAGGCCAATTTGATTGTAGATAAATCAATTAAGGAAACCATTTAAATTGTCTCTGAAGAAGCAGTGTTATGAAGAGGCCGTATGGCCTAGCCATTTGCATATTTATTAAGTGCAAAGCAGTGAAAATCATTTAATTATTTTCCATAGCCTCTCTTGTACATCAACCATTGGGAAACAATCTCACTTTTCTACATTTTTTTTTTTAACTTTTTATTGTGGAAAATTTTAATCATAAAAATTCAGACATGTACACATAACAGTCCTATAATGGACCCCCATGCACTTAGTACTCGTCTTGAAAAATGATCAGTTAAACCTGTGTTCATTTCTTCTTTCTCACCTTGTTTTTCTACTCATGAGTTTCAAGGGCATATTCCTCGTTCATTAATTTCTTTGGGTCAGAATTCCATTGTGTTGATATTGAAATGTAATGAACTTTTGAATGTAGGTGTTTTACTTTTTCATCAAAATTTAGCTTTTAGGGGAGTAGAGCATTGGGAATTTTTTTTTTTAATTTAAAGAATTTCACATCTAGTGCAAAGTTGAAATCTTCCCCTTGACTGACCAGTTATTAGCATTAGGACTGGCATTTTTCTACATGTGCTCTCCCATGAGAATCCTTGGAAACTGGGCAGATTTTTGTACGTTTGAAGGTATGTAGACAGTGACACATGGCTTTAGACCCCAACAAATAGAGATTTAGGTCTCAACTCTTAGCCCTGCATTGGAGGCTGAGGGAGCTTACTGTGGTTGGGGGCAGAGAGGGATAATGGGCTTTGTCGATTCAAATCAGTTTTGGACAGTAAGGAAGATTTTTGTAGTTGAGAAAGTTGGCGTGGCCTTGTGATTAAGAAAATAAATCAGGGGTAAGAGTGGTTCAAATCCCAGCTCTGCCCTTATTAGCTTGGAACTTGGTTGGGTGACCTAATCTCCCTGAAGCTTCATTTCCTCCGTGTAGACTGGGGATAGAAGGAACACCTGTTTCCCTGGATTGTCGTCAAGGGAAAATGAAATGGGACCATCCGTGCCCGGTGTTTAGTACCTGGCCAATGAGTGTGACTAAGCATTCATATTATTACAAATAAGGGTACATTTAGCATAGTGCCTACCATGTAAGTGCTCCATAAATGTTACTTACCATAAGTAAGGGTGAAAAAGTCACACCAAATTGGTCTTTAAATGTCTGATTTTACTTTGGTGCAATGAAATGAATAAAGAACTTCAGTGAAAGCTCGCACTGTGATTTCAAGCAAGAGTAAACCTCGGATGGACAGGCAGATGCCACCAGCCGGGCATGGCATCACACAGTTGTCATGGGAAACAGCCGAGTGCCTCTGGTTCCATTCAGTGGTGTCCTAAAATAAGCCAGCCTTCTTGAGCACCCCTGGGAAGTGTCAGCTTCCAGTGTTGCACGGCTTGCCCCCGGGGTTGGGCAGGTGCTTCTGTTGTGAGTGTGGGCTTTGTCTTCTTGTTCCCCAGGACTAATTTCTCTCCTCTCTGCTTTCTTTCCTCTCTTTGCTCACTTTCTTATCTTGTGTCCCAGGTCGAAAGGATTGTAGACAAGAGGAAGAACAAGAAAGGGAAATGGGAGTATCTTATCCGATGGAAAGGCTACGGAAGCACGGAAGACACGTGGGAGCCAGAGCACCACCTGTTGCACTGTGAGGAGTTTATCGACGAATTCAACGGGCTGCACGTTTCCAAGGACAAACGGATCAAGTCAGGGAAGCAGGCCAGCGCCTCCAAGCTCCTGCGTGACGGCCGGGGCCCGTCGGTGGAGAAACTCTCCCACAGACCTTCAGAATCTGGGAAGAGCAAAGGGACTTCCCACAAACGGAAGCGTATCAACCCTTCCTTGTCCAAGCCAAAAAAAGGCTATTCAGCCAAGCCCCCCGCGGGAGGTGACAGGGCCACCAAGACAGTGTCTTACAGGACTACCCCCAGCGGTTTGCAGATAATGCCGCTGAAAAAGGCTCAGAATGGCATGGAGAATGGGGATGCCGGCTCTGAGAAGGACGAGAGGCACTTTGGAAATGGGTCCCACCAGCCTGGCTTGGATTTGAATGACGTGGGAGAGCAGGAGCTGGCGGAATGTGGCGTCAACCACGCGGCATTGGCAGAGAATGGGCTCGGTACGTGGCTTGCCTTTCCTTCCTCTGAGGCTTTTCATGCAGCCCAGGGAGCTCTGTAAGACCCGCCCCCTCCACCATCTACCTCCACCCCAACACCGCTGACCCTTAGCTAGGTAGTAATTCCCCTTCTATCTCTCTCACCGAGGGCAATGTGGCCTTGGTCGTAGGCCCGCGCTGGTTACAGGCACCTGTGCCCAGGGCGGGGGCGGGGAGGCCAAGCCACTGAGGCTCCAGCCAAGGCCTATAATGGGCTGAAAATTCCTGACTGCTGGAACACACCAGGGCCATGGGAACCCTCCTGAGCCCCCGTTGTGAGGGCAGCTCTAAGTCTCAGGTCACCCTCCAGGACCCGAGACTCCTGTCCCCAGAGGACATGCTTTCTTCCCAGGGCAGAGCGTGCTTTCTCATTGAGCCCTCGCAGTATAGCCCAGAAAGGCAGGGTCTCTCCCTCTTCTCAGACCCAGTCTGGACTTGAAATTCTCCAGACCCATTCTTATGCTGGAGCCTCTTGAGCGTCCTCTGTTGCTGGCCTGGGGGGATCTGGCCCCATGTCTGCAGAGGTCCTGGATGGTGCCCTGACCCCACCCTCTGCCTGTTCTTTGGGTTTGCACCTTCTTCCACCATGAAGCAATCCAGCAAAGGTTACAGAATTCCTCCCTTTTACCAAGTGCCCACAGGTAAGGTTAAGGAAAGGGGAGGCAGTGACCCAGGTAATTAAAACTCCCAAACCCGACATTTCCTTAGTAGTGAAATTACTCCTTGCCGGGGCCTTAGCAGCCCGGATCTTCTGGGTTAGCCGTCTATACAGGTTGCGGGCACACCCTTGTTTCTCAGATACCCCGTGGTCTGGCTGGTGGCGTTTTTCTCTTTAGCTGCCAGAATCCTAAGCCTCGGGATGAGCGTGGACGACCCGTGCCCAACAGAGAAGGGACATCTGACACCTTGGTGGAACCAGAGTGTGTGTGGGCGTGGGGGTGTGGGGCATAGGTGGGACAGGCTGGCAGAGCTCCCAGGAGGGGGCGTGACGGAGGCAAACGCACAGGAACACGGTGGCGATGGCAGAGTGTGCGGTGCTCAGGGCCTGCCCCCGCTGCAGCGAGCGGGGGTGTCTTCAGGGAGTCTTGCTGGGGAATCTGAGCGATCTGCTTTGAGGTTCCTCTTTCTCCAGAGAGAGGAATTTCACCCAAACAGGATTTATTTAGCAGTGTCTGCCCCAGATTGACTCACGTTCCCGTCTGGGGATCCCTGATGCTCACATGACTCTGCCTGCTAACATATGTAAAAGCTGTTTGTTTTTAAAATTCATCTCTCGGGGAGGAGTGGGCTTGTGTAAATGAGGCCTGGCATAAACATCCGTGTTTGACGTTCCCCTGACAGCTGCCCGGGGCGGAGGAATTCCCTGTCTTGGGGAGGACGGCTGCTGGGGGGAGTTTCTGAGGCTCCTTGGGTGTGGACGCAAGGAGTGTGGGCATGATGCCCCGCACCCTGGCTGGTGGCCGTCCTCTGCCCTGCTCAGAGCGTGGTTGCCCCAAGAGTGGCAGGAGAAGCACGAGGGGGGACAGTTTGCTGACTGTAGCCACCAGCCTGGGGGGTGCAACAGAGAAGCACATTGGTAGAGAAGTGTAGGTGCGCATCTCATTCCATGTGACTTTCCAAAGTGGGGCAAGCTCCTAGCCATGTGCTCTCTGTCTTTGGGCCTCGTCGATGCCCCCTGGTTCATGACCTCCCACTGGGGCATGGTGCCCCACAGCCAAGTGGGGGAAGGTGAGGATGAGCCTGCTGGCCTTGTTAAATCCCAGTCTTCACTCCAGAATGCTTCTCTAGACCTTTCTCGTCTCTGGTCTCTTATTGGCCTCATTTTCCCCCCGACGTTGAACGTTCTCTACTTGGGCGTGTACCTGGATAGCGAGCAGCAAGCTGCCTACCTCTGTTTTTTTCCGTTTGGGGGTGTTCTCAGAGGGCTCTTTGGCTTAATTACATTGCATAGTATGGGTGTCCTTGACGTTCCCCTGTAAGGTTAAGGCTGAGGTTCTCAGATTTTATGTGTGTACGATTATGTGGCGCCTTGTTAACAATGACTGTCCCATAGAATCTGACTTACAAAGTCTGGGGCAGAGCCCAGAAGGTGGGTTTTTAATAAGCACCCCAGGTGACTCTAAGGCGTTTGAAACGTGCTCTGTGGCAAAACGGGGGTGGCGGTTAAGGCTCACATCAGACATCAGTTTAAGTCAGTTCATCGCTTTTTAAAAAAAATTTTAATTTTTTTTAAATTTTTTAAATTTTTTTAATTTTTAGCACTTCCTAAGGGCTAGTCACCACACTAGGTGCTTGGAGCAATAAAAAGATAGGTAGGGACTTCTCCCAGTAAGATGAGAGTGGCTGGCTCCAGGTCAGCGTTGAGAGGTTCCTGAGGCCAGCTCAGCGGAAGAAGTAACATGTATATTACACGCATGGCACAGCTTTGCTAGGCCCACGTTCACATCCTCTGTGATCACTGGGCTGATAAATTCTCCAGGCACTGTCAGCCTTTAACACTCTAGTTAGAACTAGCTTACTATCTTAGGTGTTAGGATAATGGGGGAAAGGAAAAGATTGGGAATCCGTACCAAAGACAGAAAGTGGTTTGGGGTTCTTAGATTGGACTCAAGACAGAGGGGTTCTGTGGTTCCAGAACTTGTCAGCAAGGGGTCAGAGGTGTAGTCAAGTAAAACCTGGCTCTGCTTATGATTTAAACCAGAGAAAAGCCTCGTTGAAGCTGGTGTCCGTGCCATGCAGAGATCTGAATGTTGTTTTCTTCCCCACCTTTCCCCACCTCCTCCGAGGATCCAGTTCCTCGTGGCTCGAGGTGAGCCAGTGGGGTCTATAGCACAGAGGCGGGATTATCTTTGGCTGCCAGAAGGGGCTGGGGAGATCCTGGCTTCGCTTTCCCAGCATTTGTTTTGGGGGTGGGCCGTTGCTTTTTATATGATTTTAACTTCTCGTTGGTGAATTAAGGTTCTGCATACAGAAAAGCAACTTATGTAACACGTTACTCATTTACTGCTGACTTCCCTGATCTGTGCTGTGGGAACAAATGCTAAATCGGGGCTCTGGCGGGTGGTGTTTTGGTTTCAGCCTGCATTTTCCCCAGCAATGTTTGTGAAGTGTGCGCAACGACTGAGTACTGCTCTTGATTCGGACTCCTCTGGTAATGACAAATGGCTCTGTGGTCCGGAACCATCTGCCTCAGTATCCCTTGGGGAGCTTGTTAGAAATGGGCTCCACCCCAGTCGAATGAATCCAGATCTCAGGGGCAGGGTGTGGGTTATGCATTTCCAATGCGGAATTTTAACTATATGGTCATCTCAGAGGAAGTATTTGGTTTCTCCGCAGTGGTTCAAGGATCCATTTGCTGGTAGAGCCGGTCACACGTTAGATGTTAAGCTTGTGTGTGAATAGGATTTGGTCCCCCAAAGGTTTATAATCTGACATCACTTCTTCTTGTTGACGCACTCGTCCACCAGGCATCTCTCTCTCTCTCTCTTTCTTTCTTTCTCTCTCCCTCTTTCTGTTTCTCTAAAATAGACCAGTTTCATCTGTATGGAAAAGCTGTTGAGTTAGCTGCCTTCTCTCATGGCCTGGTCCAGGAGAACCGGTTGGCACGCTCTTGTCTGAGCAGGCGGGAGCACCAGGACTTTACAGATTCAGTGAGCCCCTAACCTGTGGAAGCATCCCTCACTCCGAGCCAGCGTTCCGCCCCGAGCACGAGCACTGCCGCAGGCGCCCAGCGTTCTCTGAATGTCCCTGAAGCTGGTGAGCTTCGAGCGCTGGTGCTGAGCCCGTGGCCTCATGTGCGCTGTCTTGGAATTCTGAGAAGCCGTTCCCTTGCGTCCTGACGACTGTTGCCTGTCGTGCGGGCCCTGCAGCTCAGATGCTGCTTGGTTCAGTGTTTTCAGAATGGTTCCTATCATTGAATGAGTCACCCCACACAAACAGGCAGCATTTGCCATTTCTGTCCATTGATCTTTTAAAATGATCTCAGCTTTCACTTCTATAATGTTTGTTTATCTCTTCCCACGCCTCTTCCTGCACAATTTATTGTTTTGCCCTTCATTGATCATCGGGGAGTAAGCGTGTTTTAAAAGCACCTCAGGACTCAGCAGGAGCGTCGGTAGGGCCCTGTGGCATCTAAGAACTTAGGGCTCTCACACGTGGAGCCAGCATCAGAGTCCCCGAAGGGTGTGTCAGAACACAAGGTTGTTCTGCCAACCCTCCAGAGGTCTGTTTCAGTAGAGGTCGAGTAGATCCCAGGAGTCTGCCTTTCTAGAAGTTTCCCAGATGCTGCCGCTGGTCTGGGGACCCCACTTGCAGATCCACTGCTCCAGGCTAATGAGCACCAGGAGGGTTGAGATGAAAATGGCAGTTGATGGTCCTTGACTGAGTGGAAGCCCTTCTGCTCTGGACCTTGAGTTGGCATTCGTGAACATCCTAACGGGGAAAGTTTGTGAAATGAGTTAAGTTCAAAGTTTTATAGGATAAGAACTCTTCTTTGATGAGGCCTTGGGGTTTACAGAGCACTTTTTGTGATTCTCATATGGTCCTGAGAGCTAGCTGTGGCTGTTCTACCCATTTTACAGAGGAGAAGACCGAGGGTACGTGTGCCCAGATTGGAACAAGGAGAGAAATCCAGGTAATTCAACTCCAGAGCTGGCCTCTACACCACTGCCCCTCCGGCTTGCGGGCAGTACAGGGCAGTCCCTAAAGCCCCTATCCCTGACAAACACATGCCCTGATTGCAGAGGGTGGGAGAGCTTGGGCCGGGAGTGCTGATGGAGCATTTGAACTTGCCCTTCTTCCTTATTATTGGAAGGATAGACTCTTTCTAAGCCTGAGATAGTGGGACTAACTCTGTGCCATTCAGTTTGAAACCCTGGATAAGATGGTCAATTCCCGAAAAAACAAAACAGAAAAACAACTTAAGGAAATGAACTCAAGGACGATGAACTCAAGGACGACCAGAAAACCTGAACAGGATCTATAACGATTAAAGAAATCATTAACTGAATCATCACAAAGTACTCATAAAAATAGCAGCAAGAAGGCCCACAAGGCCCAGATGGTTTTATAGGCGAGTGTACTCAATACTTCAGAGTAGATCAATCCCTGTCTTATCCAAATGATTACAGAGAACAGAAGAAAAAGGAGAAACACTCCCAACCCCTTTGATGAGGCAAGTGTAACCTGGATTTCCAAGCCAGACAAGGAGGGGAAATGCAAGCAAAATCACAGGTCAGTTCTACTTAAGGATATAGTGCTGAATGTCCCGGATACTTCCTCAAAACTAGAAGTTGCTAGAGAAACTTCTCACTCCGTGCCCTGAACATGACCCCAGTTCATGACCTTTAGAGTCACCACTGCTTCTTGAGGTGCCCAGACTGCCTCCGGAAGAGGCCGAGGGGAAAGTTGGCTCCGAGTGCCACGGTCTGCGGCCACCAGCCACAGAGTGAACCACGTCAGCGACCTCTGGTCCACGCAGGTGTCTGTCTGCCCCGCCCCAGCTGTTCTGCCAGCACACTTGAGACACCCGCCCCCAGGCGCATAGACGCTGACCAGCCTCTGTGTTATTCAGAAGTGGGTCATTTTCCAAACCAGTATTAGCAACAGCAGCAGCCTGGGGAGTGGGGGGTTGTCTGGTTTGTCTTTCCAAGCGTGGCCAGTAAGTGACCAGGGGCTAAGGAATGAACTTAAACCTCTCTTACGGGGTAACGTGAAGACCTTTCAGCTTGGCCACTGCCTCGGAGTGAAAGCGCCAGACGGGGATGGAAAATCTGACTGTCCCCTGACCCATGGCAAGTCCAAGGGGGAAATCAACATCGTGGTTGGTCGGTTCCCCGCTCCTGGATTAGGTTTTTGGCATCCAGAGAAGCTGATGTCGAGATTCGGAGATCGACTCATCACTTTCCTTGTCAGCTCAGATACTCTTTTCCCCTGTCAGCTACCTCAAAACAAGTCTTAGGAACTGTTTCCAAGTGGCCATTCATTAGCGGTGAACCCGAGCAAGTGGGGGAGCAGTAAAGCACCCCCACACCCCATCCCCCCAGAGGGTGCAAGCAGTAAGAGGGCGCCTTGTCTGCAGAGGATCTCAAAATAGTAACAGAAATCGGCTTGCCAACTCCTTCTCCCCGTCGGCGTGGACCCCCAGGCCCTTGGCTTACCCCCACCTCCCAACACTCAGACAAAAGCCCAGTCCTCTTTGATGATTAGGGCACTGGTGGTGCTGAGCCCCTCCTGGGTCCTGCACGTGGGATAGCTTTCAGTCCCCTCAGCGTTTCTCGGAGTTAGCGGCGGGACAGCGTAGCTGCACAGCAAGGTCTGCAGTGATTGGCCTTGCCTCTGAACAGGAAGACTGAGGCTCAGTCGAAGAGGTTGAGACACAGAGATCAGAGGGGAGGGCTTGGGCGTGGTGCCAGGACCAGTGATGCTAAAGCTCTCAGAGGTCTGTGGACAGTTTTAGGTTTTAAGAAGGAAGAAAACGCACTGCAGCAATTTAAGTTCAAACCAGCACAAGCTTCCCTGTGTCCTGGGGCACGATTCTGGCCAGGACCCCCGGGGCCTGCCTCTGAGACATCTTTAGTGGTTCCAAAGATGCTGACTTGGCGTTCCAGGGAAGTGGAATGACTAGCAGTGAGCGATTTCCCTCTGGGCCTCAGATTAGAAGGAACATATACCACACACACACAACTAGAATCTGAGGCCTCACTGAGAAGGCGACATCCAAGTAAAGCCTGGAAATGGTGAGAACATCTTGTTTTAACTTAAAAAACCCATTTGTGTCAGGCGTGTGGATCTGCTTCCCTTTGAGGTGCCCGGAGTTTTCTAGCATCCAGACTGTCCGCTCCCTGACAGACATGTATGCTGCCTCCAAAGATACCCTCTGGCCAACCCTAGCTCTTGGCAACTCTGTCCCACTTTTCCAAGCTCTGTCATTGTGATTTCAGTTTACAAATGAGCACGAGGGTCTTCTTGCGTTCCTGCTGGGGTGTTCCTCTCCCAGGGAGTGGCCCGAACATCGTCTTACCACCAGCACTTAGTGTGGTGGGTAGATGAAGGCGTTTGTCCATGTGGCCTCTGGCAAATGGCCCAGCCTCTCTGGGCCAAGTTCTTCATTCCTAAAGTACGGATACTTGTGGGGTTGGGGTACAGAAGACATGAACTCCTCCCCAGAAAGCTCTAAGAATTTTACCTGCCATAGGGTGGACATTTGGTGAATATTAGCTTTTATTATTTCACACCCCTCCCAGTTTTCCAACTGGATCTTTGTGTTTTCCTACTTGCGTTTTAGAGCACTTAACATATTGTGTGTATCGGGGCACCTGGGTGGCTCAGTTAGTTGAGCGACTGCCTTCGGCCGAGATCATGATCCCAGAGTCCTGGGATTCAAGTCCCTCATCAGGCTCCCAGCTCCGCGGGTAGTCTGCTTCTGCCTCTGACCTCCCCTCTCATGCTCTCTCTCTCACTCTCTCTCTCCCAAATAATAATAAAAAAATACTGTGTGTATCAATCCTTTCTTATAGATGTTTACTCATCTGGTCCTCTTTGAGTGACTACAATATACCAGACACTGTTTAGACAAGTAATTGCAGTGCCTTGTACCACAGAGAGATGAGAAGATGATCTTGAAGTAGCTGTGGGCAGGGATGCCCAAGCCAGCTGGGGAGGGAGTTAGAGAGGGCTTCTTGGAGGAGGTGATGCACAAGCTGATAGAAGGATCCAGAAGGAGCCAGGAAGAAGGCAGGGATGGTGGGGGTGTTGACGGCAGGCTCAGGACCACAGCCAAGGATCCACATGTGGGGGCTTGGAGCTCTATCACAAGAAATGTGGCAGCCCCGCCAGTTGTAGTCTAGCCCACAGGGGAGCCTGAGGCTCTAGGGGGTTCCGTCAGGGTCGGCTGGAGGATCAGACGGGGAGCCTGCAGTAGGAGGGTGTTTTTGGATTCCGTCTGGAAGAGGCTGAGGAAGTCCTTCACACAGCTCACACTCTCCAGGGCCTGCAGAGCCTGCCCATCCTGGCGTGCCTGGCACCGGGTGCACACCTGTCTCCCTGTGCTCTAAGTGTGTGTGGGCGGCCCGTCTCTCCTCTTCTGTCGTGGCTCACCCAACAGCGATTCCCCGTGTCGGTTGGAGTCCAGTTTTGCTTGCACTCGTAGAGCAATATTTCTTCAATGGCAGCATGGACCTCGGTGTGTAAGGGTCACAACCTGATCACGTAGGTGATCTCTGCTTGCTTCGCTCCCTGAGAGCCTTCTGAGCCCCGTGAGGGCAGGCGGGGGTCTCTCTTTTGCCCATGATAGGTGCTTAAGAAACACCTGCCGAATGAGGGAGTGGATGAACAGACAAAAGAGAGAAAGTGAGAGTCCCTTGCTGCTATGTGATGTGGGTCCTGTGCCAGGTCCACGCCCCCCCCTTCACTATGTCAGCATCACCCCCACCTGGGGCTGTCCCGTGTTCTCACATTGCGCTCCCTGCTCCTGGGGACGTGACACGCAGAGCTAATGTTTTGTCAGGTTCTTTGCAGCAGCAACGGAAGGATCCCCTTTCCCTTGCGTGTCTGACAGTTGTTTTCACCATCTGCCGAGAGGGCCCTACTTGCTACGCTTCTTCTCCCTTAATATTCACGGTGTCTCGCAGGCTCTGAATTAGACGCCCGGGCTCCCCCCGCACCGCCCCCAGCCCTGCCCCCCATCCAGGGCACTGCAGGTCCATTTCTCAGAGTGCATTCCCTTTGGGTTGCACTTCCGTGTTTTGCATAGTCCTTGGCTGCGGAAGCGAATATGCAGTAGACTCCTTAGTAGAAATCCCAGTGCAGGAAGTGATTAGATTTCTCCTTTAAACTTGCTGTGAACTCTGGAGGTAGTCGGGCAAGGACGGCCTAGGAGACAGAGGGTCTGTGACCAAAGATGCAGTCTGCTCTTGTGGAGGCGCTACCCCTCCCAGTAGTTCTAAGTAACATTGGAACCTCAGCTTCCCTGAAATTCAGGACATGTCCAGAGGCATCATTACAACATGCCAGACGATGGCTAACGTGACGAAGTATGATTTTCAAAAGTTCATCCATTTGGGCTTTGCTGGTGAATTCGGGGATTCTGGACTCGGGGACAGTGAGGGGCTGGGACAGCCACCAGCCGTGAAATAATCCCACGCGTATGGAGTTCGGGTGCATGTTGGGTACTTTGAACTCTTCGTGACACTAGTGGGTGCAGTGACGGGGGGTGTTTTCAACTTCATTCCCCGCTGAAGATCCTGACCGCCCAGCCATGCTTCTGTTGAAAGACGCTGCTGTCCCCGACTGCCGAGTCTGGTTCCTCCCGATGCACGGGACATGTAAACCTTGTCCCCCCCACCCTCGCCTTCCCCTCTCAGGGTGCTCTCAGAACTGTTCACAAGGCGTTAGGGATCTTGGGTGAGTCAACCACAGACCAGGAAATGGCTTTCATGCACAAGAACTATCACTTTCTCTTCTAAGAACTGCAGCTGGGAAACCCTAACCCTGCCGTCGACAAAGCGATGGCTTCGCTCAACCGTGGAGCTGATGAGTCTTCTCTTTTATTTATTTTAAGCCTTCTTACCGCCCCTCTCTGCCATAGTTTGCAGCTGAAGGGGCTCCCATGTGAATTGCCCTGCAGGGGGTCCCAGCTCTCCCTCCTCTCTGTGAATCAGTCTGCTTCCCAAGGCGCTGACCGAGACTGGAGAGAATGGACAGGACAGGCGATGCCTGGCTCGTGTCTCTCCATGGGGCCAGCAGCAGACCTCTGTCCTGCTGTCTGGCCTCTTCCCACTCCTTCTCCTTCATTCAGGAGATGGAAACTTCTGTAGGTCCTCCATTACATGCCTGGCACTTATTCCTTTATCGGCTCATCAGGTTCAGCAATGGCTGAGCCATTTCTGTGTTCTGGGCTGTCCTGGTCCTGGAGATTTAAGAATGCCCAACATGACCCTTGTCTTTATGACTCTGAGGGTGAGGAGGGAGTCAGACAGTCGGGAAAAGGTATGTCAGGATTGGCAAGGTATGCAAGGTAATTATCCTGCAGCAGGATTCCCTCCTACAATGTCCAGTATGGTGGCTACCGGGCACATGTGGAGAGATTTCAGTTAATTAAAATTAAACAAAGATTTTACAATTTCAGTAGCCATATGTAACTATTGGCTACTATATTGGGTGGAACAGCATAGAACATTTCCATCATGGCAGGACGTTCTACTGGAAAGCAGGATCTGCCTGTTTCTGCCCATCAGCCTGTCCCAGGTGCCAGGCATCTCATAGACACTCACTAATTATGCACTGAATGGATGGTGAAAGGTAGAGTAGAGGCTATAAAAGAATGAGGATGTACAAAAACAGCCACAAGAAGAGGGACGAGCTGCTCTGTAACAGCACATGCCAGTAACAGCAGAGCTGCATTGAGATGGATGAGACCTTTAGCACATGGGCTTTCCAGGACAGAGAGGGGGTTTGGTCTCTCAACCTCTTTCTTCTGTGTGCTGATGGCTGAGACCACAAACAGTGTTACTACTTTCTGTCCAAGGGAAGGAAAATTCATAGTATGGACACTGCGTTGTCTCCCTGGATGTCTCTGAGAGGTGAGATCTCGCTCAGCTGCCATGGGGCAGAAGGAGCAGGTGTGATATGAGTCATCTAGGTGTAAGATCAACCTGATTTCAGAAAATAAATGTTTCCATGCACAGGACCAATTCAAAGGTGTGGGAGTGTGACCAGCACATTGAGAAATGAATATGGAATGTGTCCCAACGTCAAGAGTGTCAACCATGAGGTTGGCACATGGTACAATGGGGTTGCTCCATTTGTTTTTCACTCATTCATTTCCCTGATGAGCACTTTGCAGAGCATTTGCTGTTCACCAGGCACTGTGCTCAGCCCTGCGGATGCAGAACTGAGTGACTTTCAGGCTGGTCCCCACAGAGTTCAGTGGGGGCATCAAGCAGGTGTGCAGGTGATGAGAACACTGCAAAATGAGCTCGGCTTGGTAATAGCATCAAGCATCACCTGACATCGGTCCAAGTTGAGCGACTGCCTTCGGTATAATGTCCAAGTTTTCCTTCCTGCCCTGTGCAGTGAATACTGGGCTCTTAGTCGGAGGGCCCAGGACTGGTGTTAGATTTGAGCCTTGGTGGTTGAATTAAGCCTCAGGTTTGAAATCAAGATGCTGGAGGGTAAACCCTATTCTGGCACTTTCTGATGGCATGATGGCCTTGGCTTTTTGGTTTATTCTTCTGTAAAATGGGGATAAAATTGGGTTTTACAGGGTTGTTGTTAGAGTTGGATGAGGTAAACTATGTGAATCGCATACCAAATACCCAACAAAATATAGGTGTTGCCTCTGGTGAGCCATCGAGAGAAAAGACTTTGAAGATGAGGCTATATTGACCCTAAAATCTCCATTTTGGATGGTTCTGGGCAGGTGTAGAAAATCTCCTAGCCCCACTGCCTGTGATAAACCAAGAGTTGCCTGAGTTCCTGAGAGAGACCATGTCAGCGTGAAAGAAGCATGGATAGTGCTGTCCCTCAATTGGGGACAGTGTCCTCTGGTGATCTGTCTGAACTTTCCCTTCCTTCCTCCTGTGCCCTTCTGTGCCTGAGGTTTGACATGGTCTTGGTGGGGAAAATGGGCAGAGAACCCGCTCCCTGCCTGGACTGGACATGTTTCTTGAAAGATGATACTGTGTGGTAGAAGTCTCCTGTGGTCCGCGGCTCATCAGTGCTATCCTCTGTGGCCTCTCTAGCCCTTTACCTCTCCCCGCTCCGAACCCAGAGCAGCTTCCCTTGTTTTTCTATTTCTCCTTATGCGTCTTACAAACTGCAGTGCACTTCCTGGAACACCTTTCCTTCCTGCACACTGACAGCTGCATGCCATTTCCTGAGAGTTTTGGAGCCATCCCTCCATTTCTCAGTGGATTGGCCTGGTTTCCTCCTCCTTGTAGCTCAGCTGAGATGATTTTTTTCTGTCTTTAAGGGTCTTTCCTTAGGGAATCCTTCACCCACCTGTATTCTTTCATCTTTTGTTCAAATTGATCATCTCTGTCTTTTAATATATTAATCTAATATTCTTGCAGATTAATGTGATTATTAATATATTTGGATTCTTTCTTTTATTTTGCATTATGTGTCTCTGCTCCTTCTCCCATCACCTCAGTGACATTTTGAAGCTTTTTTATTGAATTGTACATTTTATAGGTTCCCTTGCCCTGGGCTGACTTGGAAGCCAGCCACATATTGTATTTGTATTCTTAAATTTTAGCATTCATATTCAACTATGAATTTTTTCAAACAAACAGGGTGTTCTCCTATTGAATATAGCAAGGAGGATACTACATGGCTTTTAATTCACATTAGACATTGTTTTTGTTTTATACACCCAATGTTGTTAAACACCAAAGATTGTGTTTATTTCTGTAGTGAGTAATTACATTTATGAAAAATTTTTTCACTTACTGACAATTTTTAAGACCAGCTTTGTTTCTTGAGTCCTATGTCTTCCTCGGAATTAACTGTTTTATATGGTGAAGTTTCTCTTTGTGATTCCTTAAGACTCTTATAGATAGATACTCTTGGCATTGGGGGGTCTGAAAAATGCTTGTTTGCTCAGGCCTTTAAATGCTGCTTTAACTGGGTATAAAAGTCTTGGTTGATGCTTATTTTCTCAACATTCCGATGGCAGAATTTCCTCTTTCTTCCCAGGCCAGTGCTGTTGCTGTTGCTATCAGTCTGTCTACCCTTTGTGATGATCTGATTTTTTTTTCCTCCAGGCTACATTTTAAGATTTTCTCTTTACTCCTGACATGCTGCCGTTCATCATTTGTCTCTTCATCTTGCTTACTTACCAGAGTGCTCTTTAAAACGAAGAACTTGCCCTTTTTTTAAGTTCTAGAAAATACTCAGCTCTTACCTCTTCAAATATTCTTTTCTTAGAGTTACCCCATGAGTAGGACTTTAGTTTGATTCTTATTTGCAGAATATATTTTTAAAGTGTGTTTGACTTTTTTTTATATTAACATATAATGTATTATTTTCCCCAAGGGTACAGGTCTGTGAATCATCAAGCATACACATTTCACAGCACTCATCATAGCACATACCCTCCCCAATGTCTACAACCCAGCCACCCTAACCCTACCTGCCCCACCAGCAACCCTCAATTTGTTTCATGAGATTAAGAGTCCCTTATGGTTTGTCTCCCTCCGGATCCCTTCATGTTTCATTTTTTCCCTCCCTAACCCCCACGACTCCCTGCCCTGACTCTCAAATTCCTCATATCAGAGAGATCAAATGATAATTGTCTTTCTCCGACTGACTTATTTCGTTTAGCATAATACCCTCTAGTTCCATCCATGTCATTGCAAATAGCAAGATGTCATTTTTGCTGGCTGCATAGTATTCTTGTGTGTGTGTGTGTGTGTGTGTGTGTGTGTGTGTGTGTGTGTGTGTATCTCACATCTTCTTTATCCATTCATCTGTTGATGGACATCTAGATTCTCTCCATAGTTTGGCTATTGTGGACATTGCTGCTATAAACATTCGGGTGCATGTGCCCCTTTGGATAACTACATTTGTATCCTTAGGGTAAATACCCAGTAGTGAGATTTCTGGGTCGTAGGGTAGCTCTATTTTCAACTTTTTGAGGAGCCTCTATACTGTTTTCCAGAGTAGCTGTACCAGCTTGCATTCCCACCAACAGTGTAGGAGGGTTCCCCTTTCTCCACATCCTCACCAACATCTTGCATTTCCTGACTTGTTAATTTTAGCCTTTCTGACTATTGTGAGGTGGTATCTCACTCTGGTTTTGATTTGTGATGTTGAGCACTTATTCATGTGTCTGTTGGCTATTTGGATGTCTTCTTTGCAGAAATGTCTGTTGATGACTTCTGCCCATTTCTTGATTGGATTATTTGTTCTTTGGGTGTTGAGTTTGTTAAGTTCTTATAGATTTTAGATACTAGCCTGTTATCTGATATGTCATTTGCAAATATCTTCTCCCATTCTGTCAGTTGTCTTTTGGTTTTGTTGACTGTTTCCTTTGCTCTGCAAAAGCTTTTGATCTTGATGAAGTCCCAGTAGTTCATTTTTGCCCTTGCTTCTCTTGCCTCTGGTGATGTTTCTAGGAAGAAGTTGCTATGGCTGAGGTCGAAGAGGTTGCTGCCCGTGTTCTCCTCAAGGATTTTGATGGACTCTGGTCTCACATTGAGTTCTTTCATCCATTTTGCGTCTGTTTTTGTGTGTGATGTAAGGAAATGGTGTGTCCCAAAGATTTTAAACAGTTGCGTTTTCATTTTCATTTGTTCCCATGAATTTTTTAATTCTTGGATCATTCTTCTGCATGTGGCTGTCCAATTTTCCCAACACCATTTGTTGAAGAGACTGTCTTTTTTCCATTGGACATTCTTTACTGCTTCATCAAAGATTAGTTGACCATGGAATTGAGGATCCGTTTCTGGGCTCTCTATTCTATTCCATTGATCTGTGTGTCTGTTTTTGTGCCAGTACCATACTGTCTTAATGATTACAGCTTTGTAATAGAGCTTGATGTCTGGAATTGTGATGCTGCCAACTTTGGTTTTCTTTTTCAACATTCCTCTGGCTATTCAGGGTCTTTTCTTTTCCATATAAATTTTATGATTATTTGGTCAATTTCTTTGAAAAATATTAATGGTATTTTGAGAGGGATTGCATTAAATGTATAGATTGGTTTAGGTAGCATAGACATTTTCACAACATATGTTCTTCCAATCCATGAGCATGGAATGTGTTTCCATTTCTTGGTGTCTTCCTCAATTTCTTTCATGAGTTCTTTATAGTTTTCTGAGTACAGATTCTTTTCCTCTTTGGTTAGGTTTATTCCTAGGTATCTTATGGTTTGGGGTGCAATTGTAAATGGCTCGACTCCTTAATTTCTCTTTCTTCTCTTGCTGTTGGTGTATAGAAGTATAATTGATTTCTGTGCATTGATTTTATATCCTGACACTTTACTGAATTCCTGTATGAGTTCTAGCAGTTTTGGAGTGGAGTCTTTTGGGTTTTCTACATAAACTGTCATATCATCTGCAAAGAGTGAGAGTTTGACTTCTTTGCCTATTTGGATGCCTTTTATTTCTTTTTGTTGTCTGAATGCTGAGACTAGGACTCTGTTGAATAGCAATGGTGATAGTGGACATCCCTGCTGTGTTCCTGACCTAAAGGAAAAAGCTCTCAAATTTTCCCCATTGAGAATGATATTCACTGTGGGTTTTTCATAGATGGCTTTGATGTTATTGAGGTATATACCCTCTATTCCTACACTTTGAAGAGTTTTGATCAAGAAAGGATGCTATACTTTGTCAAATGCTTTTTCAGCATCTATTGAGAGTATCATATGGCTCTTGTTCTTTCTTTTATTAATGTATTGCATTACATTGATTGATTTGCAGATGTTGAACCAACCTTGCAGCCCAGGAACAAATCCCATTTGGTTGTGGTGAATAATCCTTTTATTTTTTTTTAAAGATTTTATTTATTTATTTGACAGACAGAGAGATCACAAGTAGGCAGAGAGGCAGGCAGAGAGAGGGGGAAGCAGGCTCCCTGCGGAGTAGAGAACCCGATGCGGGGCTCGATCCCAGAACCCTGGGATCATAACCTGAGCCGAAGGCAGAGGCTTAAGCCACTGAGCCACCCAGGTGCCCTACTCCTTTTATTTTTTCTTAAAGATTTTATTTATTTATTTGAGATAGAGGGAGATCATGAGAGGGGGAAGGTCAGAGGGGGAAGCAGACCCCCTGCTGAGCAGGGAGCCTGATGCAGAGCTCGATCCCAAGATTCAGGATCATGATCTGAACTGAAGGCAGTTGCTCAAGCAACTGAGCCACCCAGGTGTCCAGTGAATAATCCTTTTAATGTACTGTTGGATCCTACTGGCTAGTATTTTGGTGAGAATTTTCACACCTGTGTCCATCAAGGATATTGGTCTGTAATTCTCCTTTTTGATGGGGTCTTTTTCTGGTTTTGATGGGGTCTTTGGTAATGCTGGCCTCATAAAATGAGTTTGGAAGTTTTCCTTCCATTTCCATTTTTGCGAACAGTTTCTGGAGAATAGGTATTGGTTCTTCTTTAAATGTTTGGTAGAATTACCCTGGGAAGCCGTCTGGCCCTGGGCTCTTGTTTGTTGGGAGATTTTTGATGACTGCTTCAATCTCCTTAACTGATTATGGGTCTGTTCAGGTTTTCTATTTCTTCCTGGTTCAGCTTTGGTAGTTATATGTCTCTAGGAATGCATCCATTTCTTCTAGATTGTCAAATTTGCTGGCGTATAGTTGCTCATAATACGTTCTTATAATTGTTTGTATTTCTTTGGTGTTGGTTGTGTTCTCTCCTCTTTCATTCATTATTTTATTTATTTGGGTCCTTTCTCTTTTCTTTTTCATAAGTCTGGACAGGGGTTTATCAATCCTATTAATTCTTTCAAAGAAACAGCTCCTAGTTTCGTTGATTTGTTCTACTGTTTTTTTGGTTTTTATTTCATTGATTTCTGCTCTGATCTTTATTATTTCTCTTCTCCTGCTGGATTTAGGCTTCATTTGCTGTTCTTTCTCCAGCTCCTTTAGGTATAGGGTTAGGTTGTGTACTTGAGATCTTTCTTGTTTCTTGAGAAAGGCTTGTATTGCTGTATACTTTCCTCTGAGGACCGCCTTTGCTGTGTCCCAAAGATTTTGAACAGTTGTGTTTTCATTTTCATTTGTTTCCATGAATTTTTTCAATTCTTCTTTAATTTCCTGGTTGACCTATTCATTCTTCAGTAGGATGCTCTTTAGCCTCCATGTATTTGAGCTCTTTCCGACTTTCCTCTTGTGATTGAGTTCTAGTTTCAAAGCATTGTGGTCTGAAAATATACAGGGAATGGTCCCAGTCTTTTGGTGCAGGCTGAGACCTGATTTGTGACTCAGAATGTGATCTATTCTGGAGAATGTACCATGTTCACTAGAGAAGAATGTGTATTCTGTTGCTTTGGGATGGAATGTTCTGAATATATCTGTGATGTCCATCTGGTCCACTGTGTCATTTAAAGCCTTTATTTCCTTGTTGATCTTTTGCTTGGATGATCTGTCCATTTCAGTGATGAGGGTGTTAAAGTCCCCTGCTATTATTGTATTATTGTTGATGTGTTTCTTTGATTTTGTTATTAATTGGTTTATATAATTGGCTGCTCCCATGTTAGGGGCATAAATATTAGAAATTGTTAGATCTTCTTGTTGGACAGACTCTTTGAGTATGATATAGTGTCCTTCCTTATCTCTTATTATAGTCTTTGGCTTAAAATCTAATTTATCTGATATAAGGATTGGCACCCCTACTTTCTTTTGATGTCTATGAGCATGGTAAATTATTTTCCACCCCTCACTTTAAATCTGGAGGTGTCTTTGGGTCTAAAATGAGTTTCTTGTGGATGGCATATCGATGGGTCTTGTTTTTTTCAATCCATTCTGATACCCTGTGTCTTTTGATTGGGGCCTTCAGCCCATTTACATTCAGGGTAACTATTGAAAGATATGAATTTAGTGCCATTGTATTGCCTGTTACTGTATATTGTCTCTGTTCCTTTCTGGTCTGTTACTTTTAGGGTCTCTGTTTGCTTAGAGGACCCCTTTCAGTATTTCTTATAGGGCTGGTTTGGTGTTTGCAAATTCTTTTAGTTTTTGTTTGTCCTGGACGCGCTTTATTTCTTCTTCTATTTTCAATGACAGCCTATCTGGATATAGTATTCTTGGCTGCATATTTTTCTCATTTAGTGCTCTGAATATATCATGCCAGTCCTTTCTGGCCTGCCGAGTCTCCGTGGATAGGTCTGTTGCCAATCTAATATTTCTACCATTGCATGTTACAGACTTCTTGTCCCAAGCTGCTTTCAGGATTTTGTCTTTGTCACTGAGACTTGTAAGTTTTACTATTAGATGATGGGGTATGGACCTAGTTTAATTGATTTTGAGGGGATCCTCTGTGCCTCCTGGATTTTGATGCTTGTTCCCTTTGGCAATTTAGGGAAATTCTCTGCTATAATTTGCTCCAGTATACCTTTTTTCCCTCTCTCTCTTTCTCCTTCTTCTTCTGGGTTCCCAATTATTCGAATATTGTTTCATCTTATGATATCACTTGTCTCTCAAATTCTGCCCTTGTGGTCCGGTAGTTGTTTATCTCCATATTTCTCTGCTTCTTTATTCTCCATCATTTGGTCTTCTATATCACTAATTCTGTCTTCTGCCTCATTTATCCTAGAAGTAAGAGCCTCCATTTTTTTTTTTATTGCACCTCGTTAATAGCTTTTCTGATTTCAACTTCATTAGATTTTTGTTCTTTTATTTCTCCAGAAAGGGATTCTCTAATACCTTCCTTGCTTTATATAAGCCCAGCTAGCACCTTGATAATCATCATTTTGAACTCTTGTTCTGACATATTACTAGTGTCCGTATTGATTAGGTCCCTAGCTGTTGGTACTGCCTCTTTTTCTTTTCTTTTGTGGTGAGTTTTTCCCGCCTTGTCATTTTATCTAGATAAGAATAGATGAATGAGAGAACAAAATACTAACAGGGTAGCAATGACCCTGGAAAAAATATATACTAACCAAATTAGAAGAGATCCTATATCAGTGGGAGAAGAAAAAGGGAAAAAAAGAAAAAAGAAAAAAATATATATCTATTATACTTGTGAATAGAATAGAGCCACACACTTGATTTTGGGTGTATTTTGGTCTCTTAGAAGAAACTACTTCCCAAAATTTCAAAGAAAGAAAAACATATATAAACAATAATAAGGGTAAACATGATGAACAGATGGAATATGACTATGAAGATGAAAAGTAAGAAAATTTTAAAAAAGGAATTGATAAGCTCAGAAGTTGGTTGAGGAAAAAAAAAGGGGAATGAATGTGATCTGGCTGGAGACTAGAAAAACTATGAGCTAGATTTAGGGTATATTTTGATCTAGGAGAAGACATTGTATCCCAAAATTTTAAAGGAAAAAAACCTACATGTATGGAAGAAATAAGGTTAAATACAATGACGGGATAAAATATGACATTACAATGAAAATTTAAAAAGATTTCTTAAAAAGTACTGATAAGATAAAATAGTTGAAAAAATTAGGAAAGAGGGAAAAAAATCTAAAAACAGAATAAGAAAAAAAAGTTTAAAAATTTAATTTTGAAAACCAAAAGATCATGGGAAAAAATACTGTGAATTCTATGTGTTGCTTTCCCCTAGCTCTGGAGTTCCGTCGTGCTCATTGTCTGGTGTTGGGTTTGGCTGGATGTTCTTATTAATTTGGGGGAGAGGCCTGTTGCCATGATTCTCAAATGTCTTTGAGGCAGAATTACACCACCCTTGCCAGCGGCCAGGCTAAGTAATCTGCTGGGGTTCGCTCTCGGGAGCTTTTGCTCCCTGAACACTTTCTGTAGAGCTCTGGAGGACAGAATGAAAATGGCGGCCTCACAATCTCCAATCCCATAGGAACTGAGAGCTCAGGGCCCCACTCCTCAGTGTGCCCTGGGAGAAAAGCAGTCAGTCTCTCCCGTCTCTGGGTCTTTTACTGCACTCCGAGCTCACCTGGCCTGTGACCAAGCATTTCTGTTTCTGGTGCACGGCCCCTATTTGGAGTGTCCAAACCTAGCAGATTCTGCTGCGCACTCCTGCACCAGTCCTCCCAGAAGAGGGTGAGTCTTCCTAGATCTACATCTTGTGGGGGTCCCTGCCCGACGAGCAGTGGTCCAACTGTGCCTTGGATCCCAGTCTAACGTAAGCCCGAGCTGAGAGCCCCGTCCTTAGCTCTGACTCTGAAGCAGGCTTCCCTGCTCTGATACCTGGGAGCTCTGCCACACTTGGACACCCCTGGTCTTTTTGTGACCCCATGGGTCCTGAGACCATACTGTCCCCATGAGTGCTCCATCCCTGCTTAGCCTTTGGAGTGATGTCCCTCAGTGGCACAGACTTCTCAAAGTCCTGATTTTGTGCTTCACTGCTCTACTACTTGCTGGGAGCCAGCCCCTCCCCCTGCAATTTATCTTCCTGTTTGTTGCCTCGGATTCATGTCTCCACACATCCTGCCTTCTGGAAACTGGTTGATTTTCTGTTCCTAGAATTGCTGCTCCTCTCTTTGATCTCCTGTTGAGTTTGTAGCTGTTCAGAAGGGTTTGATAACTATCCAGCTGATCTCCTGGGACCTGATGATATTTAGGTCTCCTACTCCTCTGCCATCTTGCTCCTCTTTGACTTTTTGTTTTAAAGTATTTTAAAACTCGCAGAAAACCTCATGAAGAGGTTTTTTTCACATTCATCAGTTTTTTTAAACATTTTACCCTGTTTGTCCTCTCTTTCTCTTTATGTTTATGTATATGTACACATATGTGTACATATATTTAGATACAGACTCACATACACACTCATAAGTTATGTAGAAATGATTATACAAATTATATACATATTATTATTCTTTTTCTGAACATTTAAGTATGGATTACATCCATCATGCCTCTTTACCCCTTAATATTCATAATTGGTATTTTCTAAGAAAAAGGATACTCTTTTAAGCCAACACAGTACAGTTATAAATTTTAGAAACTTAACATTGATATAGTAATTTAATCTATGATCCATATTCCAATTTTTTCTGTTATGGTCCAAATTTCTTCCCTTCCATTCCCACGCATTTCTTCCTTGTCTTCCCCAGTCCATATTTATTCTGACCCTTCTTCCATTGAGAGAACCCTGTCTGTCCACAACATCACACTTTTACTCATCAGCTCAACCCTGTACGGCCTATAAAATAATTCTGGAATTGCTCTACCGTATGAAAACAAACCCACTAGGGAGAGATCAAGGTTTGTTTGAGGGTGTGTAAGTCATAATTTCACACTCAAAAGTTACTCATATTGGTTCTCTACCCTCCCCCAGTGTCCTTATGTTATTCATTTGAGATAAGATTAGTTCCTCTCTTCCTGTTTGCATTCAGTTTATTTTTCTTCATCCTCCCTGATTGTATTTTCTTGACATACTTTAATATGCTTCCAGGACTTAAAATAGAAAGATGTACTCAGAACAGTGTCCTCTGTCCCCCCACCTCCTTCTGCTCTATTCTCCCTGCCAACCACTTGTGCCCACTTGTTTTTGCAGAACCAGTTTCATCATCTTCTTTATTCATCCTGTGTTTCTTTCTGAAAAATAAAAATCAGATTTATCTCTTTCCCTTTTTTCCTTACACTAAATGTAAAGCACGTTTGCACCTTGTCTCTCTCCACATGAAGATATATTTTGGAAACCACTCCCTATTAGCTCAGAGAGACAATGACCATTCTTTTTTACGGCTGCATAGTATTCCATCATATAGATGCACCCTAGTTTATGTCCCCAACCCACTCTTGGATATTTAGATAGCTTCCAATATTTTGCAATTGCAAAGAGTGCTGTAGGGTGTCATCGTAGGCGCATATATTTTTTGGTACTGTTAGAGGTTTATGTTGATGTCACATTTCTAGGATTGGATTGCAGGCTTGAGACTAAGCACATAAACAGCTTTGTCACATGTTGCCAAATTCCCTTCCATTGCTATTATGCCATTTTGCCTTCCACCCACAATTAAGAGAATGCCCGACTTTCCACATCCTCTCTGGCAGAGTGTAGTGTCAGGATTTTGAACTTTTGCCAAGCAGGTGGGTGAGAAATGGTATCTCAGTATAATTTTAATTCTTAGTCCACAATTTTGAGTTTTAATTTACATTATTGAAGAAAGTTGGGGTTTTATGTTTAAGTGCTATTTTCATGTAATATTTGTGGGTTCCTGCCCATATCTTCTGTCCACTCTTTGTTAAAGGAGGAATCTGGGGCTTTTTGACTCATCTTTAAAACTTCTTACAATTTGGCCATCTTGGTCTTTTACCTGTGATATGCAAATATTTTTCTCCTATTTGCCATTTTTCTTCTCATTACCTTACCCTCACCCTTGTTTTTTTTTTCCTTCTGTTTTTGTTTGTTTATTTTCAATAAATGTGTTTTTTTTTTCCTTGCCTCTGTCACTTTGAGCATTGAAACATTCCTGTTTTAAAGTACTTGTCAGATTATTCCATGATACTCATGTTATCTTCTTTGGAGTAATTCATGTCACAAGTGTTGATTTTGTTGGCTAGGTCTCTAAGTGTTAGATGTCTTCAGGTTTTGGAATTTTGGTGTTCGGGGTCATATTAAGAGGTAAATTTGTGTTTTGATTTTCTTCGCTTCCACCCCCACACCCCAACGACAGTTTGTGTTTGCCTCCACCTGACCTGGAGCACCCCAAAACCTATGGCCATGGACAGCTGGTGGTTTTCTTATTGTTGGCATGCCTTCACAGAGGGGGCCTTGGACCACATCAAGCCCTGGGCCGGGGGTCCCCTTTCTCGAGTTGCATGGGACATTGGTCTTTCCCGCCCTTGTATGTGCCTCCTGCCCAGCACTCCCAGCCCCCATCCCCATGTAGTGCTTTGTGTCGACGTTCTGCCTTTCACGCACAGAGATGATTATCTTGTTTGTGAGCCTGGTATTTATTGACCACTTCCGCATGTTTGGAGCAAAGGAGCTATGTCACAGCGTGATTTTATGGAACCTTCTTAACGTCAAAAACTCTTTTGTATTTACTCCGAAGGAAGGAATGTGGGAAGGTTTGAAGGGAAAAAAAGGAAGGAAACTATCCTGTGCCCCAGGAATGCAGCTGCCATCACTTCCTTTACTTGGCAACAATCGTGTGAGGCAGGAATGTTTTTTCCCAGGCCACACGTGGGTAATGGGGACACAGAGTATGGGTGAGTGAGCCGCCCAGCCTTGCAGCTCATGGGAGGGAGTGTGGGGGGCTAAAGGCTGGCCCCTTGTTGGGTTTCCCCCTGATTTATGGACTCATGGGGTGGTCTGTCCCCCTGTGCCTGGAATACCACATCCTGGCCTGGGTCTGTGCCTCAGGCTTAGAGGCTCACCAGTTAATTCCTTTTTTTTTGGAATGACTTGGGGTCCTTCAGCTAACTTTTGTGAAGTGCCTGAGATGAGCCAGGTGCTTGCTAATCTCCTACTGGTTCTTTAACTGAACTCAAAACAACCCTGAAAAGCAGATCCTGTTAGTATCATTTTCTCATCAAGGAGATAAATGCTCAGGAGCTCATGTGGGTTCCCAGCTTCTCCCAGTTAGCAAACACAGGGCTGGGACTTCCACACTGTCTGGCGGAAAAGCCTTCAGCTTCCATGCTTCCAGCATGTTCTGTTTCCCGTGGTATCTTCCCAGTCAACCTGCCACAGTTTCAGGAAGCATGATGCCACAGCAGGGGAGAGGCCTCAAGGGCAGCTCCGTGTGAGGCCAGCACCTGAGGGTTTCTGGGGGGCGGCTTTGCTCAGCATCTCCTGAGATACAGGGCCCATGTTAACCACTTAGGTTCAGATGTGAATCTGGGCCCTCAGGACGGCTCTCCTCTTTTGGGCCTAAAGATGGTGCTTCCAAGTCACCGTCAGAGATGTCAGTCCCATGTCCTGACAGAGAACAAACAGGTCTGTTTCCCTCAGGTAGTTTTGTGGTTTATTTGGCCACATGGTTCGGTGAGGGCTGCTTTATCCTGTGCTCGTGAAGAAAGCCCACCGGCTTTGAATTCAGAGACCCTTGTCCCCATTACTCTCTATCACGTCACTCAGTATTTTCTCATCTGTCCCAATTTTAGGTAATAGTTCACTCATTGACTTTTCATCTCCCCGACCTGAGTCCCCAACGTCTGAGTGCAGGGACCTCAGTTCTCTCATTTGTTGTTGCATCTCTGTCATCTAGCCTCCAGCCAGCCTATAGGAGGTGAAAAACAATCAGATTTTAGATGAATAAATAAAATGAGGGAGAGCTGACTCCAGCCCTGGCTCCACCATTTGAAATCTCTGTGACTTCCAGCCATTTATTCACTTTTCCTTACCTGCAAAATAGACAAAGACCAGCAGTTTTGTAGGACTGTTGAGACATTTGTAGACGACCCATAGAACTCACAAAAGGTAAGCCTCCCGTCCTTCTCTCTCATATAATTGTTAATTAGTGCCTTGACCTGGCTGGGGGGGTTGGGGTGGGAGGATTTTGATTAGAACTTTCCCACACCTGGAAGGCGCTGACGTGCCCAAGCCCCGAGCTTCTGTCTTTTCCCAGGCGGGAGCCAGTGGCCTCCGAGAGCAGCTGCTAGGATGCGCTAACCTCTGCCAGCAAGGCCGTGGCACAGATCTGCTCGGGCTGCTGCAGAAACCCTGGCCAGCTCCAATTAGGAAGCTCTTCCGTGGAGCCGAAGGTTTTGAGGTTAACCCTGAAGAAACAGCTCCCTCTACACCAGCCTTCTAATTAAATGCTCGCGTTTACTTTCCAGAGTTCATTGAATCATTTTACCCGCATCGTGGGGCTTGACAAAGCCCAGTTGCTTTGAGTAATGGAAAAGTACAAAATGAGGAGACTTCAGGGAAGCCGTCCAATGACACAAGCCCTGCTGCTTCTGTCCCCACCTGGGTGGGGACCCCGCGTGCAGGAGGAGGGCCCTGTCAGGGAATCATTTCCTGATCCCTGCCTTGGACTTGGTTCTTGATACCCTGAAACCCACGATGCGAAGTAAGGATCTCAGTCTACTCACAGGGTGACTCAAGGCTCTGGGGCCACAGAATGATTCCTGGGAATTCCTGGGAACTTCTTGGTACCCAGGTACTATGCTGGGCTGTATTGTGTGTGACAGTGGTGCTACCCTTAAGATACTGACAGTATTGTTGGGAGACAGGGTTCATACAGAAAATATTGCCGGAATACCTTTGTGCTGATCCAGGCAATAATATTATAAAGCAAGTAGGCCCCACCATTCATTCATTGCTTACTGTGTTCTAGGTCCTTTAAATACGTTCTCTTTCTTCATACTCCTAACCTGCTCTCAGAGGATCAGCTAACACAGTCATTTCCCTAAGCAGGGGGCAGGTTGGGCTTCAGGGGACCAGCTTCTGGTTGGGTTCCAGCATCCCCACCAGAAACTAAAGGAGAGGCTCTAACAGGTAGGAAGTCCCTCTCTGGGTTTCCTTGTACCCCCACCTCCTACCTCCCAGCAGCTCCATCCTGCATGGGGCGGTCACCTACCATCCCCAGCAGCAATGGGACCCTCAACAAGATCTTCAGACCTTCACCAGCTTTCAAGCAGAGGGCACACCTGGGCATCAGGGAGACGCCTGGTGATGGATGACCCCTGATTTGTCTGGACCCTGGGTCTCAGAGCCTGGTTGCTGAAGCAGTAGCAGCAGTTTGGAGTGGGGCCCAGCAGGTGGATTTTTAACAGTCTGCAGGTGATCCTGATGCACATTCAAGTGTAAGAACCACTGGTCCGCGTTCTCAAACCTGCCTGCGTGTCGGAATGGCCTGAGGACTGTTTTGTGGGGTTTTAAAAAATTATGATGATTAACTTAATTTTAAAGTAAAATAAGCTTCACTTTTGGAAACAATTTTAGACTTACAGCAATATTGGGGAGGTAATGCACAGAGTTCCCTCCCATTATTAACTCAGCTCCCTCCCATTATTAACATCTTACATAAGAGCGGTGTGTTTGCTACAGTTGATGACGGGTCCTGATACACTGTCATTAACCAAAGTCCTTACTTTATTCAGGTTTCCTTAGTTTTTGCTTAATGTCTGTTCCAGAATCCCATCTAGGATCTCACATTACAGTGAGTTGTCGTGTCTCCTTAGGCTCCTCTAAGCTGTGCTGTTTCTCTGACTTTTCTGGTTTTTGATGACCTTGACCATTTTGAAATGTACTGATGAAGTATTTTGTAGAGTGCCCCTCAATTTGGATTTGTTTCATCTTTTTTGCATGCCTAGAAACGAGTTGTAGGTTTTTGGAAGACCACGTGTTGTGTTGAGGACATATGCCATCACCGTGACTCATTACTGTGGATGTTGGTCTCCGTCACCTGGTTGAGGGGACTTTGCCTTCTCCATCTACCCCAGTCAGGTTTCTCCGCCGGCCAGTTACAACCCCTGCCCCCCAACCTTCCATGCTGTGCTGTGCGGAAGGAAGTCACCAGCTCAGGCCACACTTAACGACTGGGGCTCCGCCTCCCTGTGGGCAGGGAATCTACAGAAGCTGTTTGGAATTCTTCTATGTGGGAGATCTGTGTCTTCTCGCCCACTTATTTATGAATTTGATCACTTACTGACATCGGTGTGGACTCACGGGTACTGATTTTATGCTTCAGTTATAATGCAATTCCAGTCTGTCGTGTTATCCACGTTGGTCAACCTTTGACCATCGGGAGCTCTTTCAGTTGGCTCCTCTGTCCTTTTGACATGTGTCTTCACCGCAGAGATTTTTTAACTACTTCCTTCCTTTCCACCACCACAAGCTTATCTTGTTTGTTTCCTGCCTCAGGCCTGGAATCTGCCGTTTCTTCAGGGAATCCTGGTTCCCTTTCCTGAGAGTGGTATCAGAAACCAACACCTGGGCCCTTGGTATGCTCGCTGCTATTGGGGTGTCAGTGGTTCTGGGTCCTCTCAGCTGACAGGTGGAGGAAATACACACGTGTGTAGTGCCCTATGTACACACACGTACCTGTAATTGTGTCCGAATGTAACTGTCTCTATCTGTGTTACAGATTCATGAGGTCATCCTGGTATCTTCCAGTGTGGACCCACTGCCACATGGATCTTTCTGGCCCCCTCCCCTTGCTTATCTGTAAAGCCCTGCTCCACTGGTGAGAAGCATTGCTCCTGCCATCTGCCTTCCATTCCTTTAACTGTTCAGTTCTGGCACACGTGGATAATGGTGTCAGAATCTGAACTCTCACCCCCATCCATGGGAATCGGATCTACCAGCTGGAGCACAGGGTTTCTCCGTGGACTATCTTGCCTTTGGTTTTACAAACTCCTCCAGTCATTCCTGGAGTTTCTTAGGTGCCGAGGGCCTCCCACCCTCTTTGGTGAGGATATTTCACATGTTGGTCCTGTAGTTTGATTCTTTGATCACATGCTGCGTGTCATCCTTGGACTCCCCCAGTCTCGTCAATGTGTTTATTTTAATTTGCATCCTTTAAGCTTCACTGTCTGTGTGCAAAGCTCTTTGGATTTTGACAAATGCTTAAATGTCCCACATTCACCATCATGGTATCCTATAGAGTCGGTTCATCGCCCTCAGAATCCCGCGTTTCCCCTGTTCCACCTCCTCTTCTTCCTGATCCCTAGAAACCGCTGATCTTTTGACTGATTCTGTGTAATGGGAATCGTGCTGGCCTCTTTCACTTAGCAATATGCATCCAAGATTCATCTGTGTACGTTCATGGCTTGACGATGAATTCTTTTTATGGCTGAATAATACTCCACATTACAAACGTACCAGCTTGTTTAGTCATTCGCCGAGGAAAAGACATACTGGTTGCTTCCAGTTTTGGGTGATTATGAATAAAGCTGCAGTGTTTTCATTGGTCTATTTGGTTTTGTGGCCATAAGTTTTCGAAGTTGTGGGTTCCTTGCTGCTGAATGCACATGAGCACAGGTAGAGGCTCCCAGGTAGGTATGTGGGAGGGGGATCGAGGGTCATAGGGGGCCCTCCACAGAGAGCGCTCTCCGTCCTGTTTCAGATTTGGAGATGAGGCAGTTAAGCCCCGGGCCCTTCTCCACCCAAGATCAGAGGGTGCATGGAGGTCCCACCACATCCGATCTGAACGTGCTGTGATTGCCCTCTCGTGCAGCTGTTCCTATGTCAGTTTCTCACTTTGGTTATCTGATTTTGGAAGGCTCTGCTCTGACCAACGGGGGATTAAACCTGCACAGCCCCGTGAAGAGGAAGCTGGAAGCAGAGAAGGACTATGTCTTTGACAAGAGGCTCAGGTACAGCGTCCGCCAGAACGAAAGCAACTGTAGGTTTCGGGACATTGTTGTGCGGAAGGAAGAGGGGTTCACACACATCCTGCTGTCCAGCCAGACCTCGGACAACAACGCGCTGACCCCCGAGGTGAGAGGCAGGGGACCCCAAGGGAGGGTCAGGCTGGAGAGGGCTTCTCATTCAGAATGGGGCACTGGCTCTCTCTCTGTTCCATCAGGAGCCTACGATGGTAGCCAGCACACACGCAAACTTGACTCTGGGACACCATGTGCTGATGACCTTATATACATTATCCATTTGATCTTTGTGATCAGGTAGTCATACTATCCCATTTGACAGATGAAGACCCCAGTGAATGGAGAGATTTGGAAAACTGATCCAGGTCCCAGAATTAGTCACAGGGCAGCTCCGTGTATCTTGGGCTTTTCCAAGCGTGTCAAATTTCCTTGCTTTGGAAAGAATCCTAGTCACTCAGCTCACTTACTTTTTTTCAATTGAGAGAGAATTCACATACCATAGATTTCACCCTTTTAACATGTACATTTTTAAGTATATTCACAACGATCTAGTTCTAGCACATTTCCATCACCCCCAAAGGAAACCCCATGCCCATTGCCATCCTCTCCCCATTTTCTCTCACTAAGTCCCCGGTGACTACGAATCTACTTTTTGTATCTACCCGTTTGTCTGTTCTGGACATTTCGTGTGAACAGAAGCATATTGTATGTGGTCTGTGACCAGCTTCCTCCACTGAACACCGTGTTTTCAAGGTTCATCCATGGAGTAGCACACGCCCGTGCTTCCTTCCTTTCCCTCGTATGGATGTGCCACGTTTGGTCCATCAGTCGTTCAGTGATGGACGTTTGTCTTGGTTCCATCTTTGACTACTGTGTTGTGATGAATATCACTGCAGATGTTTGTGTACGAGTTCGCATGTGAATGTGTTTTCAGTGCTCTTGGCTGTTTTCCCTCCTTATGGAACTGCTGGGTCATATGGTAACTCTGCATTTAACTCTTTGAGGAACTGTCAACCTGTTTTCACAGTGGCTGTGCCATTTTCCATTCCCACTGGCCATATACAAGGGCTCTAGTGTCTCTGCATCCTTGTCAACACTTGTTACTATCTGTTCTTGTTATTGTAGCTCTTGGAGTGGGCGTGAGGTGGCATCTCACCGAGGTTTTGGTGTGCATTTTCCTGATGACTAATGATGTTAGGTGTCTTTTCATGAGCTTATTGGTTGCCTGTCTCTTTTCTTTGGAAAAATGTCTATTGACATCTTTTGCCCCTTCTTAAAATTGTTTTTTAACTCTTGAGTTTTAAGACTTCTTCGTCAGACATTTGATTGGAAAAATATGCTTTCATTCTGTGATTTGTTACTTACTTTCTTTTTTTTTTTAATTTCTTTTCAGTGTTCCAGAATTCATTGTTTATGTACCACACCCAATGCTCCATGCAGTACATGCCCTCCATAATACCCACCACCAGGCCACCCAACTTCCCACCCCGTGCCCCTCCAAAACCCTCAGATTGTTTTTCAGAGTCCACAGTCTGTCATGGATCATCTCCCCCTCTAATTTCCCCCAATTCACTTCTCCTCTCCATCTCCCAATGTCCTCCGTGCTATTCCTTATGTTTCACAAATAAGCGAAACCATGTGATAATTGACCCTCTCTGCTTGACTTATTTCACTCAGCATAATCTCTTCCAGTCCCGTCCATGTTGCTACAAAAGTTGGGTATTCATCCTTTCTGATGGAGGCATAATACTCCATAGTGTAGATGGACCAGCTCTTCCTTATCCATTTGTCCATTGAAGGGCATCTTGGCTCTTTCCACAGTTTGGCAACTGTGGCCATTGCTGCTATGAACACTGGGGTATGGATGGCCCTTCTTTTCACTACATCTGTATCTTTGGGGTAGATACCCAGTAGTGAAATTACAGGGTCATAGGGAAGTTCTATTTTTAACTTCTTAAGGAATCTCCACACTGTTTTCCAAAGTGGCTCACCAACTTGCATTCCCACCAACAGTGTGAGAGGGTTCCCCTTTCTCCACATCCTTTCCAACACATGTTGTTTACTGTCTTGTTAATTTTGGCTATTCTGACTGGTGTAAGGTGGTATCTCGATGTGGTTTTGATTTGAATCTCCCTGATGGCTAGTGACAATGAACACTTTTTCATGTGTCTGTTGGCCATTTGTATGTCTTCATTGGAGAAGTGTCTGTTCATGTCTTCTGCCCATTTTTTGACGTGATTATCTGTTTTGTGTGTGTTGAGTTTGAGGAATTCTGTTAGATCCTGGATATCAGCCCTTTGTACTGTCATTTGCGAATATCTTCTCCCATTCTGTGGGTTGTCTCTTTGTTTTGTTGACTGTTTCCTTTGTTGTGCAGAAGCTTTTGATCTTGACTTTGTCACTTTCTTGATGGCATC
Organism: Lontra canadensis; assembly: GCF_010015895.1. Lineage (NCBI taxonomy): Eukaryota > Metazoa > Chordata > Mammalia > Carnivora > Mustelidae > Lontra > Lontra canadensis. The sequence continues at coordinate 7,234,277 of NW_022631002.1, forward strand.
CTTGGATGTACAGTGCTTAAAATTTTGATGAAGTCCATTTTACCTGTTTTTTCCACCTTACCTTTTTAACGCTAATCATGCTTATATTTTAAGTGAACACAACAGGGAGACAGTGAATACTTAATGCCATTGCATAGATAGCACCATTTAAGATCTGGGGTACTGAGGGGGAGCAGTGAAGAGATGATGAATATTTTAAAGAGATTCTTGATGGTGCCAATGTGGGAAAAGACTCATCCAAGAAGACTTCTCCAACTAGATTGACCTGCCACCGGGTGGTGGAGTAGTAACTGATGAACAACACCATGACCGTGCCAGCTACCAGCAGCTCTTTGTCTTTTGTATTTGCCATTTACCCATTTCCTTCCCCCAGGGCCCTCCCAATGTAGGGTTCTTATGATCCTCTTACAGATGAGACTGTGCAGGTTTAGAGAACTAGGCCTAGGGTCCCGTCAGCTTCAGGGGGCAGGAATCTTGCCACTTGTGCCCACCATATTGTTTCTCACACTCAGCCTAGTGCCCGGCCCGGAATGACGGCCACAGGGCAAGAGATGTAGCTAAATCCTTTGCAGTTTGTGGGGCTGCTGGTCACCTGCTGCCCCTCCTCTAAGCATGGTGTTTTGAGGTCTTTCTCTTGCACGGTCAGAAACCACTTTAGAGCGCTCTGCTGTGCAGACCTTGGTGGTTTACCCCAGGGGCTGCCCTTTGCATGTCGGTACACCTGAAAGCCTTGTTATTTTCAGCTCATCGTGAAACATCTGCACGAGACCAACTCTTCTTAGATTTTTTTCCTACTTCACTGCTTCTTGAAAGCATGCTTTTAAAAGGCACAGCATTTTCCTTCAATAAACCGAATAAATGTGGAGTCTCCCAGTTCATCCTGTCTCTTTGGAGTAGCTTTATGTGTTAACCATTGCCTATTCAGCATGGAAGAGGCGGGATCTCCAGCTGATATCAGGTGCACAGGTTCTCAACTCCAGAGATGAGGGCTTGGCGAATTAGGAGTTCCGTTCCTAATTGGTGCCTGTCAGAAACAGAATGGGAGGAATGGAAAAAGAAAATACTGGTTTGTTGTTTTCGGCTGCCTGGACGACGGGAATGGGCCGACTCTATAGAAAAGATGGCAAGCTGGGCAGAGCAGCCCTGAGAGAAAGATCCCAAAGAAAAGAAGAGGTGGTGTTAGCAGAGGAGTATAGATTTTGGAGTCTAGTGGACCAGGCTCAAATCCTGCCTCCACCAGCTCACCTTGGGAGGTGACCTTGCCTCTTTGAGCATCCTCATCCCTACAAGTTATAGTATATCTTCCTTGTGGGATGAGAGAAACTGTCTGCCCGGAGGCTTGCAGAATGCCTGGCAAGTGGGAAGCGTTCAGTAAGTGTTCCCATCATTGTGAAGATGAAGCAGAGGGGATGTCAAGGCGTCCAGCAGACCCAGCCTTCCTTACTCAAGGAGCAACCGGGACAAGGCCACCCTGCATGTCATAATTGAATTTCTTTTTCTAGTTGTATCTGGGATATTGGTTGGATTGGCCTCAGGGGCAGAAATTCATACATTACTGGGTGTGTTAACTAGATTCTGAGGCTAGCGGGTGTGTTATGATATTGCTCCTGTCTGGAATATAGCAAAGAATCAGGAAAATAATGAAAATGCCCCTTTAGGAAAGAAGAAGCAAAATAGATTGCTCAAAGTGTTGGTGATGAAAAGCCCATCCACTTCCCCATTAGGAGCAGACCCCAAGGCCTCTCTCAACTCCCGGTTTTGTGCAGTGCTCCAAGCCACTGTGAACTGTACCACCACTATCCGAGGGAGCACACAGACATGTGGGAGTCACACCTCATACCCTCTTGATCATACCCACTGGACGCACACCACCCCCAAGGCGTATTAACTTTCATCCTTGAAGAGCCCACTCATAGGTTTTCTTCTCTCTGTTTCCATCAGGACCATTATATTCTGTCTGGATTGGTGTAACAACTTGCTAACAAGCCTGCTCTTTCAGCTTTTCTACCTGTAATCTGTTGTCTTCAGGGTGGGCAGAGTGACCTGCCAGGAATACAAATCTGATCAAGCCACCCCTTCTATGCACATGTGCGCACACACACACACACACACACACACATTTGCACACACTTCACATATGTTGGTGATTCTTAGTTGCTCTGATTAAGAATCAAAACTGTTCATGTGGCTGGCGAGGCTGGTATATTCTGACCTGCCCACCTCTGCAAGCCTCCTTGCCTTATACCACATGTCCACCTTCTCTTCTCCTGTCCTCTATCAGCCTGACTTTCTTTCATGCTCACATGAAAGGGCCCAGGGCCTTTGCATATACCATATACCTGTACTTCTGACTGAAACATCCTTGCCTAGTGGCCTTGCACTTCATTCAGGTCTCAGCTCAACCACCACTTCCACAAGATCCCTCACCACCCCTCAGCTCCCTGCCCAGGTTACATCCACCTCTCAGAGGAGCTTTCCTAGCACTACACAGCCCTCCCTTCTGGAACTTGTTACAGTTTTTAATGTACATGTATTTGTGTGATAATCTGTCTGGTTCCTCCCACTACACTGTAAACTTGTTGAGGAGGTAAATACCGTGCCAGTCATTCAAATCAATAAACATTTATTAAGTTTTTTTATGTGTGAGGTTCTGGACTAGGTGTTAGAAGGGTTATACAGATAAGTAGAAGACTCATCTGTTTTAGTCTTTAAAGAATTGTATTCGTTATCTATTCCTGCATAATAAATTTCCCTAAACTTAGCATCTTAAACGATGAATGTTATCTCACAATTTCAGTGGGTCAGGGATCCTGGCATGACTTAGTTGGATGCGTCTGGCTTGGGGTCTCTCAAAGTCAAGGCATGTTGCCTGGGGCTTCAGTCTCAGCTGAAGGCTCAGTGGGGGAGGATCAACTTCCAAGCTCACCCAAGTGGCTGCTGGTGGGTCCTCACTGGCCAGAGACATCAGTGCCCTGCCTTCTGTCTTCTCTGTATGGGCTCCTCACAACATGGTCTGCTTCCCCAGACTGAGAGCTCCGAGGAGGAGTTAGAACAAAAGCGGACAGCCAAGACAAGCCGTGTCTTTTTGTATCCCAGTCTCCTCTTGAACAGGACAGGCTGTCCGTCTTGCCTTACCTTGTGGTTAGGCATGAGTCATGAAGTCTGTTCTACACTCACTGGCGGGGGGGGATGCCACAAGGGTATGACTCCCAGGGAGGGGATCGTTGTCAAGCAGGAGGTAAGGTGAGGCAAGAACACTCACATTCTATAAGGGGGCTTGTCACAAGTGTCATAGCAGGGACACGTGGGGTATTGGGAGAGGCAAGAGTTGGCATTTAGTCAGAGATATTTGGGAAAGCATTCGGGTTGCTGATTTCAGCAAGTAGAGATGCAATAGAGAGAGGGACTCTGGTCTACTCTCCCTTTCAACCCACTTCTAATGAATTTGGTCTCGCTGGTTCCAACCCATGGCAGATTAGAAGATAGAAGTAGTGGGGCTGGGTGCGGGGTGGGGGAGAGCGTGCTTTCTCTAGCAGATGCTGACATCTGGAGCAAGTGGCAGCTAGCACGTGTCTGGCAAGGGCAGTAAATCTCAAGAACATATTTAGGGCTTCAGAATGTATAGCAGTCTTGGACCATTTGTTACAGAGGCACTCCCCAGGAGCCTCTGAGGGCACTGGTCTGTTACAGCCCAGCAAGTGACCATGGAGAGGTGGTTCCGTGGGTGCAGCTGAGGAGTTTAAGAAAGCAAGAGAGCAATCATTTTAGAACGTTTTACTTTAAACAAACCAAGTACGTAATGCAATTTGGAGCCCTTCAAGGAGGCAGAACCTCAGCCAGGAGTCCAAATTGGATCATTGACACGAGAAAAGCAAAGGAAAGCTATACTAACTAGACACGACTTTCTTTACATTAAAAATATATATAAATATATAGTTTATACTTTCCTCGCATGAATGAAACGCAGATTTACTTTCCATTTAATTCATAAAGGAGCTGGGTGTTTTGTTTGATTTTGTCTTTACTAATTGACAAGCCAGTGTGACCTCAGAGAGAGAGAGGCCACTCTCTGCATCGCGTGTGGAATGGCAGCTCACGTCTTAACAGCATGCTTTTCTTTTATTTGCCTCTCAGAGAAATAGAGTCGTGGATTGTTCAGAGTGTGTCTATTTCTGGAGGCAGATGGATTAAAGGACCCACACGCTAGTGGCCTCTTGGCTCTTTTGTTGTTCAAAATGAATCTGTGGCTTATGTCCTGGTAGAATGGAAGGTGCCTCTGCCATGCTCACAGAGCACAGGCTGGGAGATTCTCCATTCAAAATGACATCCAGCCCTGGTTTTTTCCCCCACTAAAATTCACCCATTTATTTAAGCCATCCTACAATACAGCGTGGTAGAAAGAGAAGGGATTTGGGGGTGAGATGCATATCATGGCTCTGCCTCTTGCTGCTGACCTCAGGCAGCTCCATGCCACTCCCCTGAGTCTCCCTTCTATTACCTGCGAGATTGGGATACCACATTCCCTCTTATATGGGATTTTTGTTTGGAGTAAAATACATGGAAGTTTCCTGCTGCAATCCCTGGCACCTCCAAGTGCTTAATAAACTGGTTCTTTAAAAAGTATAATTTTAAAAACATGGCTCCCATAATAGTTTCCCATTGTACCCTATGATAGTGCCTATTGAAAAATTAATAACGATCCCTTAAAAGCCTGTTCACTTATTGTCTCCCCAGTTGGACTCTCAGCTCCACACAGGCAAGCGGATGCCTTATTTTCTCTTACCATGCCGTTTCTGCTCTTATTCACTTATTTTTCCCTCCTCCCCTCACTTCTGTTGGATCGAGTGATTGAGCTTTCTTTGTTTTAATCCCCTCCCCCTTCATTGTAATCCATGTGCATTTAAGAAGCTATCCTTAAGTTCTGTACACAGAGTGAAGCCTAAACGTCATCCTGTCACCTCTTCACCACGCCCAGACCTAGAACCTCGGCATGTGGTCGTCATTCCTTCTCTCATCTGATGCGCTATTACCACCTGGACCCCAGTTCTACACTTGTGCAAACCTTCAGCCTCGGTCGGTCATTATCAGTCTGATGATTTTATGGCCATTCTTATATTGATTTGTCAGCACATTCACCATGTTTCTTTGTTGGCTGTTACTCCATGCATGTCCCGTTTTTCTTTCTGAATATAGCTTTCTTCTTTCTGAAGTGTATCCTTTTTAAATTCTCTCAGCAAGGGTGGGTCTAAGAGTGGTAAAGATTCTTTTGCTGTAAACTCCTACCTTTTACCCTTGCTTTTGGATGATAGTTGAGCTGGGTACAGAATCCGTGTCTGATGGTTGTCTTCCTTGGCACCTGGAAAATTCTAGGAGTTCTGATGCCAAAGCCCCCTTCCCAAGTGCTACCCACAAGCCATGCAAAAGTCTTAGTTGAATTAAGGACGAGCAAGAGTATAATTGAACCTGGCCTTCTAGAGAAGGCTAACATACCTCACCTGGGCTGTGCACAGGAATTTTTTTCCCACATCTTGGAAAGGGCTAAACATGCAAATGCTGGAAGAAGATTTGCAGAGATTTACCCAGGATTACATGGCTCCAGGCCACGCTTCCCAAGTCTGAGGCCAGTGACCTCACTGCCACCTTCTTAGCACTCTGCCTGCTTTGGGGATGCTGCAGGGGAGCTCTGGTTTTGGTGTTTCTTTGCTTAGTCTGGATGTGGCTTGAATTCAGGAGGGTCTTCCTGCAGAGGAAGAGAAGATGCAGGCTCGAGGTCTGAAAGCCTCTGGCCTATAGGTAGATAGTTAACATCCCTGCCAATCCATCTCTGCCCGCAGATCATGAAGGAAGTCCGGCGAGCACTGTGCAACGCGGCCACAGATGACAGCAAACTTCTGCTTCTCAGTGCAGTGGGCAGTGTATTCTGCAGTGGCCTGGATTACTCCTACCTAATTGGCCGGTTGTCCAGTGACCGGAGAAAGGAGAGTACCCGGATTTCAGAAGCCATCAGGTAAGCTCTGCTCATGTTTGGACACTTTGGGATCTGCTTCCTTCTTGAGAAATGTAGCACATAAAAATACAGACTGCTCAGTTAAATTTGAATTTCAAACAACAAAGAAAAATTTTTTATCATAAGTCGATCCCATGCAATATTTGGGATATACTTATGCTAAAAAATTATTTGTTTTTTATCTGGAATTGGGATTTTAATTGGGCATCCTGTATTTTTCTGCCAAAACTAGGGTGCCTTTGTCCTCTAGGTTAGATCCCACTTTATTCTCTTGATCAAAAAGAGATTTTATTTCTTTGTATTAAGCCCAGTATCTGGTAACACCCAGTTGTTATCCATGCTACTCCTGCCCTCTGCCCGATGGTACAACTGTTGATTTTTTGGGTGTTCCTGTGTCTTGAGGCTGACATGGCTCCACACTGGGAAGAGGATGGAGGGTTACCCTGGGTATCTGTGCATTTGCAGACCCAGCAGGGTAGGGAGTGCTTCCCCCTCTCTTGCTGCCTTTGGGACAGAAGTTGGGATCCTGGGGCTGACATCTGATCCCCACAATTAGTATCTCTTTTGGGACCCTGAAGGGTAGTTATTTCCCCAGTATTTACAGATTTATTTTATCTTTTTAAATTTATTTTAATCAATTTGTTAATTAATTTTTTATTTTTTCTTATGTTATTCTAGTCACCATACAGTCCATCATTAGTCTTTGATGTAGTGTTCCATGAATCATTGCTTGTATATGACACCCAGTGCTCCGTGCAATCCATGCCCTCCTTAATACCCATTACTGGGCTCACCCATTCCTCCTCTCCACTCCCCTCTCCTCTAAAACCCTCAGTTTGTCTCCCGGAGTCCATAGTCTCTTATGGTTCATCTCCCCTGTGATATCCCCCCCTTCAGTTTTCCCTTCTTTCTCCTAATGTCCTCCGTGCTATTCCTTATGTTCTGCAAATAAGTGAAACCATATGATAATTGTCTTTCTCTGCTTGACTTATTTCAGTCAGCATAATCTCCTCCAGTCCCGTCCATGTCGATGCAAATGGTGGGTACGCATCCTTTCTGAGGGCTGAGTAATATTCTTCCATTGTATATATTTATGAAAAGCAAGTGCGTGTTATTTCCAGCAAGGGCTGTCACTCAGCCTCCACCTGGGAAGGGCTCAGGCTTGCTGCTGCGCCTAGCTCCAAGCTCCAACAAGAGTCCCAGTGTGGTAACGCCACCTGGTCTCTCGGAAAGGAACACTTCTCCGTGTGGTGTCATGGAGCCTCACGCCTCATGTGAGGGCTTTTCTGGGCCTCCTGTCTCACTGTGCCTGGCAGTGTCACGTGGATGCTGATTGTCCTGTGGCCGTGGGAGCCTTCCACGGGATGCAGTCTCCAAGAGATGACGTGAGGTTGCTCTAACAGGTGGAGTTCCAAGTCCCCTCTTCAGGATGAAGCATCCAGGGAAGTAGGCTCCAAACCACGGGTGTGCTTCCCATTGCAGAATTCTTACCCCACAGAGACACAAAAAGGCTGAGCACTGTTGCTGGAAAAGGCATCGTGGCTGCGTGCTGCTCCCAAGCTTCCTGGCCACAGACATCCCTGGCCACGTCCACAGCGGTTTATCCTCTGTTTGGACTCAGCTGTGCCTTTTAGCAGCTGCCTCATCACGGGCAGGGGAGGGGGGAGCAACAGGGTCCCCAGTAAGCTTCCTTCATTTGGGGGACCATCAGAGATGGGGCGCCCATCTCTCTGGCCTAAGGAAAGCCTTAGCCATAGCCGTCATATGGTTAACGGATTTCAGCGGAGGCATTAGCTGGATTTCCAGAAGCCCCAGATTTGAGGAGATGCTGAATGCATTAGCTAACGTCTTGAGAAACACAGCCAGTGGGATTTGAGACATTTGCTATCTCATAGAAAGGCGAGTTTCTCTTAGGTAGAATAGAGGGGGTGGCAGCAGAGGGAATTCTTTCCAGTGTTCAAAGGGAGTGGAAATTTCTAATTCATGAGCCTGCAACAACATCGGGGGAGGGAACGGGGGGTGCCCCCTAGACCAGCGGTTCACAGTCCGCACAGCTCAGAGAATCCACAGGTCACTTTTCTAAAACCTGGAAATCTCCGAATCAGGGAGTGTGGGGGTGCTGCCAGCTCGTCTTTGCTCTTGAAGTTCCCTCAGGAGTTCTCCCATGCTAGAAGGAACAAAGATGGATGAGCAGCCTCACGGGCTGGATGGGGCGTGAGGGGCGCATACAGCATGCCCCTCTAGCGAAGAGTGCCCACGGGGTCAGAAAATGCGCCGTGCCCATCATCGCCAAGTCCTAGGGGAGGCTCCAACTTCACCAGATTCGGAGAGCATCCCCCGGCGGCCACACTTCAGAGCTTGGGACACAAGGTGGCAGAGAAGCATTTTGCAGAGAATGTTCTGCAGATTTCCAGAGAAGCATCCTGAGGGAAGGGCGCTGTCCCTAAATTACTTTGGGCCACACTGCAAGTTCCATCCCTACTTCTGCAGATTTTCCAGGCATAGGAACATATTTGCAGCCTGAGAATTGTCTTGTGAAAGAACTTTGTTCAGAGTCTAGCATGGCTGAAACATACTTTGGCCACAGAACCTTATAACCTACAGACAGCCCTTGTGGATCCCTGGGGACAGGCATGCTCTCGGCTGGGCTGACCTCCAGGCCTGGGGCAGGCTGCAGGGCCTGCCGCAGCACCCCCAGCACCGCTCCCTCCCCATCTGCATCGTTTCCTCGAGAAAACATGCACACACGTGACCCGGCACACCGTGTTCGCTCTGCAGATGTTTGTTGAATGAACTAGCAGATGTGAGAAGAGCTCAGATGATTCATTCAACACAGGCTTCTGTCCAGGACCCAAACAAGGCTGTCAGCCCCATCCTGCAAGAGAGGCTGGCCTCCCCTGAACTCACAGGTGATGGGACGGTCTGGTGAGGAAGATTAATCAGATAACCCATCTGAAAAACTTGGTCGGACCCAGCACACAGTCAGGACTTGGAACAGGTGTAAGGAATTATTTTCATTGCCAGTTCTCTTATGTCCAGCCATAGGGTCTAGCTAAGCCTGCTCTGACTGTGGAGTGGGCTTCAGGAGCACCCCTCTGACGGCCCCAGGACGACCACCAGCGTGTGTATCTGGAGCTCAGAGGTCTCGTACTGGCTGACTCGGCTGTGGACTTCGGCAGTGGGAGAGCTGTACCCCGGCGCTCTGGGTAGAGGAAATAGGTAGCTTGTGGCTCCAGGTGGAATCCGGACATCCCTGTATGCAGATTATTGCTTCATAATGCCCCTCTGGGCCTGGAGGGTGGATCGCCAACCACTGAGAATGGAGTGAGAGCAGCGTTTGCCCTCCCCAGCACGTGCACCGACTATAATAATACAAGCAGTCATGACTGAGGGCTCCTGCGTGCCAAGCGCTGTCTCCTTGAATTCCCATATGGCCCCATGAGGACAAATCATTGGCTTTCCCATTTGACAGGGAGGAAAATGGGATTCCAGAGAGTGAGTAACTTGTCCAAGATCTCACTACTAGTTAGGGACAGAGCGGAGCCTTGACTCCAGAGTTCGTGCTCCTTCTGCCACATCAGAGCTGCCCAACACTCAGGCAGGCAGAGAGCACAGTGCTCGGGCTATGTAGAGGAAGCTGTGGGGACCAGAGTCAGCATGACCGATGGACTTTGATGCTGAAGAAGATGGCAAGCCCTCTCCCCCACCCACTGTACCGCCACCCCAGTCAGGATCAGATATCTGAGCGGCAGTGTCTGTAATGCAATATCCTGTTTGCTTCTGTGTCCACTGGGCTCTTGTGATAGAGATCTTCTGCTTGAGTGAGAGGAAGAGGATGGGGAGAGTGGTCTGTGCATTGCATTTTCATATCCAGGACATGAGCCCATAAGGCAGCTTGGACCAAAACAGGATGGTGTTGGGGTGCAGGGGTGGAGCTGGGCACACTTGATCTCCTTAGCCCTCCTCGGGATGTGTGATTGCTCTGCACAGTGCTCAGGTTGGAGACCACAGAGGGAAGGTTCTGGGTTCTGGAACTGTTTGCTCCCATAATGTTGTATGGGCAGAGGTGAATTCCTGGAAGCCTGCTGTGTGGAGATTGGCACAGAGTGGGAGTGTCAGAGAGGTCCTCATGAGGTCCACAGCAGGGGGGGCGTCCTGTCCTGACAGGAAGGACTGTCTTTACTGGAAGTATTCCACAATGGCTGGAGGATGGCGTGGCCTCAAATGCTGGGAGTCCTGCACTGAGTGGAAGATTTGGCTTGACCACTCCTGAAGTCCTTTCCAGCTCGGAGATGCAACGTCCCCGAATTGTATGAAGGGGTTTAGAGGTGGAGTGTTGGCCCCACGTCACTCAGACCATGTGGTTCCAAGGACCCTGCCAAGAAGCACGATGTGCGGTACGGGCTCCAAATTGCATTTGGTGGTATAAAGTACATATTAAGGCCCATGACTGAGGCCATGAAGTTAGGAAGTCAGGCCAGGAAATGGGCCCCTGGAAAACCGGGAATCAGAGGTTCGTGGTGCCTTTTGGGGGTCAGCTGTGATGGGGCCAGCAGTGCTAAGAGAGCTCTGCCTTTCACTCACAAACCACCACCTAGGAGTCAGGAGATAGGCTGCCTCACGCCTGGGGAAGGGTGCATACTCACATGACGATGTGCAGGTCATGAGACACCCCCCACCCCAGGCTTCTCCCAATGGAATCTGATCCCAGCGTATCACCATGATGCCCACACTTTTTCGTAAGGCTTGCGGGGGAATGGCAACAGCTGAGAAGGGATAGATCAGCGGGACATTTGTATTAGTGAAGTACCAGCTGCTGTAATGAATGACCCCTGAGTACACGAAATGGCTCAGTTGTGATAGAAATTTATTTCTTATGTTAGGAACCTAAAACAGTTGCTACTGATTAGCCCATGGCTGTCCTCCAAGTTTGACTCAAGAACCCAGACTCCCTCCATCTTGTGGCTCAGCACAGGCCCTCCGAGATGGCCATGCCCCTCAAGGTGAAAGGGTTTGCAGGCTGCATGGTGGGAGGTTTCCTGCTCAAGCCTGGAAGTGAGCATAGGTTTCCACTCACATTCCATTGGTCAGCGCTCAGTTACTTGGCCAACAGCCAACTGTGAGGGAGGCGCGAAACTGTGCTCCAGCAGCAGACTCAGGAAGAGGAGGGAAGGGAAAGTGGTGAGTGGCAAGTGAATCCGTGTTACACATCTGCAGTCTTCACTCTCATTCTGGAAGACTCCTTTAACCAGCACTTACTTACTGAGGGTGAGCTCCAGTAGGCATGGGCACCAGGCCACACACAAGGCAGACCTGAGTGTTTCTGCAAGGAGCTGAAGAGGGAGGAAAATCCAAAAACAAGTAAGCAAGGAAATAATTAGGATAATTGCTAATTGTAATAGTGGTATTTTCTAAGAACTCTCAGAAGGCCTGTGCAGCTCATGCATTGTGAGCAGGCTTAAGGGAGACAAGAGATGAGCCTGGGGACGTAAGACGCAGCAGACCAAGGTCACAGCTGGGAGTATGGATTTTATTCTTGTGAGTTCTTGGTAGTTCCCAATCTTCCAGCTGAGAATAATGAAGAATGTGGGCTTTACTAGACATCTTGGATCTTTCTTCCATGTCCAGATGAGTATTAACATTTTATGGATCTTAGATAGCAGCTATGGGAGAAGTGAAAAGCATGCCAGGGCAAAGAAAGTAGAGTTGGCTCTGGTTAATGGGTACAGATGCACACGGGAATTTTGTTCGATGAGGAAGGGAAGGGGGATAAAATGTCTCCTAATCCCAGAGCCCTGATCCCAGATGCCTCACACCTGCAAGGGAGATCCGTGTCCTTCCCCAGTTTTGGCCGAAGCCACCACAACATGTGGATCCCTGTCAGTGTTCTAGAACCATCTTTGATAAGTCTGGTGACCCTTTGGGAGATTCAGCATCAAAGAATCCTAGGATTAAAAGAAAGGTTAGGGCGCCTGGGTGGCTCAGTGGTTGAATCCTCTGCCTTCGGCTCAGGTCATGATCTTGGGGTCCTGGGATAGAGTCCCGCGTCGGGCTCTCTGCTCGGCAGGGAGCCTGCCTCCTCCTCCTCTCTCTCTCTGCCTGCCTCTCTGCCTGCCTCTCTGCCTACTTGTGATATGTCTGTCAAATAAATGAAAAAAAATCTTAAAAAAAAAAAAAAAGGTTAAATATCACCTGTGCCCATCACCTGAAGCTTGAGTTCCCTCTACAACATCACCCAAAGTGGCCATCCGGCCGAAATTAGAATACCTCCCATAATGAGGCATTCACACCTCCCAACATCAGCCATTCCACCTTCAGCCAGTGCTGTTAGAACATTCTTTCTCTCCTTGTGTCCAAATATGCCTCCTTGTAACGCCTTCCTTTTGGTTCTCCTTCGGGCTCTGAACCTTGATGTTCAGATTGTCTTCCTTAGGATATTTACCATTTGTTGGTATCCAGAGAGTGGTAACTGGGTGCAGTAGTGGGAAGTGAGCATGACCTGGGCCCATCTGGACAAAGTGGGACATGATGTGGTCACCCCACAGATCTCTTTCAGAAAACGTGCCACTGACCACCGCGTGTGCCATGCCTGTGGCTGCAGCTCGTCGGCTCAGTGTTCAGGAGAAGGAGGTACTTGCCTGGTACCCACTTACCTCCAATGACCAGAGGGTGCTCCACAGCCCAGGGAAACTTATGTCGCCTCGGCAGATTAAAGGGTGTCAAATAGGTCTCAGCAGGCCTGCCCACCTGTTAAAGAGGGTCTTCTCTTTTCTCCCAGGGACTTTGTGAAGGCCTTTATCCAGTTTAAGAAGCCTATCGTTGTTGCGATCAATGGGCCTGCGCTGGGCCTGGGTGCCTCCATCTTGCCCCTCTGCGACATCGTGTGGGCCAGTGAGAAGGCCTGGTTTCAGACCCCCTATGCCACCATCCGCCTCACGCCTGCTGGCTGCTCCTCATACACCTTCCCCCAGATCCTGGGCGTCGCACTGGTAAGCCCCTTCGTTCCTCAGGCAAGATCCCTCTCTGGGAGAAGTGGCTTTGGGTCCCAACATGACCCATTCTCTGTCCTGGATTTGGGATATGGCCCTTCATATGAATAGGGAGCCCAGGGGTGCACCCGCCCTGTGGAAGCTGCTGAGTGTCTCTACTTCCTCTGCCCTTCCCAGGGGACCTGGGATGAGGTCAGGCTAATCTTAGAGCCTTCAACCAGGGGTACCAGATGCCAGTGGCAGGTGTGACCAAGGGTCGAGAGCATGATGGGATGTTCACTATCAAACGTGTACTTTGTTCCCCTAAGTTAACATAATTCAGTTAGTTTAAGCACTTAACTAGTTAAAGCACATAATAGTTTAAGCTAACTAAACTAAGTTCGGGTCATTTACTTAAGCAAACTTTGCCTTCGTTATGTCATTTATTCTTCACAACAACCTGATACGAAGAGGGCCCGTCTGCTATAGCAAACAATCCCGCAGTCCTAGGGTCCAAACAGCAAAAGTTTCTTTCTCATTCTTGCCGCATCCAGTGTAGCTGTAGTAGCTGTCCACACTGCCTGGGGTCGGGGGCGGGCGGCCCCGTCATCTTCCATCTGGTAGACCTGCCTTTGCTTCCAGTGAGTGGGCATGAAGAGGGAGCCTGGAGGTTTTCCGGGGCCAGGCCTGCAAGGGGCATCTTCACCCCCACTCCCATTTCATCAGCCAAGATTCAGTGGTGTGGCCACACCCACCTGCAAGGAAGGCTGGGAAGTGTAGTCTTGCTGAGTGTCCCAGAAGCAGGAAGGGCTTTGGTAATCACAGGCAGTCCCACTTAGAGAACCTGTGTTATGGTCTCCATGACACAGATGGCAAGCTAAACTGGAGAAGTTAGGGAACTTGCTGTGTCATGTGTCAGTGAGCCGTCAGAGTGGTATTAGAGCAAATGGTGGAGTCCACTGTAGGCTGAAGTCAGATTCTGGACCAGCAGCCAGGGGCGAGTGGTCAGGGGCCTCTTAAAAAGCACACACGATGGCCAGTGCCTGAGAGCCATTAACTCAGGGCGTCCTCCTACAACCCGGGAAGGTAGGACAGTTGTTATCCCCACTTGACAGATTGGAGACTGAGGCTCAGAGAGGGTGAGTTGTCCAGGGTCATACAGTGGGAGTGGCAGTCATGGGATCAGAACACAGATAATCTGGTTTTGGAGTCTGTGCTCTTAACCAGTAGGTCATAAAGTAGGACCTACATCCGAGGAGTAAGTCTGAAATTGGGGGTCTCTGAAAGACAGTATTGACTGAAATCAATTTGCATCTTACCGTAACAGCCTGTCCCTCTAAAGGTGCCTCCTGCAGACCAGTTCTAGAGAGTTCCAGCACCCACGTGTAGGTGTCGCTGCTATAGTATTGAAGAAGAAACCTGTCACATTGCATTGCGAGGGACAGCTGTGACCTCCTATTTGCTGAACCCGGTGGGCCCGTGCTTAGCTCTAACACTGTTTGCTTACTCCGCTGTGACAGATGCTCCTGGAAGCTCTTTCCTCCATCCTCACCATTCCTGACTTCTCCTTGGCCCTCCAGTAATTTATGTTTGTTTCTTACAAAGCCTTAGATGGGTCTTGTGGTTTGAATTTGGGCTCTTTGGCACAACTCAAGTGTGTTTTAATGACCCAGCCCTTCTTGTTCCGTTTCCTACTTGGTCTCTGGCCTTGACATTCACAACCCCCAATTCCAAAAGGTAACTCCCAGGTGATCCTGAAGGCCCGTGGGGTCAGCACAGTCGCCATCTGCTTTCCTGACGCAGCAGACTGAGTTCGGTGCCTCTTCTGTCCTTAAGATTCCCAAGATTCTCCCTCTCCGCACCCCAGGCTGAGGTCAGTGGGTGAAACCCTCAGGTGCCAGGTGCACCGGGACTTAGGGAGTCCTCACTAAAGTGTGGCTGGTTCTGAGATTCTGCACAGGGATGCCCAATCATTTTGACGCTCCTGATGTCTCTTTGAGATACCGTTCTGAAAAATGTGTCCCCCGTGTTGCCTTACACACTAAAACCACATGGGCTCTCTGATGACCAAGGATTGAGTGGGTTATCCCAGCAAGCTTCTCTAAGCTTGTACTGAGCACCTCCTACCTGGTGGCCATTTTACTGGGCACTTTCCACGGGATGGTCTCATCACTTTTCTGAGCATCTGCAAGGGTAGGTCCTCTTGCTCTCCATTTTATAGATAAACTGAGGCATGGAGAGTTGAGAGGAAATTCTGGAAGATGTCGCTCCTTCTTTGAGCCCACAAACCCAAGTGAGATTCCAGTAGGCAACAGGCATTACCTTACCTGCTTGGAAGTACAAAGATGAGTAACAGGGAAGCTCCATCCTTGACAATCCCGCCCGTGGGCGATGATGCATGGCTGGTGTGGTGTTTCTCTGCTCTTTTGTTATCTCATCGGATCCTCCCAGGTGGTAACTTGTGCCCACTTTAGAGATGAATAAACAGACTCAGAGAGGCAAGAGATTTGCATAGGGTCTCAGGCCAAAGCAGAAGGCAGAGCAAGGTTGTCTGATCTGTGCTTTTCTCTACCCTCATCCTGTAAACCTTGGCCTTCCCATGAGGGGAGGGGGGTTCCTATGCCAGTAGCCCTACTGCTGGACTGGGATAAGATTCAGGGGTGGTTAGAGAAAGCTCCCAGCAGGGGTACCTCCTGAGTGAGTCTGGAAGAATGGGAATCCCCATTCTACGCCTTCTGTATGGGCTTTGTCACTCTTTGAGGGTAGCATGAAACAGGAAGAGAAACCATGTGATCTGTGGAGACCACCAGCAGCCTCACACCCACCAGAACCACCTTGTTTCTGCAGCAGGGCCCGCAGCTGGGATTGGGGAGGCCATTCGGATTCCAGGACTTGGGGTTGGGGCTGCTCGAGGCTGCTCACAGTCTCACCAATGGAGAAAAATGAGGGAGGCAGGGAGGCCAGGAAGCAAACACTTTCCCTTTTGATCTCGGCCACCGTGCTCTGCCCAAAGTCAGTGCCACTCCCGTTCCTCCCTGTCCTTTGTGGTGGCAAAAATGTGTCTAGTGTACAGTCTTATCTCTTTCTGTCTCTCTATTATTTCAATCATTTCTGAAACTCCAAGAATGTTGCTGACGGAGACGTGTTCTTGCCAAGTGTGTCCCATTCGGCTCCTTGTGTTGTGCCCCTTCCTTTCGTTTCTCCTTCCCGAGACAGAGGTGTTTCTAAATAAGTATAATGACAGAGATTTGTCTTCAAACCTCCAACCAAATGCACGCTGTAGGCTCATTACCAGCCTGATAAATTTCTCTACTCTGGCATGAAAGATTGTCCTTTGGGTCATCATGACCCATCAGTGACAGCGAGAACAAAGGGGAAAAAGACACAGAGATCCAGCAGCCGAGAGAGCCTGGCGTTTCCACATTGATCCAGGAGCGGCCCAGCACATAGGGGCAGGCAGATGGATGGCAGGTCAGGGAAGGGATTGCCTGCTGCATGAAGGAGGTGGGGATTTATTCTGAAGGAGATAGGGACTCCATCCCATGGTGGTGACCATTATACCCTAATTATCAGCAGGAGAGTCACTTGGCAAGTTTTAGTGGTGACTGCACTGGTCTGTCTTTGCCTAGGACCTTATCCATCAGGCTCATCCCAGGGCACGCATGACAGCTGTGAAGTACAAAGCAAATGGAAATTCTCTGGGGAGTGGGGTGTGGAGGAAACCGCAGAAGTCGGGATGGGAGGTGGTCAGGTGGGGGGATGTTTTCGCCCTTCGCACCTGGGCAGAGATGTGCGCAGCTCTGGGCCACCAGCAGAGATGCGGCTCTCTGCATTGGTGTGTGGTAGTACTGAGGACCTTTCTGGCTGCCAGGGATGGAGACACTTTTAACGGGCTTCATGCGGGAAGAAAAGAATTCAGTGGTGGCCATAACTTGCCCGTGCAGAAGTGGAGTCTTCTTTGGAGTTGCTGGGATCCCACATCCCAGCTCAGTCAGGAAACCTGTTTTCCATCCCTCCTCTCTTTACGGACCCACTTCTCCAAAGAGCGGAGATATAGCAGTGGGGGACCATGGACTCCCTGACTTCCGCATGCAATCAGCCAGAGAGTGCGTCTTGGCCATCGCCTCTAGCTGGGAAACCTCGCGGAGAGCTTTATCACCCAGGGCACATATCTGTTCCTCTGTGGACCCGTTGTCATGGTTGGGGTGTCAGCACTGAAGTGTACGTCTTGTGGGTCTGCTGCCGGATGTGGGGAGGGCTGTTGGGCAGACGAACCCACAGGTGGTATATGGCTTCCTTTGGGAATTTGAGGAAAGCTGTGGGCCCTCTGCTCAGGAAGATGCACCTGGGCACAGATGTTTGTAGGTAGTTCCCAAAGCTTATCTGACCCCCCAGTTGAGAGCTGAAATTAGGGAAGCAGGACAGTGACACACGGCAAGCCCAGGCCTTGCTAACAGACGTACGAGGCACTCTGGGCTCTCAGCCTTCCCCTGCCTTTGCTTTTTTCAGGCCAACGAGATGCTGTTCTGTGGGCGGAAGCTCACCGCCCAGGAGGCGTGCAGCCGGGGACTTGTGTCCCAGGTCTTTTGGCCAACCACGTTCAGCCAGGAGGTCATGCTGCGGGTCAAGGAGATGGCCTCCTGCAGCGCGGTGGTAAGTTCCTGTGTCTTTGTGTGCTTGTCCTTGCAACAGACCCATTTTACAGATGAGGGTAATGAGGCTGAGAGGGACCAACTGACTTGCCACAGGTCACGCAGGGTATGTGTGTAAGACCGTAAATGCCTCCTCTCGGGGTCGAGAGTTTATATCCAGGGACGAGCAGTCGGCATTCGTAGAGATTCCCTGTCATGGCCAGCCTGAAAAACTCACTGAAGAGATTTACACCCTGGGGTAGAGTGCGTTGCCTTAAAAGAAAGTCCCAGACAGACACACACAGAAGCACAAAACATCTGTAGTTTTCAAAGAATATGAGAAACAAAGGCACATGAGGACAAAGGGTGTTAAACCGTCCTGGAGATGAGAGAAACCAGGGCACTCCGACCTCACATTTCATTTCTACCCACCGAGTGTGTGGCACATGTGAGCATCACCGTTTGACTCTGAAGACACATTGGAACATGGATAAATACGAACGCCTCTGCGGAGGCGCCAGATTTTAATTAAGTGTCGATTTTATCTCAGAAAGTCACTCTGGGTGCGGTGTGGGAAATCCTATGGGAAGGTGGAGCAAAGGCCGCTCCTGGAGCTGCAGGGCCGGTCTAGGAAATGAGAAAGTTGACTTGGGAGAATAGGATTGGGGTGTTGGGGGGGTCTCTGTCTGTGCTTTGAAGTCAGGGACGTGCTGGGCTGGATTTATGGGGTCAGACCCGTGAGTGTCCCTTCCTTCTCTCCGTCTGTGCTAAACCCCCCACCAGCAATGTCCCGGCTACCATGCCTCTCCCCTTCCCCCATGCCCCAGCTGCCATGCCACTGCCCCTCCCTGCCGCCCCCAGCTGCCATGTCTCTCCCAATTTGCCTCATCAGCCTGGACTGGGCACCTACTGTGTGTAAGCTCCACCCCCAGGAAACCTGACCGTGCCAGTAATGGTGATGGTGATGGAGAGGTGATGGGCCTGTCGTCGGTGATCACGTATTGTGAGCCACGAGCTCTGCCAATCTCTGTACGAGGACTGTCTTTTCATCTTCCTGCTAACTGCTGTGACCCACTCATCCCACTTTGCTTGGGACTCTCCTGCTTTCAGCACTGGGAATCCCACGTCTGGGACTCCCCCTGGCCCTGGGCAAACAGGGACAGTTGGTGAGCCTAGGATCAGCTGCACGGAGAAGCCCGTAGACGTTCTAAGCTGAGGGCATGTGAGCGCGAAAACTCTGGGGAGTTTGGTGGTGGTGGAAGCAGGTTCACAGGGTGTGGGAGGGACATTCACGTTGAAAAGGAAAGCAGAAGAAAGGCCTCAAAGCTCCATCGAGGAGTCTGGTGTTTGGGCAGTGCGGGTGCTCAGGCGAGCAAGCTGTGGAAGAAACACTGCAAGGTGGTCTCTGCTGTCCACAGTGGTGAATTCAGGAGCTTTGGGGTGAGTCGCTCGAGAAAGGACTCTGCGACCTGGGAGCTGGTGTTCTTCGGGGCACCTCTTGTGTGGCGGGAGGTGGCCTTGGTCTGCCGGCCCATTCTCACTCCCCTTGGCCGCCAGCCCAAGCCGAGGAGGAAGAGCCCAGCTTCATTCTGGCCTGCGGGAGCCCGGGAGCCCTTGTCCTGCATTTTCCGCTTGAGAGCACTTTGGGAGAGCGTGAAGCGAAGCCTTGACGTCAGCAGAGGGGCTGGAGGCCAGTGGGAGGATGGAGGATGCTCGGGTCCTCAGTGCCCCCCACCCAGCATCTGCGGCAGAGCAGGGCAGCGCCCCCAACCCCAAGCCAGGTCAGCCACACATGCCGAGCAGCACGGGCGCCTTCCTCCTCGGAGCTCAGGCCCTTGGCCGTAGCGTGCAGATAAAAACACCACCTCCGTGTGGGACTCCCATGAGGACGGACGGAAAGAGCGCAGGGAGAGCGCTTCTCATTCGTACTTCTGCAGCATTGCTGCTGTCACCGCGATCAGTACCTTGCTGTTACTCATGCCTGGGATGATTTTTACTGTGGCTACATTATTACTGCCATGCCCCTAATATCACTGCTCTTGTTGCTGTGTTGCTACCGTAATACTCTAGTATCATCCCCGCCACATTACTGACGTTCCCAGCGTTACTGCTGCTGTGATACCGCAGCGTTATTACTGCTGTCGCCACCGCAATTACTGCAATTTTTCATCCTCCCGACTGCAGTGATGGCCAGCGTTCTTGCTGCTGCTCTTACTGCTAAAGCCTAAACAAGAGGCACTCTTGGTGGGGTAAGTCCTCTGGCTACTCTGAGGGCCATCACTCCATTATCTTACTCTGTGGTGCCACCCGTCCTAAGGTAGGCCTCATTGTCACCGTGGCGCAGGTCATCAGAGTGAAGCATGGGAGGTGAAAGCATTGTTTCCCAAACTTTTGCATGACACCCATAGAAAATGATTCTGAGTTTATGTCACCCTTCGGTCCAGGACAAAACTCCGCCATGCTGGGGACTGAGGCCTCAACCCCTTGGCACGCCTGGAGCCCATTCCTGGCATTGCTGGGGACACGGGCCTGGCAAGTTCTAGAAGACAGCAGGCAGCCTCCTCTGGCTTTGGACGTCGGAAGGTTAGCTAGTGCCTCCTAGGCCAAGTCCATTCTTCTGGAGCAGAGCCCCTGGTGCCGGCTAACGAGGCTTATGCATTTCCCTTCAGGTGTTGGAAGAGTCGAAATGCCTCGTTCGGAGCTTCCTGAAGTCTGTGCTGGAAGGTGTGAATGAGAAAGAATGCCTCATGCTCAAGCAGCTGTGGAGCTCCTCCAAGGGCCTGGACTCCCTGTTCAGCTACCTGCAGGACAAGATCTATGAAGTCTGAAGAGCCCCGCCCACCCGCCCCAGCACTCAAGGGCACCGGACTTCCAGCCTGGCCCCGTGCTTCCCAAATCTGAGCACGGTGTGCGCCGGCTAAGGAGTTTGTCAAGGTGTCTCTCTTGTGTCCATTTCCTCCTGTCCTTTGGTTGCTCCGCATTGGTTTGATGTTGTATAACAGATGGGAAATGCAGCATACTCGGCCCCCTGCACCGTGTCCCCCCGCCCCACCCCCCTCCCTGCACTGGCCAGAGAGCTATCGAGGGCTATATCTTCCCAGGCCTCTGCCAGACTCTGTTGTCCTCTCCCCACTCGCTGAAATGCACCATCCTGGTCCAGGAAGGGGAAGGTCAGCTTTCCCCATCCTTCTGACTCAGGCTGTGTCTACACAGTGCCTCTGCTTTGGAGACTTGGCTATAAGGCTCTCTCTGGTTAAGTGCAGATCCGGTGACAGGGGACGATCAACTTAGGGAATTTCCAGACCGCTGAGCAAAACGGTTGTGTAGAGCGAGCCTCAGTCTTCTCTCTGATGCAAATCTGTGTGACTTTTAGGGCTTGGTCTTAAAACCCAATTGAGTGATTTGCAAACCCAGATATTGTACGTTTAGGAATGTTTTGTTAAATATATATTTTTAAAACAATGTAAGTGGAAATTCTGATAATTTATGTGTATTATATGTAAAGCTAGTTTTACAAAAACATGAACTACTAGGAAATTTTTTTCTTTAATCAAAGTTATTTAATTTATTTATTTTTGTTTATATATTATGATATCTGTCGTTGGCACAGATACTATTTTCATACTGCCCTGGACCAAATCCCATACAAGGTTCATGCCGTTTGGTGCATTCTAGCAATGAACCACGCAGAAATAAAATTCGGAGAGATGTAAATGGAAGGATCCCTGTGGATAAAAGGAATAGCTCTGCACCAGATCCTCCTCACGTAAATGGTTCTCAGCCATTTTATTATTCAATAATAATTGAATACCCATTCTTAGGAGAAATTATGGGAGAGTTTTCCCTTCACCTCTGCCGCCTTGGAGGAAATAAAGGGGCCTCCAACCTGAATGGTACTGAGATATACCCAGTCCCAAATTCATGACGTCAGGAAGAGCTAATGGGTCCTGCCTAGGGATTGCGTATTGTCTAGAGTGAGCCTTTTGTCTTTGGGGCAAATGTCTGAACTTGGATTTCAGAGTCCATTTCTTCCATTTGGACCACTTTGTCTGGTTTTGGCCTTCCACGTGAGGTCAGGGAAGAGCTCCCACTCTGCTGAGCCGTCAGTAGGTCTCAATCATTACGTGTCTAGAGGCACAGAGGATCTTTTTTCTAGTCATTTACTTACATCAGGGAGAAATAACCAGGGATGAGGTCTCCTGTCCCAGGGCCCCTGGGCTGCATGGGGACCCCAGCATCTGAATTTAGACCATCATCCCAAAGTCCATGAATCAGCTGCAGAGAAGGGGTGGGGGTTGGTTTGATGGTTTGAGTTGATGAAGAGAAAGGTGGACCTCGGGTTTGGAGCAGAGGAATGACAGGAGCGTGTTCTGCATGAGGCTCGACCCTCCTGGGGGTCAGCAGATCCTAAGAGTGGTGGGATCGTTCCATGTCCATCGCAGCCCCTGAGTATTCTCAGAGGCCTCCTTGCCTGCCTCCCTCTTCTCCTTCCCTGTGTGGTCGCCAGCCTGTCTTGGCCCTTGTTGGAGACAGTGAGTGGAGCAGGGAAACGCTGGGCATGGTCGGGGGGAGGGGAGGCCAGCTGAGAACAGGGAGGCTGTTGCCACAGTTTTCCATCTGCCCTGTGTTAGAAGAGCGGGTTGAGTGTCTACAGTAAGGCTGGAGACATGATCCTGTAGACAGTGAAATGTGACTTTCATCTGGGTACGATCCCTACAACGGCCTTGGTTCTCTCTCTAGAAAGCCCCTCTCCTTATGATCCTTCCCCATTGGAAGGATCTCCAATGATAGGGTAAGAACGTGAAACCATTACGAGGGTAGAATTCCTGCTGTTAATTTGTAGGTTCTGGTTATAACAAGAGGTGTTTTGAAAGACGGTCTGTGTTTTGGTTGTTTCTACACAGTCAGTTCAAGGAGGATGTTCCACAAATTGGACAAAAGTAGGTGGAATCTGCTTGCTGCTGGGTAGATTGCATCACTGAGTTCTCTACTTTCCGGATGGTTGCTTGATAGTTTGGAGATGAAATCCAGGTAACTTTTAGCAAACCAACCTGGGATGGAAAATGCCAGACCTGTGGATGCGTCCGGGTTTACCCTAAGAGCTTTCTCAAGACAGGGGGCTCAGGCTTTCACTTTTTGTCTTTGGTCACAGCGCCTTCTCTCCACCCATAGGATCCCTTCTCCCTTCTCTTCACTCTGCCTTGTCTCCAGCCCACCCTATGTCTGTCCCTTCGCAGAGCCTGGGCAGGGCTTTGAGGAACTGCCTAGTCTTGGCAGCCCAAGCCCAGAATTCACCTTGGGGTTGGAAGAACTGCTGTGGGTGGGAAGTGAGGGTACTTCCTCAGTGGAGGAACCTTGTAGGTAACCCGCTCTTTGCTGTCCTGCAAACCCCGCATTAGACTCCCTCCCACCACTCTGCTCTAGGCCTGGGTGATTAGCACCCAGCGTCCTGTAATGGTGCCAGTGGAGTTAGCAGCCCCCTTCCAAGAGGACCCTGCAAACTTTGCCAAGGTGGTCAGAGCTGCCCCCCATTCGGAAACCACACACACAAATGATGATGTACCCACATGTTCCTTCCTGCTTTTTAAATAATGTCTGTGGGCAAAGACCATCAAGAATTACCCTCTGAGAATGGAATCGGACAGCACTGAGAAGGTAGTAGAGAACTGATTTAAAACGTTCTACTTGTTCATTATAGATTAAACTAGGAAATGTTCTCTTTGAAGCATGATGATGTTTCTTCCATATGAAGTTTAGTATCAGGATGGAAAAATAATGATCAAAATGGACTCTGATCAATGCAACTGCAGCTCTGAATACCCACATTGAAAAAAGCCTTGACTGAATGCTGAATTGCATTTCCCATTAATTGTTGGTTTAAAAGATTTTGTAAACTTTTTTTAATTTGAAATTGAGTCCCTTTCATGCAATTTTCCAATCTAGTTTCTGTGGAAATTTTTTTAAGAGAAACAAATAGAAACATCTTCAAATCTTCCTAAGTGAATATTTAAAATGCAGAATTGCTTCTCTTCTCTGTTTCTGTATTCAGACACTTAGATCTGTTGTACATATTAGTTTAGACGCTCCTACTAATACACACAGTATTTAAGACTCTAAATGAGATTTCTTAAGTATTTTATTTTATTCTCTGTAAATGGTTTTGTATAATCTTTAAAAATCTACACTTTGCCTTTGTAGATATTTAAGGGAAACCATTTGGGGGTTGTCTTGCATGTATATTTTTGTTGTAGACAAGTGTTGCTCAGTTATTTCTGCAAATTTTGGTTGAAATGCTTACAGACTTTAATACAGTATATATTTTCAGAATATAAACTTTTATATTTCTGTGGTAAGTTAGGATATGCGTTTTGGGCAATCTTTTCCATTAACATCACTTGTTCTTTCAAAAAATAGCATACTGGTTTGTTGCCAATGGGATTTATTTTATTTTTTCATTAGAATCTACTGATCTTACGTGGTTGGAGAGCAGGTTAATTTTCTTTTTGTCAGAGTAATTGAGTTTGAAGTATAATTTGAAAATGTATTGAATTTGTGGATAAGCCTTACCATTAGGATCAGTAAAATTTCCAACCCTTGCAACTACGTATGTAGCTGAGGACCTCCCCATGAAGTCTCACTGTGTGGCAGTTGATAGAGTCTGTGAACAGAGCCTTAAGCTTGTTGCAAAAAAAAAAAAAAAAAAAAAAAAATGGTAATACGGGTTGTTGTTTCTTCCAAGCAACATAAGCCGTGTTGACGGACTCAACGCAGTCTGTAGGTCATGGCTGATGTGAAGAGTTTGGTTGAGCTGATGGCAGCAGGAGCCAGGTAGGCAGCTTGGTGATTGTCTTTGGCCATATGAATGGACCAAGGGCAGGTTTTCTGGAGCCCTCTTTGTACTATTCGCATGGTTTAGACATGGCCACAGGGAGGGCTGCTGGTCCACCATTTGTTCTGAACAAATGACATTTCCTGCTCCTGACCTTGGCGGTTGACCCCGGGTCCCTCGTGGATGACCTGGAACCGGCCAGCCTGACTGAGGTCAGCACTCCTTGAGAGGTGTTAACAAAGTTTACGTGTGAGTCTTAACTGTGTAGACAATCTGAAGTCAATTTCAGTTATGTAATCAGCATTCCCATGTGTCCCGAGTGTCTTATCAATGAACTATGTGTGTGAAGCCATACTTAAGCCTGAGTTTAGCAGGGCAAAGGCAGACTAGATGAAGAACGTCACGTCAGCTGAGGCCGTTAACCCATGGCTGTTGTAGTGAGTCTAAGTCACGGGGCTTGTCGGTCGTGCATCCGCTGTGTCTGGGATCTAATAAAACCAGCCAGGGTTTGGACTTAGATTAAAAAAAAAAAAATCATGATTCCTTTCAGTTGGCCACACTTCCCTAGCTACCAGCTGATTCTCCTTCCTATTGCTTTCAGGATGACTGGAGACCAGGGCTGTCATGTGGCTAATGTCAGGTTATCTGAGCGCATCTCTAGTAAGTAAAGTCTACTGCCAGGGTGGAGATTGGCTTCCCAGGTCTGCAGTGTGTGTGCAGCCCAAAGAACTGAGGTCTGGTCTGAAGCCTCCGCTCGTGTCTGTCCGGGCTGACCCTGCCTCAGTGGCCCAGCACCTGAGCTGATGCTGGCGCATGCTTGTTCAGGGGACTCCGGGAAGCTGGGAGGGTATAGAGTGTTCCATCTGGTTTTAAGTTTGTCCCTGTGCCATTAGTCCCAGCTGGAAGTCATTCGCTGATGTCCACGTTGACAGGATTGTGAAAATATTGCCTTTCATAAAACCAAGGACCAAAGAATTCCATTAATCCAACAAAGCGCGTGTTTCATAGACGGTGGGCTCATCCAGCCCGAGGTGTGCATTGCTTTAAGGCCCAGAGAAGCTGCTCACTTCCACCAGCCTGGCTGGCCATGCAGACAGATTTGTTACCACCTTGAGAAGGCTCTGAAAGATGAGTTTCTCCCACTGAAAGTTGCTCTCTCAGGTGGGGGTTTCTGCTGTGCACTCCCAGCCTTTGACCATATCAAAAAAGGTGGAGGTCTGGCCGC
Organism: Lontra canadensis; assembly: GCF_010015895.1. Classification (NCBI taxonomy): domain Eukaryota; kingdom Metazoa; phylum Chordata; class Mammalia; order Carnivora; family Mustelidae; genus Lontra; species Lontra canadensis. The sequence continues at coordinate 7,259,937 of NW_022631002.1, forward strand.
CTTCCAGATGATCTGACCCGTGTACACTGTTCCATCTGAGTAGGACCTGTGTGAGTTTTTAACAACGTGTCTACACGGAGCAGCACCCCCCAGTTGCTAAATTCCCACATCCTTTTGTTCTTCATGGACCCATTCCAATTCCTGTTTGGCATGAGAAGAATTTCCCTCAATTCTCACACCAAGGGATGCTCTATTTTTCATTCATGATGAAACCACCCATCTGTTAACTGGTTGAGAAATGATTGATGCTGAAGCAGTGGTGTTCTAGTGGTAAGGCTTATTACCAAACTTCTGATAATGAAGCAGGCTACCAAAAACTTACCCAGCCCACCCTGGGAGTGTGTGGATTTGATCGTGGGTGTTGCACACACACCAAAATCCAAGGAGACCTTTGCAAATTAGGCTACTCTTTTTCTTTTGCCAGGTTATCATGGGAGAGTCTTTAACTAGTTCTGAATATTTGTAAGTATGAGTACTTCATAGAATCATAAAAGCAGGTACAGCTGACCCTTTCTCACCACGTTGTAAATATTTCCCGAGACTGGGTGCAGTACTGAGGGATAATAATCTTCTGACTTATCAAATGCTGACTGTCTAGAGCAAATCGTACACTCTCTTTGTGAATGGTCCTGTAACGTGTATGAACACATTTCTGGGTGCCTTAGAAGTTGTATTTTTCATGTGTGCTAATATGCAGTATTTATACATTGTGAGAAGCTGCTTTGAATAAAAAGGTTGAAACTTCATCTGCATTTGCTTGTGTCCATAAAAGTCACAAACCTGTGGTTTCTGAACAGAGAAGCTTCTGGGCTCCCAGGGGGTTGTTGAGTCTAGGTGGTGTCTGGGTTCGTGTCTTGAGGCTTCAGGGATTTGGGCTGGTCACTACCGTGTGACAAGAGCATGACCCCAGAGGACTGTAGAATTCTTTTTTAGGGGGGTTGGTATAAGCATTCATCCCTTCCCTGGTACAGATGGAAGGTTACTTGTACAGGGCTGCCTCCTCACCAAAGATAACCCCCCCGTAGAGCTTGACCTTGCACGACCCTGGCTGCCATACGTGGCTAACCACAATATTTGTCACTGTGGAATTGTGTAAAAGCCTTTCACACACAGGATCTTGTTGCTTCGATCATCACAACATGGCTCTTAGGAGAGACACACGGAGAGGGGCCTCTGACTTCCAAGGCCTGGCTCCAGCGACATTGGAGGGAAGAAGTTTTTTGGGGGTTCATGGCAACAGGATTCTGGGAAAGGGATTTGCACGAGATCAACGTCTGTCTGTCTATCCAGCAGCAGTATTGAGCCTCCTGTTCTGTCTCAGAGCCTGCTCAGGTGCTAACAGGCAGAGGTTACTCAGATAGTCCCTCTCTCAAAGGGGCTCTGGGTCTAGGAATGTGGGAAAGGCGGGTAATCCTGCCGTGATTCTCAGATCGTCCCCAGTGCAGTACCAGAGGGAACACCTTCCTGCCCGACTGTGAACGCCTCAGAGTGGAGAAGGGGGTGCACTAGGAATTGCTCATTTCCCCTTGGGTCACCTTGCAGTCCCTGTGGGCTAGCCAGCCTCAGCTGGAGACCAGGATCTTCCCTCTGCCAGCCTTCCCGCGCTTTCTCTTTCTGTTTCTGGTGTCATCATCGTCCCCATTGTTGCTTTGTGCACCTCTTTGCCCTTTCTGAAAGGTCCTGACTCCATCCCAAGTGGTCAAGGTCACACCTGGAGAGCCCTTTACTTCTAACTGCCTCCGGTCCTTCCAGCAGCCCGATCGAGGCTTTTTGAATGTTCCGAGTTTGATGCATATAAGACAAACCTTGTTCCTTGGACCGCCCCTCACAGGCAGACTTTGAGGGGACATTCTGCTCAAGAGCCCCTTCACCAACAGTGAGAGGAAATAAAGAACAGAGATGGGGCTGGGACTCACATCTGGTCCGACATCAATAGCAACAGTTAAATGATTCACCAGTGTAGTGAGTAAGCAGGAACAGAGTGTAATCCCAAAAGGAACTTTATTTTTTTTCTTACTGTCCCCTAAGTCTGGTTAATGGGCTAGTCCTAATCCAAGATGAAAACACAAGTAGGAACTTTCTGGTAAATAATTGTTCCTTAAAGTCGCACACACAGTTTCAACTCAATAATTATGGGGGTGGGGGGATGGGTAAAAATAGGGGAAGGAAATTAAGAGGTAAAAACTTATAATTATAAAATAAATAAATTGGGGCACCTGAGTGGCTCTTTTGGTGAAGCATTTGACTCTGGATTTGGGCTCAGTTCATGATCTCAGGGTCATGAATTCGAGCCCCACATCAGGCTCTGTGTCAGGTGTGGAGCCTGCTTGGGATTTTCTATCTCCCTCTCCCTCTGCCTGCCCCCCATGCTCATGCGCATTCTCTGTCTAAAAAACTAAAAAAAAAAAAAAAATCACAGGGATGAAAGTTCTAGCACAGGGCATGTCATCCACAGTATTGTAATGACTTGTGGTGGCAGATGGTAACTGGTCTTGTCATGGTGAGCATTGTGTAATGAACGTGACTGTGGAATCATTATGTTTCACACCCGAAACAAATACAGTATTCTATGTCAACCATACTTGAATTTAAAAAGATAATTTAAAAAATGGCCATGTCCCAGTTAGTCAATGTTTTTTACTTCATTCAAGGTTAAGGTTCCCCTTATGCTTGGCGAACCTCACTGTCTTTTCTGGTTGTATTGGTGGGGAGCAGGAAGGGTTGTACGAGGACCAAATGGTGCCAGTCCACTGCGTCCCCTAAGCTTTAGGAGTACATATAAACCTCCCACTGAAGCCCCATTTCATTTCAGATGAAAGGGGAGCCCTCTTCATTTATTTTCCTGTGTGTCTGTGTGTCTGTATGTCTGTGTCTGTGTGTATGTGTGTATCATGGTGGGTAGAATTCCAAAGAAACCCTTACAAACCCTTCTTGATAGATGTTAGATGTATCACACCTAGAAACTTTTCAGGCTCTTGTAAGTGATTTCAACATGTTGGGGAGTCTGTGTGGGAAGCATATGCCATAGGGCCTTATGAGTTGTGATAAGGCCCAAGCTTTCCCTGTAAGTGAGGTGGGAGCCCCAGGAGGATCCAGAAAGATTGACCTGGACTGACTTGTGTGTTAACAGATTTGCTCTAGGACAATAGGCAAAAGTGGGCTGAGGGCAAGGAGGCCCGTAGGAGACTTGCAATTGTCCAGCTTCTCTCTCAATGAAGGCTTGAACTGGATGGGGCAGTGGAGGTGGTGAAGGTGTCTTGAGCTGCTTTCAAAGGCAGACCACGATTTGCTGTTGGTTGGTTGTGGAGTTAGAGGGCAGAGTCAAGGGCAAGTCTGGGATTGTGGGGCATGAACCACTGAAAACTGGAATTGCCCCTGACTGAGGCAGGTAGAGCTCTGGGCTTTGGGAGAGCAGGTCTGAGTGGGGGTCCCAGGAGCTCTGCTGAGATGTGGTATCATATGCACAGGTGTTTGACCTTGCTCAGTCTTTGAGGATTACTGTTGTGCCTGTCTCATAGGGTTTTTTAAAACGATTAAATGCCATTCACACACACATGTTTGTGTTACATATGAGATTTTATATCTATGAGATTTATTTAAATATATAAATGACATTAATATATAAAATTACATTGCATATATAATATTTAAAATAGTTGTTGACACATATCCTTTTTAATGATTATATGAGATTTGCATAATGAGATTTATATATAAATGAAATTATATATATAGTATTTACAACACTTGCTAACATATAGTCACTAATACTTAAATGAGATTCTTATATATAGGCAAGATTTTTATATATATAAGATTTATATAAGTGAAATATCATTATATATAATTTTTAGGACAGTTGTTGGCAGATAGACACAAATGATTTAATGTTATCTATATATACATATGTGACTTATATATATAAAAGATTTATACAAATATATGAAAAATATAAATGAGATTATGTACCTACATAATTGAGATTTTATCTAAATATAAAATGTTCTGAAAAGCTGTTGGTACATAGTCACTCTGTAGTGAGGAAATGAACTTGACGTATATGCGTGAGATTATATGTGTGTTAGATTTATTTAAAATATGAGATTAGGTGAGTAGGGTGAGTAGATCCCTACATACATACTCCACCGTACACACCTGTCCTTAGGACCACTGCTGGCGCAACATCACTGCCAAATCAGTAGTAGCCATATTAGTACTTATTTTGTGCACTGCCATGCCATGAGGCTGGGGACACCAGTCAGGGGATTCAGTGCAGGTGTGTGTGGTGCGAGCATCTGCTGGCCCTGGCCCTGGCCCAGGAGAAAGCTGGGCAGGATGGGTCAAGTCCTGGTCTCTCCGATGAGAACGTGTCTCTGCTGGTAGCCAAACGGAGTTCTGTCCCCAGAGAAACTCCCTGGTAATGACACCAGGCACGTCCTCCTCTGGCTGGCCCCTGTGTCCTTGTCTCCATGTGGGACTTGCACTGCCTCTCTCAGGGTCGTGAGGATGAAATGCGAGGCCGTGCAAGACCCAAGACACCTTCCCTCCGGGATTCCACGGAGCGACCCCGTCAAAAAGCTCTTGGATTCTGAGGTTTCCAGGGAGGCCTCACTTCTCTGTCTTGCAGATTCCATCCTGGAAAGGTGGATATGGTGGCGTTGGGCCAGAGAGGGACTGGGAGCCTTCCTAAGCTGGGGTGGAATGAGAGCCCTTCAGGCATGGAGCCAAGTGGAGAAGTCAGCGTCTGGGAGGGGACAAGCCTGAATGGGGCACCAAGCTGGAGTGGCTGGCCTAGAGCCAGCACACAGGAACAGAGCCACTGTGGGAGATCCAGGAGGGAAGGCAGGTGGCAGACTCTGGGCACTTTCACAGGACAACTGCCATCTTGCCCAAGGATGGGGAGTGGGCCATCCAGGGTACCAGGTGTGTGGGAAGCAGCCGTGTGTGCATGGACCTACAATTTCTCCTCTGGGACTGTCCGTTTGTAAGAAATGTGGGGAGATTTTGCTGAGAAGCAACTGCAGAGATCAAAGGCAAGAATGGTAGAGACTCTCCAGCCGTGGTGGAAAGTGTGATTTGAAGTCGGACAACCTTGAGATTGAAACGTCTCAAGTGGTTTCAATGAATGCTAAGTCTTGATGACCTCATCTGTACAGTGGACACAGTAACTCCCACCACAGGTTATCCTGAGGCCCATGTGGGCTAAAGGCAGAAGGCGTCTGGAAGAAGGGAGCAGGTGCCTGCCCTAAATGTTGATTCCCTAACATCCCCTTTCCCATAAAAGCAATGAAAACCTGGTTAAGAATGGGGGAGGGGGTAAGGGCCAACTGGGAGGCAGAGAAGGTCCCTAGGACTCATCAGAGACTGACATCCAAGCTGTGTCATTTGAGAAGTGCCAGGAGACCCCACTCACATGGGAAATCCACAAGCCAGATGGTGACTTGGGGGTTGTAACTTAATAACCTCCCGGATTAAGGGCCTTAGAAATGATCTGAGGCTATAGGATGGTCGGGGTCCGCAGGTTCAGCCCCCGTGTGCGGAGGAACACACACATAAGATCTACTCCAGCAGTTGGGACCATGCCCGTTGGGTGAGGGTGAGGAAGGCTGGTACTTGCAATTTTCCACTTACTCTCAGACACAGAGCCCTAGGCTTTGCCAGGACAGATGGCAAGTGAGCTGTCTCCAGATGACAGGGGACCTAGTGGGTCCTAGCCTCGTGGCACACTTGGTGTCCCAGGGTGCCACCTGCTCACACACACACACACACACACACACACACTCACTTTCCAAGAGAGGCATGTGAGCTGCTCTCCTAGCCCCTTGGATAGATAGTAGCAAGCAGTGACTGAGAAAGGGGAGAAAACTCAGATGTTGTGGGCCAGTTTCTGGAGGAATAGATCTGTGCTTGGTTTTTTTGTTTTTTGTTTTTTGTTTTTTGTTTTCCCCCTGAAGGCCTGCGGTTGTGTCTTTTAGATGGTGTCTACCCTTGGCCACATTTCCTGTTTGTTGGCAGAGCCTCTCTCCTCCTTCTCCTCCTCCCAGAGCCATAAACTGTCCATTGTTCATCCCAGTAACAGGTCCAGGTGGCAGGAAGAGCATGCCATTTGGAATCCCACAGAGCCAGATTCAAATTCTCCCTCCGTCACCATGTGACATTGGGTGATGACACAGCTCCTCTTGGCTTCAGGTACTTATAGACTTTGTTAAGGATTCAGAAATAGCATCCTGACCTGCTGTTGAATAGTGTGCACTTAGGTTAGGCTAGTTCCTTATTTATAAGGTATTTTCATGTCCTATCTCTTTTAATGCTTCCGTGTAGTAGGAGAGAAAACGGGCTCAGAGGGGAAAAGTGACTTGCCCAAGGACACACAGTGGTAAGTGGCGAGCAGGAATTCCAACTTACTTGTTTGTCTTTTCATTCTGAAATAATTCCAGACTTAACACAAAGGTTGAAAAAAATGGCACCCTCCAATATCTCACCTACCCTTCACCTAGGTCTGCCAAAGGATAACATCTTACATAAGAATGGCACAAGCATAAAAATCAGGATATTAACATTAATAACAATATCATGATCCAAAGACTTAGAATTTACCTGTTGTCCCATGAATGTCCTTTTTCTGGTCCAGAATCCAGTCCAGGATCACATGTTGTATTTACTTTCCCTTTGTCTCCTTTAAATCTGGAAATATTCCTTCTCCTTTCTGAGATTTTCTTGACCTTGACACTTTGAAGAGAGTATAACAGGCTTGTTATATTTTGTAGGATGCCCCTAGATTTGGGTTGGTCTCATATTTCCGCATTATTAAATCCAGGCTATGCAATTTTGGCAAGAACAATCACAGAAGCAGTGTTCTGTCTTTCCCAGTGCATCCTATCCAGAGGCACATTGTGTCCACCTGTTCCCTCGCTGGGGACATTAATATCATCCTTTTGGGTTTAGATTTCAAGGTTTTTGTTCTTTCTTTTGTCCCACGCTACCCACGTTCCCACGTTCTGCTGTTTGTGTACTGTACTCAAACTGTCAGACTTGATACCGGTATTGGAAAATAATATTAAAGGATATTACGACTCAAAATGTTGTTTTTACACTGGGAGTTTACTTGAGGGCAGACACCAGTTTGGGATTTCCAGTTCTTTTGTGCCTCACACAGAGAAAAAGCCAAGATAGTGATCATTGAATGAATAAATGAATGAAATAACAGGTACACGAATGAATGAGATTCTCCATTTAGTTTCCTCCTTGAGGGCGGGAAAATATACCTTACAGATACTTTTATTTTTTGCAAACAGTAGGTACTCAATTAATTTGAGTAAATAAAACTAAATCTTCCTGGTGCGTATTTCCTTGCTTACAGGAGGAAGAAAAAAATACTTGTTTTATCTAAAAAAAAAATTTATTTTTTGCAGCTCTTTCTTTTTTCTAAATAAAGGTATTTCTGCTTTGATCCTAGGTATGTAAAAATAAATAATTTTCTCATCTTTGGTTGTTCTTGGTATCTTGGACAGATGGAGACCAAGGCTGTTTAGTTTAAGGAGGCTGCCTAATGATTTGGGGTTGTGGTTTCAGAGATGGCCTCAAAGTTCCCACTCCCTGATGGTCATGCCCTGCCCTTCAGTGTGGGTGGGCCTGCCCCAATCAGGTGAACCTTTATGGGACTAGAGGTCAGAGATGGAGAAAGTGAGAGATTCAAAGCACATTTTCTCCTGTTGGCCTAGGAGGACCAAATGTAGAGAGTTCCATTTGGAAGTCAGGAAGTGGCAGAAGGTCGCTAGGAGCTGGTATCAGCCACCAGTCAGTGGCTCTCAGTGGGAAAACAGGAACCTTGGTCTTACTGGCACAAGGCACCGAGTTCTGCCAACACACTGATTGAGAATGAAAGAAGACTCGAGCCTCAGATGAGACCTGAGCCCCAGTGGACACCTTGATTTCAGCCTTGTGAGACCTTGAGCTAAGAGCACAGCACCGCTGGGCCCAAACTCTTGACCCATGGCAACATAACGTGATCAATTTGGGTCGCTGAGTTTGTGGTAGTTTACTATTATCTGTGCCTTTTCTGGAGTGTCATGGACTCGGAACCCTACAGTCTGTAGCCTTTTCAAATGGTCTTGTTTCACTCAGCAGCATTCATTTCTTTGTGACTTGGTAGCTAATTTCTTTTTATTGCTGAGTAATATTTCCTTGTCTGGATGTACCACGGGTTATGCCTTCACCTACTGAAGGACATCTGGGTTGCCTCCAAGTCTTGACAATTACAATAAAGCTGCCATAGATACAAACATACACACACAGGTTTTTGTATGGACACAAGTTTTCAACTCCCTTGAGGAAAGGTAGGAGTACAGTTGCTGAATGGTATAGTAGAACCATGTCTGGTTTCATAAGAAACTGCCAAACTGTCTTCCAAAGCAGCGGTATCATTTTGCATTCCCACAGCTATGAAGGAGAATTTCCATTCCTCCTACATGCTGGCCAGCATTTGACGTTGTCTTTTTGGGGCCTTTTAGCCACAAAAGGCACTTTTAGGTTTTTATTACCACAGGGGGAAGCCCTCTGTCCCCCTTCCCACATTCCCACTTCTGCCTGTAATATAGGAAATCCCACCAGTGGCTCCGAGGTGCTGTGGCGACAGTGCCCACTGCTTTCTACCCCTTGTTCAAATGTCTCCATGGGCAAGGAAGGTGTCCCCCTGATCAGTGAGAGCCCAACATCCACTGGGCCTTGTTTTCCAAGGAGAGACTGGGTTTCAGAGACGAAATATGCTTCTGTCTCCCAGGGTTAGGTACTCGCCTTTGGGCAGAGAGCTGCCGTTCTTTGAGGTGGAAACAAGTCAGTTTACTCGGGGTGGCAGGTAGATGGGATGGGGGGTTCCTGTGGTGGCTTCTAGTCATCTTTTATCAGGAAGTTCAGCTTGGAGAGTCCTATCCCATTAATCAATCCTGACGTGCCATTTTTTCTCACCCTTTGTGTTTCTCAGTTAAGAAACTGAGACATGGTAGGCTTCCCCAAATTCTCAGGAATATGCCCACCACCGCCACCAATGGCAACAATTATTCGTCATATAGTGATGGTTCACAGTGTGTAAACAGTCACCACCATTGCTGACCGTCTGTAGTATGTCAGGCCTTCCGTGTGTAGTATGTCGGATGTCGCAACATTGGATTCCGTTACCAAGTGAATTTCGAAGAAGAACATATCAATGAGAGAAGGAAACCATGAAGGCATTATCTACCAATCGCCATGAATAGACTACTTCAGATCCTGATTCGAACAAAAAGCAGTGTGTGTCTGTGTGTGTCTGTGTGTGTGTGAGAGAGAGATTATGAATATTATGAAATTACTGGTAATTTTTTAGAGGGAAAATGATACTGTACTTATACTTTTTAAAAACGTCCTTACGTTTTAGAAATATGTAATTAAGCATTCAATTAGATTTCTGTGTGCTTTACTTCTCATACGATTTCCCCCATTTTTTAAGGTGAAGTGAGAAAAACCCAGAAAAGTGATTTGCCAAGTTCACACCTGGTACATGGCAGAGTTGGGTCTGAAGGCAAGGGTGTTGGAAGGAAATTGCTCTGCCTAGTTACAGCTTGGCACCCTACCTTCATCATCTCTGGTCAGTCTTCGGCAGCTGCAATAAAACCTGAGCCTCGGCCCATGAGACAAATGAGCAGATCATGGGATTTTAAGCTGTGGCATTAGCAGGACTCAGTTTAGGGGTTTTACTATGGAATTCCCTATATACAAGTTTGAGAAATACCCAGAAACAGCTCAATGCCAGGAAAGGAAATACCAGAAGCAGCCTGATTAAGACTGAAACTCCAGATGTCACCAAATTTCTGGACACGTGCAATTTCAACCAGGGCTTCTGACTCACAGGCTGGGAGCCAAGTGGCCTGGGTCGTTTTCTGCAAGAACATTTCATCAGCCAGCTGCCATCTTGGTATGGCTGTGTTGGCTGGTCTCAGAGGTCGGCTGTTTTCACAGGTTTGGATGACTGGCTCACACTAAGAGACATTTCTTTATTCTTCACATGTGCGGAACTCTAGCCCTTCTTGCTTTGGAGTTCCTGGCTGATATTTGAGAACCTCAACTTCCTTCCAGTTATCCCACAGGGTTGGGACATGGAACCGAAGAGGTGAAGGCGTGAGTGTGACCTCACATGAACCTTTTGCCTTCCTGATGGAGGCATGAGTGCGTGAAGGAAATGCGGTCTCAATCATCGAGCCCTTATCAAACAATCATCATGAGTGCAGAAGCATTTCTAATGCTAACCAGTTGCCTCAACAATGCCCAGTTTCTGACAATAGCAGAGAGAAGCTGTGGATGAGTCATTGTGAAACCAATGAGGTACTAAGAAGATAACTGAAAGATCTGAGCTTCTGTGTGGTCGGGTGATAGCTCTATCTCCCGCGCCAAGTCCTAGTGGGGAAGGATGAGCTGTTGTCAGGAGTCAAATATCTGAGCAAGGTGAGGGGATGAAGGGGTGGCTTCTTGGGGTGATTTGCCGGAGGCCTCTGAGAAAGAGCCATTCTGCGGGAACACTGAATCTAGACCAAAGAACCTGGTCTGAGAACAGAGGTCAGTGTGTAAGGAACTCTTTCCTGCTGGACTCTCAAAGGCAAGGCAGCTATGATAAAACCTGAACACAAAATTAGGGAGTTGCTACACGTCAAAACTTGGTGAGACACTGAGAAACCACGGCTGCAGTATTTTGTAACCAGGGAAACAGGATGTGGACGAATGGGGACAGGTACTTTCCCAGTCAAGGTGGCAGTTGAAGCACAGAATGACATGACCCTAGAGGGCATGCTGCAGGCAGTGGGATTGGGGCACAGCAGTGACCCTCCCATAGAGAGATGAGACTAGAGCTGGCCAGGAAGGATGATATATGGCGGACTCCATGGAGTATCCAAGTGGGACAAGTTCTTGAGTTCACGCGCCATGCCCCCGGTGGGCTCAGCTGCGACGTTGAGTAGCTTATCAGAGGACTGATGTGAGGACTAAAGGAGGAAATAAGAGCTCTGGTACTAGTATTGCTATTCTATATTTTTTATTGTTGCCTCAAATGAATCTTGGTTCTTAAGTGACTCTTAATCTCACAAAACAAACTGAGGGTTGCTGGGGGAAGGGGGGTTGGGAGAGTGGGGGTGGGGTTATGGACATTGGGGAGGGTATGTGCTATGGTGAGTGCTGTGAAGTGTGTAAACCTGGCGATTCACAGACCTGTACCCCTGGGGAAAAAATAAATATATGTTTATAAAAAATTAAAAAAAAATGAATCTTGGTTCTGAGATAGAGCATATATATACTAGCTGTTAATAATTGAATGAAATTATGTAAGATAATTTATATAAAGCCCTCAACCCAATGTTTATACACAGTAAGTGCTCAATAGCTGTTAACTATTATTATATGATTATTGTTATAATGATTAATGAAGATAGTGGTACTAGAATAGCGGTAGTCATTTAAAAATAGACCAGATACTACTCAGTTGTAGAAGAGGTCCAGGATAGGGAAATCCCTTTTGGTTATAATTACCAGCACCCCTCTTTTTATCCCGAGACTAAAAATAGAGCCTGGAACACACAGGTCATATTTGAATAAATGTGTTGTTGAACTCAGGAAAGGGGTATTTCAGGTTCCACTTTCCTAGCTTGGTTTAGCCACATGCCCCATGTTAAGTACTTTCTCCTTCCCATCGACTTAATCCTGGCAGGATTCTCCTGAGGGGTGTTTCCCCCTGTGGAAGATAGAGAATCTGAAGCTTAGGGACCGGGAGATTCCCCAGGGAGTCCTATCGTGCCCTCAGAAGGGATGGTGACATGAAGGCTCGCTCAGGCAAACTCGCTTGCCTGAGGGTCTGTGCACACAGAGATGCAGTGAGGGAGACAGGGGAGATTGCAGGATGGTCAGAGTCAGCAAGGAGGGCCAGCATCTGAACTCTGGCCTCTGCCTTCAAATCCCTTCCTGCCACACGGTGCTGTCTCAGGTGTGAGAAAGGCCCCAGAAGTCCTGGCACACAGCGTAATGGGACCTAAAATGGAGACAAAGTGGGTTGGGATCTGGACTTCCATCTGTGTTCCTGGCTTTCAGAAGAAAGTCCTGGTCCAGCCAAAGGGAGAGATGCTGGGTGAGCCGGAGAACTGGTTTGGCCGAATGTTCTAAATTTAGAAGGGGACTTGGATGTGTCCTCCGCAGCTTTTGACTGGAGCCCAAGCTCAGAGCGTGTTGGTGTTTTTCCTCTTTGGTTTCCCTGTGGGGCGGGGAAGCTGTTCCCCTCTCAGGTTCCCGAGGGCTCAGACGGCGCTAGGTTTATAAATACCCTCTCCGTTCCCTGGCACTTCCGACCCTAGCCGTTGTCAGTAATTTCAGGGTTTCTCATGGAAGCTCTGCATTCTGACTTCCTGGGGCGCAATTGAGGGTGATGGGTCACCCCCAACCTCAGGGAGGCCCTGAAGCAGGGGCACGAAGTGGCCAGACAGGGCATAGCTTCCAGGAGCTGCTTTCCTCCTCACCCTGGCCTCGCCAGGCAGGCAGAAGTCATACGGGGAAGTAACACTTTCCTTGGTCTCACTCAGATGAAGGGGTTTGGAGGTTAGTGCTGTTGGTCATGAAAGGGTCTGGGGACATGGAGTAAAGGTCCTGGGAGGAGCATCCATAATGAGTGCTGTGTGCCAGGCTTGTGCTAAATGATTTAATGCTGGTTGATAATGGGAGCTGGTAGTGTCACATGTGTCCCAGCTCCATGCCACGCTTGTTATGTGGACTGTCTTTATTCCGCACCGGTGCAGTTCCATATAATCTGTACAAGATCCAGGGACTGAAATTGTCCTGTTCCACAGGGGAAGCACCTGAGGGTCTGAGAAATGACCAGTCCAGCTTGCACAGCTGGCGCACCAAATACTTCCTCTTTCCGCATGCGCGTTTAGAGCTGCTAGCCTCTCTCATTTGTAGCAATTAAGCAACTTTAAAAGATTTGAAGTCATGCAAACTGGAGCTCAAATCACAGCACTTGCCACTTGCCCAAAGAATCTGGACAAATCCTCTAAACTTACCTGAGTCTCAGTTTTCTTTTTTTTTTTTAATTTTTTTAAAGATTTTATTTATTTATTTGACAGAGAAAGATCACAAGTAGGCAGAGAGGCAGGCAGAGAGAGAGGAGGAAGCAGGCTCCCCGCTGAGCAGAGAGCCCCATGTGGGACTCGATCCCAGGACCCTGAGATCACGACCCGAACCGAAGGCAGAGGCCCCAGCCCACTGAGCCACCCAGGCACCCCTGAGTCTCAGTTCTCTAATCTGTTAAATGGGAATAAGAATAGAGTTCATGGGAAGACTGCGATTGTGTAAGACACTTAACTTGGGAAATGGTGTACCCCGAATAAATGGCAGTGAATAATAAGAACTAACATTTATTCCGTTCTTCCTATTGTCAGAATACGCTATGCACAGTACCTATTTTACTTAATGCTCTCAGCCGCTTTACAGACACATACCTTTATTGACTTTATTTTTCAAAAGAGAGAGCTGAGGGTAAAAGGAGGGAAATGACATGCCCATGGTCTTGTAAATGGTGGAATGTGTCGGTTTGAACCCAGTAAGTGACTCCAAGTCCATATTCTCTCCTCATCTGTATTGCTTTTGTCATCGTCATCCTCATTATCACCTTTGTCACCATCTCCTTCGTCCTGACCTTAGTCATCATCACCATCACTGTCAACATCACCACCATCATGATCACCACGATCACCACCATCATCATCGCCCCCATCATCACCTCTGACATTATCACCATCATCATCACCATGATCATCACCTTTGTCATGATTACTACCCTCATCATCACCACTATCATGATTATTATCCTGTAACTGCTCCTGTTAGCCCTGGGCTCCTCCAGGATAGAGCCAATGCAGGCCTGGAACACAGGAGGGTCTCCGGCTGTGTATGCAAAATGGCTGAATGACCTATGACTGACTGGAAACACAAATGGGGCAGTCCTCTATGAACTCACCTCCTGCAAGAGGCTTTCTTACCCCTACACCCAGAGAAGTTGAGGGTTGTGGATCTTAAACTTGAAATGTCTATAGATGGGAACTCTGAGAAGCACGTGGTTAGCAAAAAGCCCAGAGACTGAGTCCTACATTTTCTCTGCACTGTCCAATATGGAAGCCGCTGCCGCCGTGACTATTTAAATTTAAAAATTCAATTATTTAAAATGAAATAAAATGGAAAACTCAGTTCCACAGTGACACTAGCCACATTTCAAATGCGCCATCACCTGTAGCTACCATATTGGATAGTGTAGATACAGAGCATTAGTTATCATTGCAGGAAGTTTTTTTTTGCTTCTGTTCTAGAAGGTCCCGATTTTCAGTCCCCTCTGGGTACACTAGTTTTTCCAGGCCAGGAGGCTGATCTGGGGCTTGGGAAATGTCCTCGTTGTGCCCAGCATACCAGTGGGACATAAAGAGGAGCCAGAGAGAAGCTTCTAGGGCACCCATCAGTCTTACTGGCATCTCCTATAAGCACACTGGGCTTGAGGTGAAGTGGTTAAAGTCACCGGCATTAGATGTGAGGGTTCACATCTCCACTTCCTGGCTGTGCAACTGTGGACAAATTCATAAACCTCCCCAGGCCTCAGTTTCCCTAGTTGTGAAATGGGTATGCTATACCTCTGCCAACTTCACAGGAACTTCTGGGAAAACTGGGTGAGCTGTGTCAAAAGCACCTGCACAGAGCAGGTTGTGAAGAAGTGTTAGTTCTCTTGCTCTCCACCAGAGAGAAGGCTGGGGTGGGGGAGGGGATCAGAGCCGGGTGGCCCAGGAAGCTATGCAGATGCTCCCCCACAGCACACACCTCAGCCTGCCTCTCCAGACCTGGTTAATCCTGTTCATAGTGTTAGAACTTTATTTTTATAGGTTTGGACATTTGGCGAGTCGGAGAATCAATGGTACCTTCACCAGTAAACAAAATACAACACTTTTCCCAAAGGAAGGAGTGCAGAGGAAAGTTAGGGGTAAGAGTCCTGGGAGTCATAGCAACGGGCTCCCACCACCTCCTTAGTCTTCTTCCTTTCTACCCTCTACCGTCAGCTCACTCTGCTTACCTCCCCTTCTCTAATGAAAATCAGCACCTCTGTGGCTCTGAATTCCAAAGTCATTAGTGGCAATTGTAAACGTAGCTCCTCCTGTTTGTTGAGGTCCTTGCCAAACTAGGCACTGCTCAAAGGTGATTTACATGCAGTATTGTAAAAACCCTCTGGTGAGCCACATTATCAGCCCATCTTATAGATGAGGAAACTGAGGCCCAGAGAGATGAGCTAACATGCCCAAGGTTGCATGGCGGGTGAAATGGCAGAGCAGGGAACTGAATTCAGGTGTATAGGAAGCCAAAGTTCCTGCTTTTCCCAGCACGCCACCCTTCCTGTGGGGCTCAGAGGATGCTTATGTGAGAGAGACTAGTACAGGGTAGGGGTTGTTCGACTGTGTTGACGGTCCAGCTTGGAGGCGAAAGCTCCGGCTTTGTGGTATCAGTTCACCTTTGAGGTCTGGGTCTGTGCTGGCCAGCAAGGAGATCTTGGGCAAGTTGCTTAAAAACTTAGGAAAACCACTTGAAGTTTCAATTTCCCTATCTGTGAAATGAGGACGGTAAGCAAACCTCATAATGATGTTTTTAGAGCTCAGTGATTGGGGTCTATGTTTGACAAAGCGCTTGACAAAGCACCCCATAGTGGGCATCTGGGGCCCATCAGAAACTTCTGCCCTTGCAGGTTTGCCCTCGCCTCAGCCCAGAGTCTGTCTGGCTCGGCACTGTGGACATTCTGAGCTGACAGTTGTTGGTGGCAGGGGCTGTCCTTGCCTCGCAGGATTTTTAGCAGCATCCTTGGCCTGTCCTAAACACAGGTTAGAACAACCCAAGGTGTCTCCAGACTTTGTTAACTTTCCTGGAGGGTAAAATACGCACCCCTCACCCCCTGCCCCGCCATATACCCTCTAGGCGAGAGCCCCTGCCCAAGTCGTACTCATCCCGATTCAATGAAAATGGCACAGGTGCCATTCAGGCTGGAACGCTGGGTGTGTCCCTTGCCTGGGCAGCAGACCAAGGCAGGGAGCCCAGCTCGGGGCCGGGCAGGGGCCGCCATCAGCCTGGGGTGGCCCCTGCTAGTGCCTTTTGGGGATTGGCACCCGGCTCAGTGTTTCAGCTGGCAATTACCTGAACAGAAGTGCTCTAATTGCCTGCGGATCGGGTTTCCTCTGGGGGTCATTTCTTTCAAGGCTCCTGTTGCTGTTTATTTATACTCCTCCCAATAAAAAGCATGTGCTCAGCTGCATGGGGTATTAATGATAGGAGGGTCACTCCAGACGGCGCCCGGGGAGGAGCCCGCAGATCCACCCTGCAGAGGCTCCTCATTTGCTGGATCTGCCTGGCAGGGCCCTGGTGGGGCTGAATGTGTGTGTGTGTGTCTGCGCGTCCGTGTCCCCACGTGCTGAGACTGGGCGTTTGTCGCCGCTCTGACTTAGCACTTGCAAGAACGCGTCTCCCCCAAGGACGCTGCTGCCCTCACATCTGGCCACCAGACTGGGTCCCTGCTGGCCCAGACTTTCCGCGCCCCGTCCCAGGCCCCTGTGGCTTCCAACTGGACTCTTGGGGGTTGCTGAAACTCAAAGCCGTCACAGCTAGCTCTCCCCATAGAGGGGGCTAATGAAGGTAATGAGGGTGCCACCCATGTGTGCAGGGCTCCCTTATTAGCAACAAGCTTTCTGCTGGTGATCGTCACGATAAGGATAATATTAAATAAACCTGTACTGAGCACTACCTCCCGGCCAAGCATGGCGCTGTTCGTCCCATCATTTGTTCATTCAGACATTAGACCAGACAGATGTTAAGTACCGGTCACCCCGGCTGTCGTTAGAGTGCCAGAGCAGGGAGAAACAATTACATAATTAGCAGCTCCCAGGGAGCTGACAATTTGGGGGATGTAGAGGAGAGGCCAAAACACAAGTCCCCTCCTGTGACCACAGAATTGTAGACAAGGAAGGAAGGAAGGAAGGAAGGAAGGAAGGAAGGAAGGAATTGAATGAACAAGAAGATTTCAGTTCCTGATAAATGCTGGGAGGAAAACAAAATGGGGGAATATGACGGAGAATTGCTAAGGTGAGAAGGCCTTCTCCAACATGAAGGTGTCGTCAGAGAAGACCTCAGGATAAGCCGTTAATGGCAAAATGACAGCTATTCTTGGAGAAGAAACAGCAGAGAAAATGCCTTGAGGTGGCGACGAGTTTGAATGACTCAAGGAACGGAAGGGGGTCCGGGGCAAAGCAGAGCCTGGAGGAGTGGGGTGCCGGGGTCCCAGGAAGGAAGAGGAGCCCAGAGAGACCAACAGGGGCTAGGAATTGAAGGGCTTCTTGGCCCACAATAAAGAGGTGAAATTCTGTTCTGAGTATAGTGGATGCCCCTGGGGCTATGACGTCCCAGATGGTGTGATGTGCTACATGCATGTTACAGCCCAGGCTGGCCGCCCCGTGGAGAGCAGACAGAAGGGAGCAGAGGGCACCTGGGACACCTGTTAGCCGGGAGCAGTGAGGAGGTGAGTTAGGGGTCTCTTGCCGCTGTAACAAACACCACAAATGTATCATCCCATGGTCTGGAGGTCAGAAGTCCCAAATGTGTCTCGCTGGGTAAAGGACAAGGCGTGTCACGTGAAGGACTGTCATGCTTTCTGCCTAGCACCCCTCACTGAGAGACTGGCTCTGTCCCTACGCAGTGTTCTCCTGCCCTGCCAGTCACACAGGGGTGGGGGAGGACCTGACAGAGTCAGGTCAGAGGGAGACAGAGGCAAAATCCCGTCCACTCCTCCAGCTGCTCCAAGCTCTGTACCCCCCACCTCCCAACCTGCACTGTCTAACCCCCTGTGGGGGCACCCTCTCTGCTTTGGAACGGCCTGCAGGGCCAGCAAACTGGGATGTCAAGAGCACAGGTCCTCAAGGTGTCAGCCCGCTCCGTTCCTCTCCAGCCTCCTGGAATCTTCCAGGGGCTGGTACTGAGAAGAGCAAAGCTACAGCTTCTTTGTGTTGGAACTTGCGCCCCCCCTTAAGAAAGCTGCCTGTCCTTCCTTCTCCCTTCTCTTTTCCCTTCATCCTCCTTCCTTCCCTTCTTTTCATTCTCTCCCTCCCTTCCTTCCATAAACACAGAAGCAGAGCTATGCACTGGGGCTGACAATGGGTTAGAAAGCTGGCCTTGTCCCTGCCATCATGCAGCTGAAGGTCGAGCCCAGTGGTTCTCTTTCCATGGTACAAAGTGCAGATGTGCAGTCATGACCCAGAGCGACTGAGATGGAATGGGATGGGGGTTGGTGTTAAGGTAGAGTTGGGGAGGCAGGCTTCTGCACTGTTTGAAATGGCTGTAGTTGATTCTAATGACCAGCAGTTTAGAGAAGGGGTCTAGGGGTCCAATGGGAGTCTAATGGGTTAATCCAGTGACTCTCTAGATAGTGTAAAACTGCAACCCTGATAACCACTATGGGGGTGGGGGATGGCGTTCAGAAGGGATATCTGGAGGGTTTGACTTAGCTTAGGAAGTCAGGGAAGGCTTCTAAGAGGAAATGACTTTGAGTTGAGATCTGAAGGACCCATAGTTAAGAGTGAACCAGTTAAAAAGGAGGAAGCAGCACATGCAAATGCCCTGTGGCAAGAGGCAGCATAGTGAGGACATTGACAAGGCCCTCAGGAGGAATCCCTGTGGCTGGAGCCAGAGAATGGGTTGGAAGAGGATGTGAGGATGGGAGAGGGAGCAGAGGGGAGGGGCGAGATTTAGGTGGGGTGGGGTGGGAGAGGTAGGGCATGGAACAGGTAGGTGGTCAGGAGCCAAATGCTCAGGCTTTGTTGGCTTGTCAGCCAAGGTAGGAGCTTTGTCTTTACTGAGAGATCAAAGGGAAAGCATGAAGGCGTTGAGCAAGGGCTAGCATGCCCACACGTACAAGTACGCTGCAGGCTACCCATGGAATGTGTGAGGAGGGGGGTTTCAGGAAGCAGTATAGGGAGACCCATCAGGAGGCCATGCTGTGGTCCAGAAGGAAGGCCAGAAACTTGGATCCTGGTGTAAGCGGTTAAGAAAAGTGGCCGGATGCCAGAGGCTAAGTCCTTTGGCTGGGTTCACGCGCCAGCAAGTTCAAACCCAGTTCAGTTGTTTTGCGAAGCCCATGTACTAAGGCACTGAAATTCTAACTGCAGGTTTCCCCTCTTGGATTCTTGACATCATTTCTGTGGGTCAGAACCAACATTTGCAAAAAGAAAAAAAAAAGGGGGGGAAGAAAGAAAGAACAAATGAACCCGGATAAAATAAAATAGAGCACAGGGTATTGCATGTAGTAAAGGTAAGGATGCTTCGTGCAGATTTGTGTCCATTCTGTGTGCATGTCCAGAGGTGGGCGTGTGCCAGGCTGCAACGTTGTTCTGATGGTTGGTCACACACAGCCCAGGCAAGGCTAGAAAGGCTGCTCTTGACTTCACCCTCCACCCCCTCTCCTGCTGATGCCGGGTCCGGGAATGAGTCACAGGAGAGGCAGTCCCCCACTCTCTGGGCGCCGTCCGCTTTCTCATAAAGCAGTATTGTGAACCAGGGGAAGGCTGGCAGAGATGCTAGGTCCATGCCCGAGCCCCCACGGCAGGGCTGAGGGGGAGGCCCTGAGAGTCCTCCATACCTCCAGCTCTGGCCCTTTCCTGCCCTTGCTCCCTGAGAGCACAGGCTGCCCCCTGGAATTTGCAGCAGGACTTGGTGCTGGCAGCCCTTGGGGATGAGTCAGAGTCCCGGAGGCCCCAGCAGCATCCCCACCATCTCTGGCTGCGAGGCATGAGGAGGGTGCAGAACTGAGAGGCCTTGAATTTGTTTGATGTGAGACTTCTCCACCAGACGGTGCATGGTGCCAGCAAGGCCTGGCTTGGCCTGGCCCCTGAGAAAGCACACACACAGATCTCACAGGACAGAGCCTGGAGGACAGGCGAACAAGGGATTGAGGGCCGGCTTGTGTCTCCCTCCCAGGCCACCCTCTCCCTGGGCCCTGAGAATACCATGGCCCTGGCCCGGGGAGGGGACAGAAAGACAGAGAGGTTTTAAGTCCCCTGGAGTCTGTTTTGAGCCCCAGCTGTGTATCTTGAAGCAAGTTCATCTGTCCAGGCCCAAATCTCTCTGTGTGCAGGCCTCTGCCCTTCTCTTTCATAGTAGTTATCACTCTCAGAGTCAGGTGAACAATGCTCCAATTCCAAGTAGATTCCCAGTTTGGTTGAAAAGACCGAGAAGGGAGACACCACCCCCGAGCCCCCGCTGAAACTGTATCTGGCTTTCATCATCTATTTATTTAACTCTCTTCTCTTCTATTTAAATTCCCAGCACCTCTTGTAGGCAGTTCTGGCAAGTGAAATGCAGACAGAAGTTCCTAGAAAAGGCTTCCCTTCTCAACTAAAGCCTGGCACAGCCAAAACTGCTGGTCACTCCCCTCTTCTTCCTCTAGATGAGGGCATGATGTCCGGAGGCACAGCAGCCATCTTGTGACCATGAGGGAGTATGATAAAGATGCTAGAACGGAACAGTATAAGCACATTGTGGCATTGTGACATTAGACTGGATCTGCTCACCTTCAGACTTCTTACCCGTTTAAACACTGAAATCAACTTTTTTTTTGCTTGTAGGCAAATATAGTTTCTGACTTAGATAGTGATCTCTTCATGTGGGGCTTTATCCCTGATTGTATTCATTCCATAGACTTTTTTTTTTAATTTTAAGATTTTGTTTATTTATTTGACAGAGATCACAAGCAGGCAGAGAGGCAGGCAGAGAGGAGGGGGAAGCAGGCTCCCCACTGAGCAGAGAGCCCGATATGGGGCTCGATCCCAGGACCCTGAGATCATGACCTGAGCTGAAGGTAGAGGCTTAACCCACTGAGCCACCCTGGCACCCTATTCCGTAGACTTTTATTGAGTCCCTACCATGTGCTAGACAGCGGCACTACAAAGGTCAATTCAGAATTTGATCCTAACTTGAAAGCGCTCAGAGTCTAATATGAGAGTTAAGAAGTGAAATCTTCATAACAAATGGGGCTCCCTGTCCCCTAAGATCTAGTTATAGTTGGCTGAATGCCTGTTAGTTCCAGGGCAGTTTTACAACCTTAAGTTCAAATTTCAATCAGATTTCTGGCTTCTGTTAGGAAGTCCCCATCTCTAAATCTTATCTTTGTTGCTTTATCTCTGCCAGCATGGGTCCAAATGGAAAACATCTTCTTTTATCAACCAGTCAACCAGTCAACTAACAACCAATCCTTGGAAAAAAAAAAAAGTCCCTGCTCACCCAGGACCTTTGTACAGCAGACTTGGCTAAAGGTTGGAGGAGGTGCAGCCACAAAGTTAAACATTGAAAATTAAACACTCTGGTTCTTAAAAGTCATTTGTTGTCTCCTGTAGCTATTTCTTTGCTCCCTTTTCTTGGTGCCTTGCCTGCCCCCAACCTCAGCTAACCTCAGGAAAGGTTTCATCCTTGTCTAAATACACTCGAGAAAGCCGCGCTAGTGAAGGAAGCAGGGCTTTTAAACCGAGATGCCAAACATCTAGTTTGTCCGTGGCTCACTTTTTTTGCATCTGCAAAAGGGAGATCATAACTCCCCGCCCCTTGCAAAATTGGGGAGAGGATTCAGTGGGGTGGCCCGGCACAGGGTCTAGGCCATTTATGGTATAATCTGTATTCCAGCTCTGGATAACTACCCTCGGCCGCCACCATATGAGTTCGCTAGAAAAAATTTCTATCTCAAATAGAAAACTGGACTTTATATTTCTGTAATCCTGAGCAGAAATAGTAGGAATGTGAGTCTTCATGGGTGATCCAATGAGCAGAGAGGGAGAGTATTTTCCAAGAAGAAAATGGGATGTTTGGGACCACTGACATATTTGACCCACTCTGCTCCGTTCCCCAAGTCCAACACCTGTCTATCAAATTGTGTTATCATCATGGGAAAATTTGAGGGGATGCACCTCTCCCCATACACACATGCCCCAAGGTCCATCCCATTATTTTTGTATAACCAGGAGACTTCCTCCTCCTGCAAATTTGAAGGGCCTGGATCCCTTTCTGAGACTTCTTTTTTTTTTTTTTTTAAATTGAGATATAATTCACTTTAACATAAAATACACCATATTAAAGTATACAATTCGGTTGTGTGATGATCACCACTAATTCCAGAACATTTCCTCACCGGAGAAAGAAACCCTGTGCCCATGAGCAGCCACTGCCCTTCCCTTGTCTGCAGCCCACGGCAATCTTGATTCTACTTTCTTTGTCTACGGCCCCTCAGAAACTTCTGGCACCAGTATCTCAAGTCTGTGAGCCATGAGCTCCATTTCTAACCCTGCCATTTGACCCTGCCACCCCCACCTGTCCTTTGCTTCTCAATAAGCAGGTTTAATCTTACCTAAGAGCTACTTTTCATTGTTTGCCCGCCCTTTGAACCTCCTTCTCCTATTTGTGGCATTCTTTGGTATTTGGCTTGTCACAGGAGGGAGAGGCCATCTCTCTCTTTCAAAGCTAAATTAAAAAAAGCAAAAAAGCTAGAAATGTGCTTTCCCAGAGTCTCTTGCAGCTAGACCTCAGATGTGTGAGCTAGCTCAACCAATGACTTTAAATTTGTAGCTAGTGGCCCACCCCCCAAAGCAAGGACAGTGGAGAATCTTTGCTGGTAGCTTCAGCAGTGATGTCCCAGGCCTTTGGCAGTGGGCCCATGGCGGTGGAGCCATAATTCGGTGGCCCCAGTGACCTCCCTGGGCTGGCTCTGATTCTGAACGCAGTCCTGGCTACCTCTGAGACTCCCTCATTCCTGACCGTTGTTTCTGCCGGGTCCTCCATCCTTCCCAGCTAGATCCTGTCATTAAAATAGATTCCCTTTGGGCTAAGATCATTCAGAGTTTGTTTCTACACTGGCAGTTGAGAAGTCTCTTCTTGGTTTAATGCAAAGTGTTTCATAAGAGTAGAGTCTGAGCCAAAGCAGCTTCATAGAGGTTTTGCCTGAGAGAAAGTGCTGCATTTCAGAGATCCACCTTCCCTCCCCCATGCTCTTACTCATTCCTGCTGCAGTGCAGCGGTGAGCTGGTCTTTTCCTCCGGAGCCATCTCCTTAGTAGCAGGTGGACTGAATGGAGATGCTGACTCGAGATCAGAGGCACTGAGTGTCCATCCTGGAGTCCGTGAGTGCAGGAGGAGCTCTGTCAGGATCTCCTTGTTCAGAAACTGAGTTTCTGCCTGCTTGTCCTCTGCTGTCAGTTGAATTGTGTTCCCCCAAAAAGTACAATGGAGTACTCACCCCAGTACCAAGGAATATGACCTTATTTGGACACAGGGTCATTGCGGATGTAATTAGTTAGGAGGAGGGCACACTGGGGCAGCGTGCGCCCTTCATCTAGTATGACAGATGTCCTTTAAAGAAGAGAAGAAGGCAGGGACAGAGTCACACACAGGGAAGAAGGCCTCATGATGGCTGGGGCAGAGATTGGAGTGACACAGCTCCAGGAATGCCTGAGATGGCCAGCCACCAGCAGAAGCTAGGAGGAGACAGAGCCTTGAGCCTCCAGAGCTACAAGAGAATAATTTCTGTGGCCTTAAGCCAGCCAGTTTGTGGTACTGAGTGACAACAGCCATAGGAAACGAAAACCTCCTTTGTGCCTAAGTCCCTGCCAATAGCTTTGCTTGAGAACCCCACCAGATGCTCCTCAGCTCTGTCACCACCGGCTCTGGGGAGCGGGATAGGTCGTTTCCCTAATGGGGGTCTCTGTTTCCTCATCTGTAAATGCAAGGTGAACACACCTCGTTCAAAGTCAGCTCTACATTTAAAGGAGCGCCTGGCTGGGAAACGGCCACGGTGGACATGAAACACCTACCCCTCGTCAGTTTCTGGCTCCCATGATCGCATCCCGTTGGGAGTGGGGGGATGGTGACTATAAAGTGCTCCCCGAATAGAGATCAATGCCACAGAATATTCAAAAGCAACCAATTTTCTTTTCAAAAGAGAGGATAATTGTATGCACGCCATGTTCTCTCTCTCTCTTTTTAATATCCTTTTGCACATCTTAGCTTATGGTACAGGAAGGCCCCCCTCTCGGAGGAGTGAACGCGAGCACACGGGGCCGTCCCCGCCACTGCCCAAGGACAGAGCAGTCCTCCTTGCCAGCCTGCGTAGGGTCAAGGGGGTGCAGACACTGTCGAGCAGTTGGTGGGGAATCTGGCCTCCGATCTGGGAAGCTCTGCTGTGGGGGGCTTTAATATCCGCTCTCTACAGCTTTATCTCCACTCAAGATGGCCATTGCTGATTGTAGCACAATAAAGCTGGTGCTGTGGAGGGGGGTGGTTCTGCCATTCCTGGTTATTGCATTTAGAGGCTACTGTAATACTCTTCAGGGAGAGATGGCAGTGATTCAAGGTAATTCAGGACTTTAGGAGTCCTGGGTGTTTATGGTTCCTTCTAACCCCAGGGATTTTAGGACTCAAGGTGTGCGACCACACAGCCAGGCCAGCCGGCAGCTGACATGAGGAAGAGATTTAACAGGTGCTGGCAACTCTCGAGTTCCAGGTGGTTCATGCACAGTTATCCATGTGGACCTCACAACATCCCTTAGCGTGTCTGAAGCAAGGCTCCCTAGCAGTGGGCCCTCTGCCAGGATTCCTGTGCATGGGATCAATTCAGGAGGAGCTCACTGGGAACCTGCTCAGAGTAAGGGAGCTGAGTGGGAAGGGGAAGTTGTCCAGCAAAGGTGGGATTTCAGGCCAGGATGTTTTGGCGGGGGTGGAGGGCGGCTGCAGTCTGCTGCAGGGGCCTTTGGAGGGTGAAGTGCACACAGGGGAGGTGGGTGCACACAGGAGCTGGGCTTGCACACCCCCGCACCCGGCACTCACTGGCTGAGGGGCTCCAGGGTCAGCATGAGCAAATGCCCAGGCACCGCGGGCTCTCTTTGTGCTCTTGCAGAGTGGCTTTGGTAACCCCCAGGGCAGGCAGAAGCAAACCGCACCTCACAGGCCAGCAGAAGAGTACATAGAAATGATAATAAAGTATTCAAGGGGATCTTGAATTCAAGGGTGGGAGCTAACAGTGTCTGCTACAGGGAACAATTAAGATCTCCCATTGTACAAATGACAAAACTGAGGCTCAAGGAGTGAACCGGTACTCCCTAGAGAGGTTGTTGCCTGGCTCAGGATTTTAAGGCAGGCTTGCAACGCCGATGTTCTCTCCATGGTACGGTGATGGGGGATCTCTTGGCGCCTGGGAACCCATGACTGAAAGCACTGACCTTTCTTGCCTCTTTCTACCATCTCGCTGAGATACACCAGCCCTGGTTTCACAGACCTACTTCCTGCAAGGAGGAGAGAACCAGCTCTACCCTTTTGACTCCCTCCTGCCACCAAAGGACAAAAAAAGTATTTAAGTAATTTTTTCTATACTTGAGAAAAGCAACAAGCAATGATAAGAATGAAAGATTTATCAGTCACACATGGCACAGATGAGTCTCACCAGGGGTGGTCCAGAGAAGCTGAGAAAGAGTCCGATTCCATGCATGGAAAGTACACAAAGAGAAGAAACTAACCTCTGTGACAGAAGCCAGGCTTTTAGTGCCTCTTGGGGTGGGTTAGAGACCTGAAGGAAGGGATGGTTGCACTTAGGGTTTTTTTTGGGAGGTGTGTGTGGGGGGCTGCAGGTTCAAGGGGTGTGTTCAGTCCGTGAAAGTTCATCGAACTAGGTCCTTATGATATGTGTGCTTTTTATATGAACATCATATATGATTCCATAAAAATCGAAGTCGCAGAAGAAAGTGAAAGAAACAGACGATAAAGAAGGACAAAAGGGAGAAAATAGAATAATGCCTTAATCCCGCCCATTGAGAATTCACTCTTGTTAATGCCTGGTATGTTGTCTCAAGATCTTTCTACATGTGTGTGTAATACACACACGACAGAATTTCTGGTTGTGCTGGAGACGACTGTCCTCATCTTGAGAGTAGAATAGCCTGTTTTCGGTACTGACAGCAACAGAAGTAATCATTGCAACCCCAAATTGGGAATCAATATTCTGGGAAGGAGGAGGTCTGAGAGAGGCTGGAGATGTTCCGTGCATCTGGGAGGTGGAGAATCCAGTGATAAATCTGCCCTTATGGATGTGAAGTGTGCGGCCCGCATGCCCCTCCGGACGGACTGCGTGCATTACACCACCCACTGTCCGCGTATTCTCCATCTGGGCTTTTGAAGCCACATAAAGACTAAATGCTGACTCTGACTCGTGCCTGGTGCTTGCGGTGATAAATAACCTTGGATTCTGACCTCACGGGGCTTTAAGTTGAGTAGTGTGACTCGGTGAGATACTGTCTTCATGGGAACCTCATTTTTCTCATCAGGAAAATAGGGAGAATAAAATCTGCCAGGGGAGACTTACTTCTCTGTGTGGAAGAACCATCTGATTATTGAATGGGGTCTGGACCAGGGAAGGTCTTAAACAGAGAGGGTGACTTCATGCAGAGCCCAAGCAGAAGGACTCCAGAAAGGGGAGTGAGGTGTTTCCTTCCACTACTGCTGAGTGGATCCCGCGGGTGGGCAGTGTGCCTGGCATGGCAGGAGATGGTGGTGGCAGGTGAGAGGGTAGTGCCCGCCAGCATGGTAGTTCCCGGAGGTATCTGTGATATTCAGAATACAGTGTTTCCCGTGGGAGCCCCATCGTCCTGTGGACATGGCAGTGTCAAGGGAGGAGGGTTGGAGCAGGTGAAGGTGAAGGTCATGGAGATGTCATGTGGAAACTAGTTGGACTGGCTTATTGGAAGCGCAAGTTAACCTGGGGATCCCCAAATGCTTGGGGGTGGGAACCTGGCTGGGGAATCAGCTTTGGTCGGATTTTACAAAGCATCTCCGTTTCTTTCTTTTAGTCAGGACTGGGTGACACCTTTTAATTCTTACCCTGGTTGTTCTTAGCAGTGACTTGGGTGGCTCGGGCTTGGCAATAGAGGAGGATTTCAAGAAGAGAAAGACAGTAGAGTGGGAGTGTTTCAAAGGCCACCCAGTCATAGCCCCTCTCCCCAGGTCACTTGTTGGAGGAAACAGATTTCTGTCCCCTGGGGCAGGCACTTCTCAAACTTTAATGAGAACAGAAGTCGGCTGGGAATCTTCCTAAATGCAGACCCTTATTCAGCAGTTTGGGGCTCGGTCCCCTAAGGAGCACTGTGCATATGTGTGGGGTGGTGGAGAGTAGGAGAAGAGGGCAGAATGGAAGAGGAGCCCGCCGTGCTCTGTGGAGAGGGAACAGCTTTGCTCGCCTCTGATTCAGGTTGCATGGGAACAATGGTCACTATTCCTAAAGCAAGGTTTGAAAACCACTGGCCTAGAATCCGCCTCGCTCTGCAGTTCCTTCCGCTCAGATCACGCCTACCTTCTTGATAACATTGTAAACTCCTATCCTGCCTTTAGCATCTAGCCCAGGTATGTCCGCCTGAACGCAGCCTTCCCTAGACACCAAGCCCTTATCAGCCCCTTATCTGTACTGCATTATCACCGTCCCTCACCCGGGCTTTGCCGATTCCTATTATCTCACTGTATTGAAAATGTATTCTGCACACATACCTCCATTATATATCAGGAGATTTGGGGGAGCAGGATGACATCACCCATGTCTGCTCCTGGGCACCAAAGTGTGCCTAGCATAAAGTCATTCCCCGTTCAATGCTTGCAGAATGGGCACTACCTGGTTAATGCTTCCCTGATTACAAAGCACACCTTCTTGAAATTCTCAGACGGAACCTGTATTTTTATTAATTTGAGATTTCATAAATGGTTATTAATCTCTGCTTGCATCTCCCGGAAATTGCTGGGCTTGGCAAGAGCAGGTAAACAGGTTCAGATAATATCCTCTTTCCCGTCCTCCTGACATCACTGACAGTGTTGTGCTTTTTTTTTTTTTCTTGGAGACACTAGACATTCACTTTCTCCCCACGTCACTGAGATGTGATCAAATGCCCACTGAAAGGTTCAGAGTTTGTGAACAACTTAAAGGTCATGTTGGATAAAGGAGCTGGCTGACAGCACTCTTTGGGCCATTATAATGTGGTGATGCTGGTACTAGCCCATTCCCCAGAGGTGTGGGACTTGCCCAGACAGGCCTCCCATCCCTGCCCCACAGAGGGTGCAGCTATGAGTGCTGGAACATATTCTGAGGAGCCAGAACTTCTGTTCCCCTGGCATTGCTAGGGAGGCCCCAGAGAGCTCCTTGGAGCAGGAGGTTGTCCAGGAGCAGATGCAGAAGGAGGCCCATGAGAGTCAATGACCTGCCTCAATTCATTCTGCAGTCTGAATTGAGAAGTTCTAAAGCTTCTAATTGGTCAGAATCCCATCTTGAGTATTCTTGGGGGATGTAGCTAATTATGTCCCTTCAAAGGTGCTCATTAACTTGGTGAACCCCATTGTAACCAACCCCGCGATCCAGGGAACAGTGTTTCTAAGATAAGGCTGGGCAGGGATAGAGATATTGACTGTTTACCCCACAGATCCTGTGTCCGATTTTCTGCCAGGCACCGAGGTCAGGGGCTGGGGGAGTGTAAGAATGAGACAGAGTTCGTGTTCTTAAGCCCTACAGACTGTCAGATGCACAGCTTCTCCTGAGTGCATTGTTGAGGGAATGCAGCCCATGAATACAGACCAGAAAAATACAGACCAGCCTTATGTATTGAATTGACTTATCAGTCCAGGCTAAAGAGAAAAGCCAGTTGTCTGTGTAGGCCAAGTGGGGAGGGGGAGGGAAGAAATGGGTTAAACTGGTTACAAGTGTAGACAGAATGATGGGGGTTGGGGGATAAAGCATAGGCTTGGTGAACAGACACCAGAGATGCACTGTTGACGGAGAGATGAGTCCCCTGAGCTGTTTGCATATGATGACATTCCATGAAGGGGGTGGTGGTCTGACATCCTCTAGACCCAGACGGATGGTTGATTGCTGGGGATTTGAGGAGGTTGATGAAAGGATTAGGAGCAGCTACTCTATCTGATGACCTCTACAGATTGGTCAGACGTCCACATGGTGACACCGATCATAGCAGTGGTGGTGGGCATCTCCCATCCCAGCACTCACTGCTTCTCCAGGTAGTGCCGATGAAGGTGATGACGATGGGGTGTTGAACAGGGTGACGACGATAACTGCCTTGATCCTTGTGGAACATCTACTTGATGTCAGGTGCTTTCCAGTATTTTTTCTTTATGGGCCATTCTATACACGTAAGGCTCAGTGATTTTAATTTCCTTGTCACCAGTCTGGTGAGTCAGAGATGGAAGGGAGTGGTTGGGAGTGTGGGCCCGCGTCAAGATTTGGGTTTACAGTGCCTTCTCTGACCTGAAAGTCTCGGCTGATCTGGGGCAAGCTGTGAGCCCTCTCTCGGCCTTGCTGTTCGTGTGCGAAATGAGACAGCGCTAAAATCCATCGCGCCTGTTTCGTAATTAGTGAGGACACAGTGGGAGCCACTGCTGCTCCTGTCCTTTTCCTTCTAGGTCTTCTTTCCCTCCTCCTCCCCTTCCTTCTCCTCTTCAGCTTCTTCCAAAAATAACAATACCATAACTCCTTACTATTAATATTATTATTATTGATTCAGGGCTGGGCCTGTCTGGCTATGAAGCTATGCCCTTTCCTCAACTCCACACTGAGTTCTGGGCCCAAGGGCAGAGCTGGCTGTCAGGTGAGTCTGTGCTGTATTTCTTTATTCCTTCCGTCTCTCGTCTGGCTCTCCGCCACTGCAGATGCCTGGGGCCACCTGCAGTGGTGCTCGGAGAATGCATCTGTCCAGAATCCAGGGGGCCACTTCTCTTTCCAGCGTCAGAGGTAGAGGCCACTCACAAGGTGGGAATGAAGTAGAGGCACTTCAGTGAGAGGGACGTCTCGGAACTCTCTCCCACCACAGCTCTGCCTCCTGAACAGTCCAGCAAAGGCTTCTCCTCCTGTCTAGCCAAAGCCACGGGTGTATTTTGAAACAAGGGACTGGGTGGCCAGAACCCACCTGTTCAGGGCCTCTGATGAATGAATATGCACTTCCTAGGGAGTCACTGGGCTCCTGGACTGGTGAAAGCAGCCAGCGGTGACCCAGATACAGTTTAGTGGCTAGGTAAGGGCGTTTTGATTTCAGGCAACAGATGAAGCTCCCTCTGGTAGTGTACACAAAAGAGGGGAACTGACTAGCAGGCTTTGGAGGGGCTCCATAAACTCCAAGGTGAAACTGTAGTTGAGCCCCAGAACATTCGCAGGGAATCTGGGTTACAAAGCGTGGCACTGCATTCCTCTCTCCTGAGAACTGGTGCTCTCTGTTACTCCCCAGTGGAAATTCGGGCGCCCCAACACTTGTGCATCAGTCTAGCCCTATGGGGACTTCCTCTCTGACTCTTCCAAATCAAAATACCAAGGAAGAGTCTCTCATTGGCTTCCTCTGGGCCAGGTCACCACTGACAAACCCGATAGAATTGCGTAGAGGTATTAAGAGAAACCCCTATGTAGGAATGTGGAAATCCTTATTAATTGATAAAGGAATTAGAACTGTGTCCTTAACAGCATTACAGCTCTTTAAATCCATTTATGCATGTGGTTACATATTAGAAGAGGCCACAGTGAGATGGATTAAATGGCTTGTATTCTGGTAAACTTGGTTTATTTTGCTGGTATTGCTATTGTTCATAATAATAACTGGCATCCATGCTGGGTTCTAGTTTGGAGCGCTGGGCCACAGTGGGTGGGCACATTCTTGGGCCAGTAAACTCAGGTCCCAGAGAGGTGTGGATCTTGCTAACCAGGAAGTAGTCAAGTCGGACTCTAGGCCTCATGCTATTTCAACTGCACCGTATTGTACCTCGTGTGGTAGGGCTGACCAAAGAAGGAGAGTTTTAAGATCATTTCTGCATGCAGCAGGAGTGTTTAAGGTTGGCAAGATCCAGAGAGCCAGTCCTGAGATCGTCTGGTGAAGGGAAATGAGGCATGGAGGTTTCCCAGAGAAAGAACCCAGGACGAAAGAAGGGGTTCAGTCTTCTTTTCTCTATGTTCAAGCAATGGCTGAGTACACGGGCTAACTCAACCTTCTCATACCAGATTTTCACGAGAAATATACATTAACATGTTACTAACCTTAAATGTTCGAGATGTTAAGAATATTCTGAATTGCCATGCAGATGCCCGAGTTTCCAATACTAGAGACGACTTCCGTCATGGGAGCACTTTTAGCCCCATCATACCCAGAGTTTCAGATACCAGTTTATCGTTTGCAAGGCTCCTGATGGGAGATGTTAGCACCACTCTGAAAGCGCAGTTTTGCCCCCAAACATGATCTACTTTTTTTTTTTTTAATAAATGGAATATAAGACCAAATACTGGTTGATTGAATGACTATCTTTGGCCATTTCACCTAAACATGCTGTAGTGTCCTATATAAAGGCTGTGCCTTCTTTTCCAATGTCAGAAAAGTCAGGATATTTTGCTCCATGTCAAAGACATAGCAGGGATAATTGTTAATTTGTTAAAAACTAAGAAAGGGGAGAGAATCCAAGTCTTAGTCTATGGTAATTTTTGCTTTTGAAGATGATGGGCGATCTAGCTCAAAAGCCAGAGTGTACCCCATGAAAGGGACCATGAGAGGCAGTACCTGCTGCAGCTTTGGACAGACTCCCCCACCCATTCTCTATGGGGAGGGGTCCTGCTCCGCAGTGATGAAGATTTGGGAGCTTGTAAAGCTAATGATGTGTAAATGCATTTTCAGCTATTTTATTAAGCTGGCCTTTCCAGGTTCATTATCATTAATATTTATGGTTAGGATATGTTCCTCCAGAGAGTGTGCAAATAGCTCTCCCATTGTTCGGGTAAAATTTATAGCAAGTTGGACTAAGGGGAGGCACCAATGTGTCCAGGCTTGTACTTCTCATAGGAAATGAAAGCTTTGGTAATGGCTTTGCATGGCTGTGGATCTTTAGTCTATGGGTTCAGGCATGTTTTAAATAGGGCCAATTAACTACGCTGTTACGAATCCAGGGAGGGAATGTGAATATCCATGTGCTGGAAGGCAGAGAGGGGTGGTACAGAGTCCCCAAGATCATATCCTCCTCTGTTGTAACTGGTGTTGCCACGTTCTACTTTTTGTTGCCATGGCCTCTGTCTCCAACAAAGGGTAACAGTGTCCTCTGGAAGCAGAAGTGCAGCCAGAGTTCCCTGCCCAATAGGATGGAAGGGTCTTCTTCCCAGGAAGAGCCCACACAGAGCCCTGGCACGTGCAGTGGTGTCATCTGCACCTGCCAGAGATTTCCCACGGCTACATCTCAAATGGGGCTTGAAATTTCTGGCTGGGGCAGAAGGAAGGAAGTGGCTTTACCACTCAGCCATGCCTCTGCTGATGAGCTTTTGGGGAGGGGGTGGCTGGGAAGCTATGGGGAGATGACAGATTTAGGTATTAGAATCAAATGTTACCTCTGGTACATTTTATAACAGTTAGCTAATTTTTACTTCCTAAAAACAATTTTTGGGGGGGAGGTGTGGAACAGGTCTCACAAGAACATAAGCACTCCGTAAGACACCTCACCCATGTTTCAGGTGAAATCCTCACCTATAAAATCGAGCGGTGGAATAGATCACCTCTGTGGTCCCCTCCCTCAATAATGCATTTTGTTGCCATTTGGATTATAACAAGGCCATATTTATGTTTGGAACTGCCAGCAGATGCTGAAGCTGTCCCTGGGTAGTGAGTTATGGTACCCACACCCCACTGGGCTGAAGGATGAGTTTGGGTCCATGGGGGTGTATCTGGTCTCCAAGTCATGGTGTGGAAGGAAGGGAAAGCCTGTGACTGAGACCTGCTCTTGGGCAGAATTTCCTCTACTTACAGGCTGTATCTGGGTCCAATTGGGAGGGGTTGGGGGTTGGGAAGCAGGTGGCACTGGAGACTCTGTGGAGAGGAAATACAAATTCGATACCACCTAGAGGTGGAAAATAGAGAACAGGGGGTTCTAAAAACAGCTAAAAATTGAAGAGACACAGCAACCAAATGAAACACGTGACCCTTGATAGAATCCTGGATTTAAGAGAAAGAGCTGTAAAGGACATTATTGGGACCGTTGGAGAAATTTGAATATGACTGTGTATTAGGTGATACTGTATCAATATTAAATGTCTTAAATATGAAACTAGGGGTTCTGGTTATGTATAGATCTGATACAGACCCATGTAAATCTAGAGAGAGAGATGAAACAAATGTAAAATATTAGAAGTTGGTGAATGTGAGTGAAGCTTATGTGGGAGTTGACTGTGCTATTCTTTCCACTCTTCTGCAAGTTTGAAGTCTTTTAAAATAAAAAGTGTGGGAAAATTACTTGAAAGTCAGATATGTGCTATAGTTTAGGGAACTGGGTGAAGCGTACACGGGATCTCTGTGTTATTTCTTATAATTTCATGTGAATTCCTATTTATCTCAAAACATAAGGTTTGACTGAGAAAAGAGAGGACAGAAGGCAAATATGGCAAAATATTAACACCTGTTCTAATGCGGCTTGGAAATCTGTTATATTTGTTCTATTATTGGTTTCATTATTTTCTGAATGTTTGAAATGCCTAGCAAAAATACACCCTCTGGAGTTCTCTGGTCAGCCCTCTAAGCATGCACCTGGCCCGGGACATGCTGCTGGTCCTGCAGGCTGTGTTTTTTTTTTTTTTAAATGTTTTTTTAAAATTTTTATTATGTTAGTCACCGTACAGTACATCATTAGTTTTTGATGTAGTGTCCCATGTGTTCTGAGGAGTCTGGAGCGGGTAGGACAAGGCGCTCACCTGCGGGGCTGACCCTGCCCAGACCCATGCATCTGACTTTTTTACTTCCTTTGTTTAACCCGGGAAAGCATCTTGCACCCCCAGAGTGTCAGGACTTCCTGCTTCCCTGGTCGCTCCTGCTGTTCTACTTGCATCTCCCCGACATGCTAAGGAAATGCACAAAAGGACGCATCCCCGCTGCTTCTCGGTGTATCTCTAGACTGCAAAGACTGCCGCAAGGAAGCCCGTCTTCTCACGAGAATCCTTCAGTTTTGTGTCATAAGAAAAAAAAGAGACCCACATACCAGAATTCATTTATTACATAGCTAAATCACAACTTTACAATACATTTGAAAGGGACTAAATGAGACGTGCACAGTAGCTTAAAAGTAAAAACAGAAAACAATGTCCAAAAGGTCAGTCAGATTGGAATATAATCTTAGTAATAAAGAGTAAAGCATTTTTAGTCTGGGGTCACAGGACAGGCTGGGCCACAGCAGGGCTATTCGCATGGATTCTGAATGACAATCAAAAGATATTCCTTATCTGTGGAGAGAGGTGGACAAAATTAATTCCCCCCCCTGAAAAATTAAATTTAATAAATGAATACTTAAGCTAATCTGCTTTTCTCTTCAAAACATCACTTGGACTTTCTGTAGACCAATGGTTTCCCATCCTCATTGTACAATGGAATCGCCTGTCCAGCTTTCAAAAGCTATGGTGACCTGGGGCCTGGTTCCAGAGGTCCTGATTTCACTGACCTGGGTTAAGGCCTCAGGTATCAGGAATTGTTTTTGTAAGGATCTCCAACTGCTTTTAATGTGCAGCCAGGGTGAGAACATAGGTAGAGGAAAAGCTTCAGTTTGTGGGTCATTCTGATTTTATAGATGTTCTATAGAGAAGTTTGTTCTAGACTAGATTTTGGAGCATAAGTGCTGTTTTACACAGACATTGGCTAATACTGTGCATGTAATTCCTTTGGGGAAAGAAGAATTTCTATGGCTGCCATCTGTCCATAGGCCAGGTAAGTGGGTTCTCTCCCAGGGAAGGTTTGAGACCCTACAGGCCTTTCTTGGATCCACTCTCTACTTTACTGCCTGGACAGGAGACATTTCTCCACTCTCCAGAAAATCTTGGTGTCCTAAGTTGACCTAATGTAGGACCTACATCTCCTAGATATTGTGATTATTAATAATAAATGCAAATGGGCAAAAATGTCTTCTTCCAAGACTGAATTTGTCACTAATTTCACAAAATTTCCAGGTTGGATTTTTCAGATTCAAACATCTTCATTTGGTAATTGAAGAACATTATGGGCCAACACTGCATGTTAAAATCTATACTTCCAGTTCTTTGAAACAAAGCTTCTATCCATTAAAGCAGAAAGATGTTTTAAATGTGAAACAAAGTGCCACATTACCTGGGGCTACCATGATTTCGTGTTTCTTTGATCTGATCCTAAGAAAAGTGAGGTCGTTCTGAGGATCAATGTCACGGACAGTGCTCCTGGCTTTCATCGTCAGCTGGTGAAGAAGACCTGCATATTGAACCGTCGTCGAGTTGTCCAACGTTGTTCGGATAGGAATGCCTGTTATGAGATTCACTTTTGGGTTGACATTTTTTGATTATAAAAGGAAGACGCACATGGTGGAAACACTGGAAAATACTGGTGATTCTAAAGTGGAAGAAAGAGTTATGGCTGATACTATTCACTGGTAACAATTCTAGCTTACTCCCTGCCAATCTTTTTTGTCTTTACATGGGTTTTAAGATACAGTTGGTTAAATGATCAGAAATTTGACTATTTCTTTTTTCTTCATTTAAATGATAGCATATACAAGCTGTTCTTATCAGGGATAATGTCATCAAATTATTTTTAGTGGCTGTACACTATTTTATAAACAAAATATAACGAATCCCCCATTGTTAGATCATTGGGAACTGTTTTTGTTGTGATGGTTGTTGTTGTAGCTAATGGTGTGATGAGATTTTTTGTGCGTGAACTTTTTTGGAAGCTGTGAATTGATTATTTCAGAACCATACATAACATATTACTCTACAAAATGCCCCTCCAAACAGCTGGTCTACAGTCATTTTGCTTTGAAATGCTTGGCCTATGACCTGGTGCTTGTTTCTTTCCCTAGGGCCAGAAACAGAAAGGGATATTGCAGCCCATGTTGAAGAGTATATCAAAAAGGGATTTTAAACTTTCTTTTGTACCTCCTCATACAATACTTTTTACACCTTAAAGCTTATCGTAGAGGCCACAGCACCAAAGGGACTGTGGTTTTGCTGGGCACTCCCTGGTTTGCGCTCATTCTTGGTTTAAGCATTATTAGATTTAGCTGCTTGTGTGCTCTATTGTTCCATTATGCGCATTTAAATCCGAACCTATTAATTTAACTGGGAAAATCTAGCCAGACAAATATGCAAGTATAATTCAATTCCGTTCAAATCAATCTAGCTCAATTCAGGTCTCTTGGTGCTCAGGGCTTATTTTTTAACAGGCAGTGTACTAGGGACTTTGCATATGTTGTGTCTAATCTGAGAGGGTTTTCAGATTATTTTGAGAACTACCAGACAGCCAGGAAACCTCCAGGATTTGTTTTGCCAACGTGGCTCTAATTAAGGGGGCCATATAAGGTGAATTTGGGGTTGCTCAGATTCCACAAGTACCTGAATTAAGGCCAAGCAATGAAAGAGGCGAACATAGCTCTGGGCTTTCCCTCAGAGAATGCAATTCCAGAAAATGTTACACAAGAGGGGACTTCAGGTGTGCAACAGTATTACAAACTAAGGATTTTACCAGTTTTTCATATTCTTGGAGAACCTCCATTCTGACCATGAAACAGACTACTTGCTTTTCTCTTTTAAGAAAACCATTACCTTTGGGATGGGCTCTTCCCACACAAGACGAGGACAGTATTTACAGGAGAAACTGCTCAACAAATAAAGCTTTTATCAAAGTTGTTCACTTCTGTATAATTATTTGTTGGCCACTGTACCCCAAAGTCAGTTCTATCTTTCCCACCTGGTGAAACATCGCAAGGCCTGTGTCTTCAACAAGCGGCAGGCTCAAATGTAGCAAGCCCTCCAGCTTTTGAGAGCCCCTCCTGCGGGCTAGTTTTATTTTGCTTCCTGAAGAGTGACTACCTACAAAGTCTGCACTGCTCAATGTCAAAACAAGAAATACAACCAGAATAAATTATTTAAAATGTAGATGACAAGATTATGAATCCAGACCTCAGGCTTATTTAGTTAGTCTATTCATGATCCAAGTGAATAAATAAAACAGCTAGCCTTTCTGAATAATAAGTGCACGCTGTGGAAACTCTTGGAGTTGTTCATCTCCACTACTGACCACTTGAAAAAAATCAATCAACAAATATTTATCAAGTTCTTGCTTGGTACCATGTGAGGTAATTAAAAAATAATTTGTTAAGAACCAGTTTTAGTCTATGGTAGGAAATTCACTTACGTCTCCTTCTGAGAGGTCGCCACTGCTCCCGGTTTCTTTGGTAACCTTGCAGAGACATTCTAAGTGTGTTCAAGTACGTTTGCGTTTGTATTCTTCCTTCCTTAATTGTATTGTTCTCTATTCTGTACTTCTTTTTTTCATTTCTAAGACTTGGAAAATTATTGCGTTCAGTACACATAAGGCTGGGCCACTCAGGTTAGGGACTGCATAACATGATTGTTGAATGGATGCCTTGTGAACACGTAACTGATAAATCCTCCTGACATGCATTTGAGCTGCTCCCAGGCTTTGACTTTTCTAAGCAAGGCTATGGGAAATGTCTGTGTGCATGCCATTTCACATTTGTGTCTGTGGGTAGGATAAATCCCTACGATGGAACTTCCAGAACAAAGAATATGAACTTGATATTGCTGAATTTATGGCAGAATTTTAAACTAGGACTCCCTCTGATCCCAGTAAGCCGGTAGTCTTTGTATTTTGGTTGATTGTATTTCAAAAATATAAGGAATTGGCTGGATGGCTGATAACATCTAGTGAAATTCAAATGATGGATTGTTAGAAACGTCAAGAACATTTAAAATTAAGAACCTACAGAGATCAGGCTTATCTATACATAAGAATATATAATAGTTATGACTGTCTGAGAAACAAATATATATACTCACCAGTATCTAATTCAATGATCAGTGCTGCAATATTGTAAACAATGAATGGTTTTAGAAACGAGAAACCAACATTAACAAAGAATCTATTCTAATAAAAACCTGTACCACTCAGCAGTGGGTGAAACCGATAATTCTCCTTTATTGCCACGGATAGGACGCCCGTGTTTCAGTAGTGGTGAAACCAAAGGACTCTGGTTAACATATCATATGAGGCGATCCAGATGGATAAGCCTGGTAGAAGGCCTACCGAGTCATGAATAAAACCTGAAAATATGTTAAAATGATTTGCTGCAGATGACACTAAAACCACAAGTAGTAAACAAGAACATATGAACTTAGTGAAATATTTTCAGTATTAAGGTTCATGGGTGTCCTGGAAGCGGCAAAGCTGCATGATAATAAATGGCACTTCCATCTAATGTTGAGTAGGCTGCTGAGATGCAGTATTTTATTAATTCTGGTCACACAACTTACACCGTATGCTATTAATAAACATGCTTGTCGTACACTGTGGTTATTAATAATCTGACCATAAAAATAAACCTCTCGTTCATATTTTTGGGAGACAAAGTTAATTTGGCTTTCAGAAAAGTGCCGTGAATCCTAACATAATCTTATCCTAGTAGGGGTTAATTAGATGAAGTTAAAGGTCTTAAAAATAATATTTTGTTGCCTTTGGATATGAAAAATATTGAGAAACTTCAGGAAAGTAAAGCCAAAATCAATTGTAATTCCAACATTCAGAGATAATCACCGTAACACATCCCTGCCTTTTTTTCCGTATGTATTTTTAATGTGTATGTGTGACTGGCTATATTTATGATTAGAAAGTGTTTGGCTTACCACTTTGTTCCCTGCTTTTTTTCCACCTAATGTTTAGTTTCCCATGACTTTAAATATTCCTCAACGTTTTAAACAGAGTAATGGTTCATCAAGTAAATATTACATAATTAATTTAAACTTTTCTCTGCTGCTTAGATTTATTTACTTATTTGTCTGTTTATTTACTGCTATGGTATACGATGCCTCAGTGAGTATCCTTTGTATCTAAATCTTTTCTTCCTCAGTCCTTAGGATAAATTCCTAGGAGTAACATTACAAATCACAGGGTATGGATATTTTCAGACATATGATGCATATTGCCAGGATTATGCACTTTTGACCAAGATCTTCCAATGTAACTTGTTGGAAGTTACATTGGAGGATCTTGGGTTGAATGGTGTCCCCATCCCCAAATTCAAGTCTACCTTAGAATGTGAAATAGGGCCTCTGCAGATGTAATGAGGTAAGATGAGGTCATACTAGGTCGGGGTGGGCCCAAATCCAAAGGCTGGGGTCCTTCTATGGAGAGAAAACAGACACAGAGAGGTAGACGCCAAGTGGGGATGGGGGCAGAGACTGGACTGATGCATCTACAAGCCAAGGAATGCCAAGGACCAGAAACCGGAAACCACCACAAGCTGAGAGAGCAGCGAGGAAGGATTCTGTAGAGACTTCGAAGAACAGCCTGTCTTTGCTCACACCCTTGTTTCGACTCCTAGCCTCCAGAACAATGATTACTTTCTAAGGTTGTAAGCCACCAAGTGTGTGGTACCTTGTTACGACAGCTGAGGGAAATGAGTCCATCACCTTTCTGAAGCCACATAGATAGCCTTTCTCAGGGGGTGTGCAGAGTTTCTGAACATGCCAGGAATTAAAATCATTTCAACCAGAACAATGTACCAGGGGTGGACCACTTCCTGGAAATATTAGGCATAACTCTTTCTTACCTATAAGGCTGATCTTAAATCCTTTCCCTCCTGATCACTCAAGCTGGGTGAGTTTATTATATGCATTTGGTGGTGTTTTAAATTTTATTTTATTATTTGCAAAACACAGCCAATGTTTTATCTATATATACATTGAATGTTTTATCTGTCCAAATCAATGAAAAACTTCCACATTCTCAGAACTACTTGATTATAATACCATAAAGTGTTGGGTATTTTGCCCAGCCCCTGAGTAGTATTATTTCATTTAATGATCACAACCATCAATAAAGTAGGTTATATTCTATTTTTAGTTGATGAGGGATCGAAGTCTGAATTTGACTGTGGTTTGCAGTTGCTCAATAAACATTTGATAGATTTGTGCCAAAATAATGATTAGCTGTGAGATTCTGTTGCGAGCACTGTGCTATGGCAATGTGTCCATTTTATGGTTGCACCGTGAATTAGGTGAAGTGGCTACTCTTATTTCAACAAATGCTCTGGGAATTGTGGTACTTCTTGCCCTTGTAAGAGCCTGAATTAGCAATGAAACTAGCAGGAGCCTCTGAGAGGTTGCCACTGTAGCTGAGCAGGTAGCAAAGTGCCAGAGAAAAGGCTCTGTGGATTGTTAACAGTGACTGTGGAATGAGAGCAAGTTTCTGGTAGAAGTCTACAGATTTCATAGGTGGAAATGCATTGGTCCTTTTTATGCTATATCCACACAGATTCTACCATACATGAGATTAAAACTGATTCTCAAAGATTTTATTAAGTATGGTAAAGCAACAATTGCATTTTAAGTGAAGACTGAAACTCTGTATACTTTATACTGTTAAAATAAAAACTGCCAGCAACGATATTCTCCCTATCTGCAATACAACAGTTTTATTGGTACTTCTGAAATATTAGGAGAGTTACCAAAGCTTTAAAAATTAGACAATGTGTACTGTTTCTTAGGAATATGTAGATATTTTTAGACATGTCCTATTCATATTCGTATCTCTAATTCTCAGCAGAGTGTTTGGTATGTAATAGATAATAGATGTTTGAGAAGTAAATGTTATAGCTAAAACACAGAAAATATACTTTTTGTTTCAAATTCTAAGATGTCTGTCCTAGGCTTGGTACAATAAACAGATCCTTAGTTGGCCTCTGCGTGTCAAAAAGGCATCCCGTGATGTATTTACCTTCTGCATTTACGACCATAGTTCCAATAACCCCTTTATGGCTCTGGATCCTCTTTAGGGTTTCCTCCACCTCCGCCTGAAGAGATCAGGAAGGCAATTAACCAAAGGTTAATTGTGGTAACCCCAATCCTAACGTGAATAATGTTTAGAGAGACACCTATCCTTCCCTGCGCTCCCCCCCGCCCCGCCCCGCCTCCAGTCTCCTTAACCTAACGTACTGGATACTATAATCTCAGACCCCTGGAAGAGAGCTTTGAAATGTTCAAGTTCTATATCCAAGCCTATATAAGACTCCTACATACAACCCTGACACATCTCTTGGCCTGAACTCTTCTAGGGATGGAGAGCTTACTGCCTCACAAGAGTTCACTCAACTTTTAATGTCTCTATTTTCTGGAAAAGAATTCTTTAAATTGGACAGAAATCTTCTCCCACTCATGCTTTGTTCATTGATCTTTTTGTATTCATATGAAAAATTCCTTCTCTGTATTATAGTCCTTTAAATAGCTACAGACTATACGGTTACCTCCCTCTGGCTAAAGGTATCCCTTCATGAGAAATCTGATTCATAAGTCCCAAATGTTACCTCCTTGGGAGTTCAGATAATTAAATTCAGGATATTCTGTAAACCAGGATTCCAGGATTCTCTTGGTAACAATAATCTGGGTCTTAGTGTAAGCTGAATGTTCAGCCATGAATGTGTTGGAACCCCTTTAATTAACTCAGCTTTCTGAATTAATCTTATGTACGGACTATATTGTACCTGTTTTATTCCCCTCTACCAATGCTAACATCTCAAATAATCCTTTTCAAACTTGTATATTATTCCTGAGTGATCACTGGATTTTCTGAATTCAAACAGTATCCTGCAGTTTCTTGATGAGGGTTTGTGATTTATTTTTTCCTTCCAACATCACACAGAGATGAACATTATGCTACTTTAGACAAAAGACAATTTTCTTTTGCAACTTGATGTGGGCAGGGACACTTATGTCCTCTTTTCCACCACTACAGCAGGCACTTTCTAAATTTCATGTGTTGGACTCTCACTTTTTACCATTATGAATACCATCTCTATTGTTGACCTAGAATGCTCTTTAAATTATCTCATTACTCAGAACTTAAACACATTTTACAAGGAAATGACACATCACTACCACTACTAAATGGAAATCTGCTCTATTTGTCATAAATAGAGATAACCATAAAGGCAGACAAAATGAAGAGAGAACATATTATTGAATCCCAGCCCAGGGAAAGGCCTGAGCCTGAACTCTGATATTCCGATGAAAAATGGACATTACCAAATGACAGCGGTATTAAGGACCTAACTGTGTTGGGGCTTTCTCCTGGATATAGTCTATAGGATGCGGGTGGGGAAAGAGAAATAACCTCCTCAGATGGGATTGGCTGTGTTGTTACCTCTGAGCTGTCCTACGTAGCAAGTAGATTTTGCACATCATTTTGGGAAACACTGCACTAAAGTGAAGTAGTTATACAGGGGATCAAAATATTATATTTTTGCCGCCTTCAGGACAACGTTCACAGCTCCTTACAACCACTGACCCCCCCCTTATTTATTTATATTACTTCGCTCCCAAACGCCTCTTTGCTGTCAGCCTTACCCTCTCCTCTTCCAGTTTTTTTTTTCGTGATTTCTGCACCCCCTTAATACAATCTCTTAATCCCCATCTCCAATCCCCTTTCATTCCTCTTAAAACTCTTTTTCTTTCTTTCTTTTTTTTTTTCTCTCTCTCTCCTCCTCTTCCTCTTTATTTTCCTTTCTTTCTCAGTGTCGCCGCCTTCTCCCCATTCTACTGCTCTCCCTGTCGCCTCTTTCTTCCTTCCCGGGATCCGACTTCTCTCCTCCCCACCTCGCCTTTTCCTTTGGAAACTATCTCGCTGTCGAGGTCTCTCACCCCCTCAACATCTTCCATCCCCCTCAGTCTCTCTCTTCTCTTTCTCGACATCCACACCCCGCAAATTCCAGCCCCCGGAAT
Source organism: Lontra canadensis (assembly GCF_010015895.1). Lineage (NCBI taxonomy): Eukaryota > Metazoa > Chordata > Mammalia > Carnivora > Mustelidae > Lontra > Lontra canadensis. The sequence goes on from NW_022631002.1 coordinate 7,302,840, forward strand.
CGACTCCGTAGGTATCTAACCCTCAAGGTATTTTCCTCTCATCTAGGTGTCTTCTCCCCTCCAAGGTCGCCCTCTCCTTCCTCCAGGGTCTCCCCGCCGCCCCTCCAAGAAGCTTCTGGAGCCCCCAGCCCTCGTCGCGGCCCCGGGACCGACAGGCCAGGGTCGGCCTCGGGGGCCGGGCGAGGAAGGCCCCCGACGTCGGCGCCCCTGGGGCGGCTGGTCGCAGACGGAGTCTCCAGATTTACCATCGTGCGGACGGCGAGACTCGATTCAGTCCCGCACCACAGCCGCCCGGGAAGTCAGCAACGCTTCCAGCCGTTGCTAGGAGACGGGGGGAGGATGTGACCTCTCGGAAGTGTCGGGGCCCGCGCCTGCGCGTACGCAGGTCCGGCGGCAGCAGGGGGCGGTTCTTCCGCCCTGAAGTGGTCTTGACGCCTTCCGGCCGCCGTAGGCAGAGGTTGAGGCGGTGGCTCTCGGGCGCTCACCTGCGCGCACCTAGGCCCGCGGGGCAGTGGGCCTGAGGAGCGGCGCCTGGTGACCATAGGCCTGGTCATTCCTTCGACCATTCATTCAGTCATTCATTTCCTGAGGTACGCCTTCATGTAACAGCCACTTCCCCGTGCAAGAACGTTTTCTTGACCCCGCCACGTGCCGGGCGCTCCGGGCCCGAGTACACTAGCTGAGGAGACAGACCAGATGCGACACACGAAGCAACCCTGTCCTAGTGCGACGCGTGCTCTGGAGCCAATGAGCAGGGGTGGGTCCGTCCGACTCCGGGCTTGGGCCGCCCTAGAGCTTTGGTGACACAGCGGCCTCGCGACGCGCAGCGTCCTTCCTTTCGCACTGCCCTGTTTTCCGCCCCACACCGACAGGCTCCCCCGCCCCCCACCCTAAAATACATCGCAGTATTGCATAGCGCAACCATATATATACGTGTACAGGTATTTGTCGGTTTGTATTTCCTTACCCCCGCCCCCAAACAGTAGGGTAAGCGACATCAAGTGGTGTGTCATCAGGTGGTAGTGTCCCCTTACTGCTCTTCCCTCGAAGAGTTTCAGCTCACCAGTATGTTTACTCCATTAGGGTTTGTTTGTGGTTGTTTTTTGGCGGTCGGGTGGGGGGTCGCTATGTGTCAGCAGTTCTGAGTTGCTGAGGAACCGTAGGTGGTAGCGCTACAGGTGGCCGCAGAAGAGCCCGTCACCGGGTGTTTAAGGAACTGATGGAGGAAACACAGAGGTCAGTTGGGGACGGTGAGCAGTCACTTGACCTTTCGAAGGGCGTTGGTAATGTCTCTGTGGCCTGGGAGGTGGAGACTAACCCTTGCGAGAAGCACCGCAGGAACACGCGGTGGCTGGAGTCAAAGTCCTGGGGTGTGAAGAGGGCAAACCCTGATGGCGGGATGCAAGGTAGAGGTCGGGGATTCATCCCCGCGAGACCACGCGGGCAGGACTCCCTACGCTGCTGGTGCTGTTTGCGCTTCCACTTCCGGCAAGCAGCCGCCAGCCGGACCAGGCATGCCTAGTGCTCAGGAGGTCCGCTAGGATCCGGGGGCGCCCTGGTCAGGGATGCTCCCAATGGCTTTCGAAGTCGGTCCATTTCAGCTTAGAGTCTGTCATTTTGTGACATCATGACAATACTGTGAGAAGCTCTAGTTCTGCCTTTTTTTTTTTTTTTTTTTTGCTTTTTCTTTTTGGTGTTGGGGGAGGAGATTCTGGTCATTGTCATTCTGTCCCTTTTCCTCCAAGAAACTTCATGCCTCCCCCAAATCCTGATCACAATAGCTAAATAATCCTCCTTTTGACCAACACCTGGAACTCCAGCCAACCTTATATGGAGTGGACAGCTAAGGTTGTAGGGGAGGAATCTGGTGTGTGTGCAGGGATCTGGCTCTTGACTGATTGCCTATATCTAGCATTTTAAGTAGTAAAAATATAGGTAGTTTTGGTAATAAAAATGGCTGAATTTTATAAAGACTGATGCTAGGGCTCTCTGGGTGTTTCTGATCGAGGATATTCTTACTTGATTGTGTAGTCATTTGTTTTGCTTATAAAAATCAGTGGCCATGCGCCCTATCTGTTATGTCCGTCAGCTTTAATGAAGGAAGCAACTGCATATGCATGGGAGTGTGAATCCCCTCGTTTCTGGAGTCAGGGTGTCAAACTCGTTCAATAGCTGACAGCTGTGATTAGAGCAAAGAAAGACTCCAGCATGAAAGGCACTGACAGGAGTACCCAACTGCTGAAAAAGTAATAAGAAGTAGCCAAACTGACTTCTAACCAACAGTCAAGTTTGACTCACTGTGCACGGAAAATCAATGAGGAGAATATGAGCCATTTTCTCTTTATTGATTTTCACTTCTAATTATTCCTTGGAGGTAGCTTGGTTTAATTTTTATGTCTTTTTGTGAATTATCCCTTCCCTTCTCCTCCCCCTGCCATCCCCTTACCCCTCCTTTTAACCTACAGTAAGTGCTAAATAACTTTGAACTTCATTGAAAGAATTAACGCATTTTTTCAAGTACTCTGAAGTGACCCCCAAATTTGTGGTACATACAGAGACAGAGTCCACTATTCACATAATTTTGTCAAATAATTTTGTCAAAATGAGGTGATTTTTTTCCCCCTGAGGTCTGTCTTTCCCACTGGTAGTTTGCTAGTGCTCTCTACTTAGCTTGAAGAAATCCAGGTATTTGATAATCTTGTGTCTTCTCTTGGGATTCTTTTTATACTACCCTATACATCTGTCTATCTTTGGCATTCGTGTTTAGTTGGCAAATACTATAACCTGGGCCACGGAATATACTTTTTGCCCATTTTCTCATAAGATGAGGCATCCTTTGTTAACTTAAACAGAACTTCTAGTACTTACTTCAGTCCAGAAAGTGGAATGTTAGATTCTTTTATTAGATTCTTTAAAAATGCCCCTTAGTAGTAAGGCAGAATTAGAGAATGTTAATGATCTCAATAAGTATTGCACATAATACAACCTGATGCCATCGATTTGCAGAATTATAGGTTTAAGGTTTCAGAAGATCAACTATTTTCTACTTATTTGGAAAAGGGGAACCCCCTAGGGTAATTCTTTCCAGGAGTCAAGTGTCATATAAGCATTTGCTCGCTGTAAAGGAATTCTCCCTGTTGGAATTAAACGATTTCCTTGAGTGCAGAATTTGGAGTTGCATGCATCCATAGTTGATGTTCCTAGGTGTGTTTCCTTGAGTAAAATAAGTTCTCAAAGTTTTCGTTTCCTCATTTATAAAAGAGGAAATATAGTATCTACCTTAGGGAGTTGATGTGAGATTTAAATCATGCAGGTAAATGCCTGGTTGGTATCAGATGCCCCATATGGATCATATTGCCATGTTTCTTTATTGATCTTTTCCTTTCTTTAGTCCATCCTTTTCTTTCATTCCTTTTCTCTTCTCTCTCCCTCCATTTCATCTCTTTCTCTAGCCTCTTTCTCCCTCCTTCCCTCCCCTGTTTCTTTCCTCTCTTCTTAACCACCTTCTCTTCAACTTCCTTTTCCTTCAAGCCTTCCCTAGGAAAAATATCCAGAATTCATCTTGTTGACTTTCTCACTAAAGGACATCTTACCCTTTCTTCTTTTCTCCCTTTCTCCTGCTATTTATTTATTAAGATTTTATTTTTTTTTAATTTATTTGACAGATCACAAGTAGGCAGAGAGGCAGGCAGAGAGAGAGAGAGAGAGAGGAGGAAGCAGGTTCCTTGCTAAGCAGAGAGCCCGATGTGGGGTTCCATCCCAGGACCCTGGGATCATGACCTGAGCCTGAAGGCAGAGTCTTTAACCCACTGAGCCACCCAGGTGCCCCTCTCCTGCTATTTAAATAGAATATTCTTCTCATGTCCTTCATTGACCTCTAATCTCATTTTCCCACAAGCTCCATTTTTATTTTTATCTTTTTATTTTTTTAAAGTAATCTCTTTACTCACTGTGGGACTTGAACTCACAACCCCAAGATCAAGAGTTGCATGCTGTACCAACTGAGCCAGCCAAGTGCCCCCCAGGACCAGTAAGCAGGTCCCATCTCAGTGAATTGCACTTAGTGGAAATTCTCAGTATCTCAGAGTTGGGGGCAAACTAAATATTTCCTCATCTGTTAATTTTATTCAAAGAAGGAAGAACTGAAGGGAGCAATAAATCGCACATACTTTATGTACCTCTTCTTTTTTTCTGATAATCCATTCTCAAAGTCCTTAACCTGTTTTGTTTTTTGTTTTGTTTTGTTTTCAAACTCTCTGATCTATTTAGTTTCAAAATTGGGTAAAATTTGGTAAGTATGATATAAGAAAAGTTAGATGCACAAAACAAAAGTTAGGGTGGTGATTTACTACAAAGTGAACTCTTCAACCAGTTGGAAGAAATAGAACACTGTCTATATTCCAGAAGCATCCACATGGCCAATTCCAATCATTACTTCCACAGTGTATGGCCTCAAAAGCCTGAAATATTTATCTGGCCCTTTAATGAAAAATTTGCCAGTCTCTGTAATAGCTGGTTCCTTTTCCCTTTAGTTTTCAAAATATGTTTGATGGTTGAAAACAAAAAATTATAACATTATTCAGAGTTTTAAAAGTATATAAATATAGTATGTAAAAATAATTAGAGTAGAAAGGTAAGTGTAACTTACCAAAGAGTAAGTAACTTACCAAAGAGTAAGGATGTTACATTCCACTTGAAGTATTTAAGTATTGATTCTAAGTAGACTGAAAAATGATGTATATAACCCCTAGATCAACCAATAAAAAAAGCATACAGATATAGCAAAACATCATTATAGATAAATTAAAGTGAAATACTAAAGATTGTTCAAATAATCTAAAAGGGAGAAAGGGCAAACTGGAATAGGAAACAAGTGGAGCAATTAGAAAACAATATAATTGTAAAATTAAATCCTGATATATCAATGATTGCATTAAATGTAAATAGTCTAAGCACATCAATTAAAAGATTATTAGAATTAATTTTAAAAAATGATCAGTGATTTCTGTTTCTGGAAACTTGGACTAGATGTGCTTTTCCCTATTCCTCCTACTAAATATAACTAAAATGCCTAGAAATTATACCAACACAAGAAGACTCTGGAATAAGGAAAGAATTAAATTGATAAGGGAATTTGGGACCCAGGGAATGACATGATCATAAGTTACCTGGGTTGGTTTTTTTTTTTTTTTTTTCCCCGCATATATCCTAGACTTGGAGCTGAAGAAGCTGGTAACCCAAAAATCTGACAGACATGGAAATTGAACATGCTTTTAAAATTAATTTTAATCTTTAAATTAAAAAAATAAAAAAAAGCTTATCCTCTAGCCAAGGGACCAGGAAAGGTCCAGCCAGTAAGACAGAATCTCATAGAAAATAACCATTCTTCTCCAGCCAAACACCACAGAAAAGGATGAGAAAGATCAGGTGGAGAGTATAGACTCCCAATCTCAATTTGCCATAACTCCCTTCATTCCATACCAGATAATGTCAGAGAAGGCTGAGTAAGAAGTGAGTTCTTTCATCCTGCGTGGTATTAACTAATTAGGCACCTCTCCACCCCTTGCAGCAGTTTTAGTAGAGTCCATTTGGGGAGCCTGGACTGCTACCTCCCTTGTAGCATATGAATAATCACATTAAACATAAACAACCAAAATATACCAATAAAAAGGTATAGATCATCAGAGTAGATTAAAAATCATGGCATAACTATATGCTGTCCGTGAGTAACTGTCTTCAAATATAATAATAAAGGCATATAGAAAATAAAAGGCGTGGAAAAAGATGTATTATGTAAACAATCCAAAGAAAGCATGAGTAGTTATAATAATATTGGATAAATAGACTTTAGACCAAAGAAATTTACCAGGTACAGAGAGGACCAATAGTGATAACATGGTCACTTCACTAAGAAGACAGCAAAGCTAAAAATGTAAGCACCAAACAACTGATTGTAAACTGTATAAAGCAAAAGGTGACATAATTGAAAGAAGTAGGCATATCTGCAGCGATATTTGAAGATTTCAACACCTCTTTCTCAACAATTGATATAAGAAGCAGAAAATCACCAGGAATAGAAAAGTCAACATCATCAACCAATAAGATCTAGTTGACATTTATAGAACAATCAACATCAGCAGAATTCATATTCTTTTCAAGTGCCCACAGAACATATACCAAGATAGACCACATCCTGGTCTATAAGACACCTGAACAAATGGAAAAGAATTGAGATCATACAGAGGATGTTCTCCAGCTATGGTAGAGTCAGGCTAGAAATCAATAACAAAGATAATAAGAAAATATTCAAACACTTGGTAAATAAACAACACTTTCTAAATAATCCATGAGTCACAGAGGAGATCTTAATAAAAAAACGAACAAACAATGAACTAGATGAAAATGAGAATACAGCATATCAAAATTGTGGGATACAACTAAAGCAATGTTGAGAGTGAAGGTTATAGCAGTAAATGCTTATATTAGGAAAGATGAAACATCTTAAATTAATAATGTGAGCTCTCACATGAAGGGCTTGGAAAAGAGCAAAATCAAAGTAAGCAGAGGAGTGTAAATCATAAAGATAAGAGCAGAGATGAATGAAATTTAAAACAAAAACAATACAGAAAAACATTTTTTTAAAGATCAATAAAATTGACAAACCTCTAACAAGATGATCAAAGATAAAAATGGGAGAAGGCACAGATTAGCAGGAATGAAACACGGGATGCCACTACATACTCCCCAGATATAAAAAAGTTAAGGAATGCTGTAAACAGCTCCACATGCATATAGTTGATATCTTAGATGTAGTAGACCAGTTTCTTAAAACCAGCTACTGCAAAAATTCACCCAGAATAAAATAGGTAATTTGAGTAGCCCCATACTATTAAAGACATTGAATTCATATTTGAAAATTCCCCAAAAGAAATCTTCACTGGAGATTCATTAGACAATTCTCTGAAATGTTTGACATGATATATACATAATATCTTTCAGAAAACAGAAGGGGGAAAACTTCCTAGTTCCTTTTATGAGGTTTGCATTACCCTTTTTCTAAAACAAGACAGTATCAGTGTACAAAAATTAATAAATAAATGGAAAGCAAAGAAGACTATGCACCAGTATCCTCTATGAATGTTCACGCAAAATCCTTCACAAAATATTAGCTAGTAACATTAGCAATGTATTAAAAGCTGTACACCATTACCAACTGGAGTTTATCCTGGGAATGCAAGGTGAACTCATCATTCATAACTCAGTCACCATAATCCACTATACTAACAGGCTAAAGAAGAAAAAAATCACATGATTTTGTCAGTTAAAGAATTTGACAAAAATTAACACTCAAGATTTTTAGAAAACACTCAGCAGACTAGGAATAAAAGGGAACATCTATAAATTTATATAAAGGGCATCCATAAAAAAGCTAGAGATGGCATACTTAATGTTGAAGGACTGAATACTTTCCTTGTAAAATCAGGAACAAATCTTCTCTCACTACTCTTGTTTAACACAGGGCTGAAACTTTTAGCCAGTTCAATAAGGCAAGAAAAGGAAATAAAAGGGAAACAGATGGAAATGAAGAAATAAAACTGTCCCCATTTGGAGATGACATGAATCGACTATGTAGAAAATGCTGAGGAACTTACGAAAACAGCTAGAAATGAAACTTTCATGTATAAAACTAACTAAACATGAGTAAGACTTACATGCTGAAAACTACAAATTTCTGATTAAAGAAAATGAAGGTCAAAATAAATGGGGGAGTGCATCTGTTCTCTCCAAATTGATATACAGGTTTAACACCATTTCTGCCAAAATCTCAGCAAGATATTTTATAGATATAGAGAAAATCATTCTAATATTTATATTGAAAAGCAAAGGAAATATAATGGAGAAACAGTTTTTGAGAAAAAAAAATAAAGTTGGGGGAATCCTGGTACCCAACTTCAAGACCCATTACGTAGTTGCAATGATCAAGAGCATGTGGCATTGGTGGAGGGATAAACACACATGTCAACACAATAGGATAGGGAGCTCTGAAATAGTCCCACACAAATGCACCCAACTGATTTTTTGACAAGGGTGCAAAAGCATTCAGTGGAGGAAGGATAGGTTTTTCAATAAATGGGGCTGGAGAAATTGAACATTCATAAACAAAACAAGCAACCAAACTAAACCAAAACAAACTCCTTGACATAAGGCTCGTGCCTTACATACAGATTAACTCAAAATGGATCACAGACTTAAATGTAAAACTGTAAAGCTTTCAGAAAAAAAATAACAGGAAATCTTAATATTTCAGAATTAGGTGAAGAGCTTGTGGACTTAGCACCAAAAGCGCAATATATAAAAGGAAAAACTGATGGATTTAATCAAAGTTAGTAACTATGGGAAGACCCTGCTAAGGGAATGAAAGACCATCCACAGACTGGGAGCAAATGTTTGTACACCACGTATTGGATAATTAGTGTCTACAATAATTAATGAAAAATGAAGAATTAATGAACTCTCAAAACCCAGCAGTAAAAAAAAGCAAATGATCCAGTTAGAAAATGGCCGAAAGACATATCTGAAAGAGGATATAAAGATGACAACCAAGTACAAAAGAAGATGTTCAACATCATTGGCCATTAGGAAAATGCAAATTAAAACCACAATGAGATAGCACTATATATCTATCAAAATGACTTAAATACAAATAAAGACAACACCAAATGTCAGTGATGATGTTGAGAAATTGGATCACTCATACACTGAAGTTTCATTTTGTGTGGTTTTCTTTGTATTTATCCCACTAGGGGTTTCATTTTGAGTCTTGAAACTGGCTTAAAAACTTTTGTCTATTTTGGACAATTCTCATTCTATGTTTTGCTAGTTTCCAGTCATTTAAAAAACTTTTTTTTTTTAAATGACTAGAAACTATGAGCTTTATCTAAGGGAACTGGCTGAAAAATGTTTACTTCTGGTACTTAGCATGTATATATATTCCTGTCTACACAATTACAAGTAAAGAGGTAAAACAACACAACTATATATACTACTTTTCCTTTATTGAACCCTAAATGATCTCTACGTGGTTCTTACTCTCAGGATCCACTGATTATCATTTCATATATGTTAGGCTAATTTGGCTGTAAGTTTTATTTTCCAATTAAACCTAAGTCAAGATGTTAGCAGTGAAATACCCTCTGCAGACTTTTAAAAACTGAGGATAATGGCTGTGGGCTGATGGGGTAGTCTGTGGTCTTTCTACTAACATTAATAATCTCTCCCTTTTTGTTGGCTGGTCATAGTTTTCCAAGCACGTGGATATGCCCTGAGTTGCCCTCACGGTGACCCCTTGAGCTTGGCAGGTTTACTTCCTGAGCAGACTCTGAGACAAAAGTCAACTGACAGAATAAGGATCCAGAGTGGTGAATCTTATTTCATACCAGTATGGAACTTCCCCGGATGGCTCTGACTCTGTATTTGGGTACCTATTCAGTACTCTTCAAGTTACCTAGATGGCTCTGCGCTCTTCTAGTTCTAAAATATCATAGTCCTTCCATGGACACAATAACTAGCTGAGCCAGAAACAAAGTTGAACTCCCCTGTTTTCCTTCCTTCTGCTATTATGTCAACTGCATACGGTAGAGAATAGGACTTTGTTAGCTGCTCGGAAAGAAGAGGGGGTCTCATCTCCCTCCTAATTGATGCACCCCAGAAAGACCCCTACCATAAATATTTTGGTCGACCGCTTCTCTTGCAGCTGACTCAGAAATTGAGATGGGTTGTCTGTGGATCATAGAGTAAGTTCTGGAGATGGTGAAGAGATGTCCAAGCAGAATTGCCACAACCCTTGATAGCAAGAAGCAGCTTAACTTGTAGAATCTTGGGCCTTTCTTCTGACCACTGTAAGCATCAAGAGAACAAGGTAAGTGAGGAAGCAAAACAGTGGGTATTGAGGCATCTGTTTGGAAGGCTAGGAAATGGAGGTTGTGTGCAGAACATCAGAGTCCTCCCCAACGTAAGTCCTACTTACATAGGGCTACATTCCGTCCACAATATTGATGGAGGGTTTGAGCCAGAACTGTTGGGATGCAGGGAATATAACTCGGAATAAGATCAGAGATATACTCAGCTTTGATGGCACCTATGGTCTACTGGGAGACATAGTTAATTGTGTCAGACTTCCTCACGGGGGAAGCAGGGGTTGCAACTGAGACACATTGGAGGGGATCCAGGGAGCCCTGGAAGGGTTCCTGAAGGTAGTGCTATCTAAGCTCATGAAGGAGCATCAGACACTTGCGAGCTGAATAGGTGTGGAGGTAGAGTAGAGGGAAAAGTATGTGCAAGAAAATGAAGACATTTGAAAGAACTAACATCACTGCAGCTTGGTATGACTTTTAGCAATGGCTTTAGCATACAGAGGGGAAAAAGATTTCTCTAGGCAAAACCTCGTATTCCTTTGGTAAATTGGGCCCAGGAGCACGTACCTGAAATTCAGACAATAACCATGAATGAGCCACTGCCCCCTCTGCCCTTTAATAGTGTGCTCATTTCAGAACCCTGACTTCAGAGTGCAGGTTAACTCCGGTTTCTGTCTACTCTGCCTGGCAAATCCTTGAGTCAGTCCCCTCTGACTGAGGTGGACAGTGCCCTCCAGTGGAAATGAAGGGGAGTGCTCCTCCTTTGCCTCCCAGACCCCGGCCACACTACATGTGCATTTTCACTACTCTGTGAGGCTGCGGTCAGCTGAGGGTCCGCACAGTTGGCTGAGGTTCAGAAACCAAATAACGTAAGAAGAGTGCTCGTTCCTGTGAAAAGCAGACATGTTTTATTATCTCAGTTGTAGGCCTTTTAACAGGACTCCAAAGTAGCTCCCTCGTTCAGAAAAATTACAAATATAACAGGAGAATGAAAACTATATATAGAAAAAGGAGATATTTCATTATTTTTCTTTCAATCCACCCCAGGGAATTGGTTCAGCTTTGGCCAGTGGAAGGAAATCAGTAAGTGAGTGTGCTATTGTAAACAGTTTTAACAATATAAAGTTAATTTTTTCTTGCCTCCTCTAAATAAACACTGGCCAGTAGCTCAGGAATATGATTTTGAAATGTTACCAAATGTCCAGTCTTTGGTGCGAATATATCTGGGATCGAGATAGAATAATGAGGAGGTGTGTATGTGTGTTGGAGGGAGGGGAGAGCCATGGCTCAGGTCACAGCATTCCTGACCCTGGGGGCGCCAGCACACACCCAGTACCGCCCCCCCCCAGGGGGACAGTTGGGATCCTTTGTCCAATTGCATTGTAATTTTGAGAACATTCAATTTCATTTAGCTATTCCATAAAAATTTCAAGATTTAAGAAGATGCTAAATGATGTGGATAGAATTGAAATGCTTTAAGTGACATAAGATGGTACAAGTCAGTAGTTACCTTCCTTTTCACTTAAATAGGAAGAATGGCAAGTGGGGGGATTGACCCTGTGCTACTTTTCAGAATCCTCTAGGTGGTGCTGCTGTGATGCTATTGGCCAGATACTTTTCCTTTAGCACTAAACTATCAAACCAAATATTTAACTTATTAAATGTCTTATACTGATGGTTAATTGCTAATATGATACTATTGATAATTTATGCCATCACATTTACATTATATTCTCTTAAGAATGAGTCTATACACATAAATCACACAGCAGAGTAATTTCAAGAATTGAAATACATGTACTTCTCTGGTTATCACTCAGTAAAATTGAAGACTTGTGTGTGTTGACGGATTTTTCCACACACATTAAAAACGGACTGGATGATTAGCTCTTCGTTACCTCTACTTGTGTTGGACAGTGTAGGACAGTGGCTTGTACCTAGCAGTTGCTGAATTAATGTTTTTCAGAGGAATTGGCTCTAGTTTGTTTTTTCCCTTCCACTACCAATTGGAGATGAGACGACTATCTGGATTTAGCTTTGTAGAACCCTAGTCAGATATTGCTGCTTATCTTTGCGAATGAAAAGAGTGGGAGGCCATTTTTCCTTTATTTCAGAAAATGGCGTGAGGGCTGTGTGTGTGTATATGTATATGAAGTCACTTCTTTATTTTAAAAGCAAATTGGTTTTCAGGTTGGTTCCATTGAAATGCAGGAATGGTATGAGAATTGTGTTTGATAATTGCTCGAGTCTTAATCAAGATTTTATTAAAATCAATATTTGATATGCTGCTCAATTTAATTAAATTAAACCATAGAGAAACGAGTAATAAATGAGTATGAAAATCAATCATGGATAAGGTATGTTTCTGTTAATTAGTTTCACACAGAAAATGTTGGGTTAAGCAATGGCTGACCACGGAAGGAACAACAACAACAAAATCACCACTTTGTTTTGTACAATATGAACAACTAATATTGACGAGCATGTTTTCTGTGCCAGGCACAGTGCTAAACACTGTCTCTTAAGTTTCTTCATTTATTTTGGGACAAAATTCTGTGACACCTGTTTCCTCAGTGATGATCCAGACTTGGATTTGAGTCAGCATGAGTATCTTGGGCCATTTGGCCAGGGAATGGCAGAGGTAGATTTTAACACAACGATCAAGCTTTTCTCACTACTTGGAGTCACTCAGAAATAGGAAGAAAAAGCATACTTTTATTATGATGAATTTTAGAGAAGTGCATTGGTAGTAGTTTTCTCCCTAAAAGAAGTGTGGCTTTTATAGATGAATGATGGATGAGAAGCAGGGCAAAATCCCAAATCAAAAAGCATGAATGTTGACTTAGCAGCTCAGTCTCATGACCTGCCAAAAAAAGGCAGGGGTATTTTTCTGGAGAGACACAGAATGCAGTTATTTACCATATAATTTATGCTTATTGGGAACGGCAGAGATTTATGGCTTTAGTAAAAAAGCTCTGTAATTGGGATTAGCTAATGAAAAAATGGTAGAACTGGAGAGGGAGAAAGGGGGAAAATATGATTTCAATTGAGGTGTTTCTTCTCTCCTGGGATGCTAACCAAAGGGCTCTCATTACACACCGGGGCAAGAATCACACTTTTAATTAGGCCTTCGGAGTTGTGCCTGTGTTTTTGGTTCTCGGTATTCTTTGTGATCCAAGGAATCAGCTTTCAGAAACTAATGGTATTCTTGTTAAGTACCCTCGGCAATGAGAACAAAACTACAGCTTCCTGAACAATCTCCCGCATTTTTATTCAGTGCTTGCTCAGTGGGGTGAAAGTAAAAATCAACAACAAATCACAACTATACAACTACACAGCTTCTCTGCCATAGACCAAGAAGGATTTTTCTCTCGGGGCACTGCTTACTCAACTTCTGTCATTCGTGTAGCACATTGACGAATTTTGCCATCTCCCTGCACCTCTTGTGTTACTTAATGTGTTCCTTTAAAATGGCTCATTTTATTTTATTTTAAGATTTTATTTATTTATTTGACACAGAGAGAGAGACTGTGAGCGAGGGAACACAAGCAGGGGAAGCGGGAGAGGGAGAAGCAGGCGCCCAAGCAGGGCGCCCCATGTGGGGCTCAATCCCAGGGTGCTGGGATCATGACCTGAGCCGAAGGCAGACGCTTAACGGCTGAGCCACCCAGGCGCCCCTAAAATGGCTCATTTTAAAACATCAAAATTAAATGCGCTTATTTTAGCAGGAGGCTTTGTTTCAAAGTCATAAATGGGAAACTAGAGTTACTTTCTCTTAGAAGGATATGAGTGAAAAGAAATATAGTCAAATCCAAACACATTATCAAATTTTAACTTGAAGAAAGTGTCCGGGGGTCATAAAGGCATAGTTGTACCAAACTCAGACTTCCTCTTTGATTATATCTGAGCAATAAAAAAAAATTGGAAAAGGGAATAATTTTCTCATTATGTGAATCAATTTTCTCCAACAGAGTCTATTTATTACCTAAAATCATGTTTCCCAGCCCAGCTGCATCCTTTAGATTTTGTGATCAATAGCCCATGTCTGTTTGTCTTTTGCTTATGTGAAGTTTTATCCTCTTTCTTTACTCTTCTGATTCCCACCCTCAATCGCATTTGAACCTTAGTCTCTATCTGTCTAATTGCTCTGACCTTATTTCTAAACATTTAGAGAATTCTGTTAAGCTAACACATGGAATAGAAGGCAGATTATAAAATGAATTGTTTCTATTGTTGGTTAACACTTCCTTTCTCCATATACTGTTTGAGATCATTTTTCTCTAACCAGATGTGGCAAATTTCCAATAATAGTAAGGTAGATGTAATGAGTGGCTTGTCTTTTCAGCCCTCCTAACCTTTATACACCCAATTCCCCTCCAGAGGTGACCACCGTCATCATGTTTTCCGTACTCTTCTGGAGATAGTTTGTGTATACGGAAGTTTACTTGAACCTGTGTGTCTCTCCTTAAGTTTCACGTGGATGAAAGTACACTTGACATGTTGTTCTACATTTTGCCTTTTTTTTTAATGCAACAATATTTTCTGGATGTAGTTTCCAATTGCTGTATGTGGCTGTCATCCATTCTTTTGAATACTACATAGTAGTATTCATAAGTTCTATGTACGTAACTCGTCCCCTTTTGATGGGTACTTAGATGATTACTTTTTCTTCTACAAATAGTGCTGTAATGTCCCTGCACAGTTCTCCTTGGGTCCATGATGACCAGTAAAAAATAAACCTGCTTCTGGACAGTGCTTACTCAAATGGCTGGCGTTCTACTTACAGTAATTAGAGAGGGTAAAGGTGGTCATATTTCTTTCATGAGGATGCCATGCTCTTTCTTTTTCCTCACCCATAACATAACATTTGTATTTGTCATGGTGCCCGGCACAGCATGTAGTATCCTGATTTGCACATGAAGTTTTGGGTTGTAACTTACATTTGTCACATGTGTCTGATCCTACTTAATCCTCCCTTGTTTCAGTCACATTTTTGGGGAAAGATTTTTATTTATTTATTTGACAGACAGAGATCACAAGTAGGCAGAGAGGCAGGCAGACAGTGAGAGGGGGAAGCAGGCTCCCTGCTGAGCAGAGAGCCCTATCTGGGGCTTGATCATGACCTGAGCCGAAGGCAGAGGCTTTAACCCACTGAGCCACCCAGGAGCCCCTCGATCACATTTGAAATTAGTTGTGCGGCTTTGTGCCTGTCTCTGAGTGGATGACAAGCTCCATGAGGCCAGGGAAGGACTCAATGTTATGGAAAAATCTTAAACTTCTTTAGCCTTAGGGAAAATGACTGCCGTATTATTTTAATAGCAAATGGATGCACATTCCTCATGGAGCTTGAGTAGGGAATATGAGGGAAAAAAAAGAGAAACGGAAAACAACCCATGGGAGCTGGGGTTGCTATTTTTGACCACATTAGAATTGGGAAATACCAGGAGTCTCAAAGGAAATATTATCTCACTGGAAGACGATCCTGTTCTGTTGGCCAAAGAACAGGTCTGTAGTTAGTTTTGTGCATATAAAACTTGCAGACCCAGACAGAGGGCCAGTATACCTTCTGGCTTAGCCTGCCATTTATTATCATTCACGAAGTGGTGTTAGATGCTCAGCTTTTAAAAGAACTGGCTTTTCAGCAGTATTTTTACCCTTGAGAGTATATAGAGAGAGCTCTGTGTTGTATATTAATCAGAGCTTTCACGACTCGCTTTGAATGGTATTCGAAATGTGTCTGGGAGTGTGGTGAATGAACTATGCCCAAAGTGCGCTCTATTATTTATTACTCAGGAGTCTTTCCATCTGAGACATAGACTGAAATTAAAGGAACCTAATACCTACCTTTAATAACTCAATGTTCTTCGCAGTTTCTGCTCCTTATACACTCCTGCCCCCAAAAGGTTTCTAGGATTTGATACCTCATAAGAGTCAGTTTGTATCTAAAATTGTACTAAAATTTGTATTTTTGAATTCCCCACTCTTTCTGTGGATGTGTAGCCCTCAGAGCATACCGTCAGCAAACATGTCAGCAAACATGCCTGGAAGCTGTTCCTTCTAGAATCACTTCTCTCCCTTTTCCCAGATGGCAAGTCTTACTCATCCTACAAATCCTGGTTCAAATGTCATTTCCTCTTCTGCCCTCCCTGACTGTCCCAGGCAGTGAGTCACGCCCTTCTCTGTGCTCCCATCATCCTCTCTGTATACCTTGATCAAATGCATTCTCAGTGGGTGGGGCAATATTGTCCCCAAGGGAGCAAAGTTTCTTTCTTGGGGGACAAAAAAGAGTATTCTGTTTATGCATAGAACACAGATATACCTACAGCCTACAAACAGATATACAGTTTATAAATTTCCCTGTTGGTGCAGATTAGGAAAAGATCTAAATATGCTTATAGAAAACACAAAACTTCCATATGTGCACAGCCCAAACATCAAGCAGCTGCCTCAGTTCACCAGTGTGGTGAGCTATACTCCTCCACAGCTGGTGGACACCTTTCCCTCTGATTCAAATAGCCCTGCTTCCCCTACCTCACAACAACCCACAAGCCACAGCTGTTCCATTGCTCATACTTCTACAAGCAAGCCTCAGGTCTTTTTCAAGGTCAGGTGTCACTTTTTAGGTAGTACTTGTGCATTTCTTACCCGTTTAACATGCAACCACTTTTACTACCTTCTTTCTTTATGTCACTCTCAAAGTTACTGAGTGTTGTGCCCCTCGTTCCACCTTCCCCATAGACCCTGTGGTTTTGGTTGTGTGATTCTGTGGAGTGGGCTGGCATTTTAGGAATGCATATATTGTGTTATGTCAGAACCAACTGTACTTAGATGCTTGCCTCTGATCTAACGAATTAGTTGGGATTTAAGAGAAGTAAAACAATTTTCAACTGAATAGGATTGATTTTTTTTTCTTCTATGGGGCATTTTTGAAATAAGAGTGAAAGAAAGAAGTACATTAATCCATATGCATAGAATTGCCATACTTTAGTAGCTCAGAAGTGGGCCCATGCAGATGAGCCATGCTAGTGACTCAGACACCATTAATGGCATTATTATAAATGATGTGATTTTCTAAAATGGCAAAAACAAACAAAACAAAGTAGACCTCTGTCTTGATTTACACAGTAGTTGCTTTTCTAGAAAATTCATTTAAATTAACCCCATGCAAACTACCTTCTCCCCATATTTCTAACTAAAGTGGAATTTGATTCTGGCCAGTTATATGTAAACACATTTTTCATCATGGCATGGGGAAAGTGGACAGTTGTCTTATCTGCTAAGAGACATGCAGGCCCCTGCTCACTAAATAACCGTAACACCCTTCCCCATCATGTGACAACCCAAACTGGCCACCACAAATTTCCATCGTGCCGCCTGGTGAACTACTGTGCTATTGCAGTGCACTTCAGATAAGCTATAAGTAGGATCAATGTGAGTTCCTTACTTGGGCCAAGAAAATAACTGTACAGAGGAAAGGATGGAGAAAAATGATTTAGCACAAGGAAGGGTAGGAAAAGTTCAGACATTTTTGCTGACAGTAGGTGAAATATGAGTAAATAGTGTTGTATGACCTAATATCCTTAGGCTGATTGCAGGAAGTACAACAACTGCATCAGCGTTGTCTGATGGAAATACAACATGAGTACAGATATAATTTCACATTTTCTGGTAGCCACACTTAAAAAAAAGGCAAAAAGAAACATATAAAATTAAGTTTATGATTAAAACTATTCAACCCAACCTACCCAAACTAGTGTTTTTTCAAAATGTAAACAATATAAAGTCTGTTAATCAGATAGTTTACATATATTTTTTGTACTAAGTCTTTCTAATTTTGTACTTAGAGCACATCTCACTTTCCAAGTGTTCAAGAGTTCTGTATTGCTCCCAGCCAAGGAGCTCCCAATCCTGTTGGGTTATCATGGTACTTACAAGTTAAACTATTAGTTCTGTATTTTCTAGGACACTATTAAGGGCAAATTGAGAAACCTCAACTCACACCACCTTAAACAGTAGGAACATTTATTCTCTTATGTCAAGAAGTAGGCTGTGCTCTAGAGTTGGTTGTTTAGCAATTAATGCCTTCACCAGGGATGCAGGTTCTTTCCATCCTTCCATCCTGACTTTTTCCCTGTGGGCCGCTCCTTTCACGGTTGTAAGATGCTGTCCAGGAGCAAGATGGCTCAGGTTTCCTTGTCTGTGTCTAGAAGAGGGATGAAGACACCTGTCCCACAAACTTGAAATATCCCTTCTTTCTTTCAGTCTTATTGGGCTCAAATGCCAAGTCCCAGTTGGCTTACACAAATCACCTGGGTCAGACTATTGGCTATTCTTGTGATGGATGCAGGAATGCCTCTGGCTGGGCATTTCCTCTTCACCTGCTCACAGAAGAGATGCCATTTCTTATCCTAGTCTTGCTTTCTTCAGTCATTTACTCTATCTCACTGCCTCTGAAGGTGTTTGCTTTTGTGACCTCCTTATAAAACCTGGACTCCAGCAATTTTTGGTTGAGCCACTTGCATTTAATTTTGATGTAAGGCGGTATAAAAAATGGAGTAAGTTTAAAAGAGAGCTAAGGTGACGAAGAGAACTGAAATCATATGGTATGGAAGATGTTGAAGGGAATGGAGGTGCAGACCCGCGAGAAGCAGAGGATGGGGATAGGGATGGAGCATCTGAGGTGTCTTCAGATGGTTTGCCTGCCTGTAGCAGTTCTCTACTCCCATTGATGTAGCTGCCTTGAATCAGTTCTGGAACTGGAAGCCAGGTCATTAAGCCTGTTGGAATAACACATACAATAAGAACTGATAAGCCATGACTGAGGCTGAGGTGCTTGTCGGAGAATAAAGCATTTAAGCATCAGTCCCTGAACCTGGTTGCCCTCTTCCATCTCTCACCTCATTCCTCTGTGTGTGGTTTGAGGCTCTGTGCTTGGTTCTGGGCAATGTAGTATGTTTTTTTTTTTTTTTTAAATCATTTTTGGGATATGATAAATTTATGAGTAATCATGTATAAATGATATTTGTATGAATTACTACTAATCTTTATGGATGCTCTGAACTAAGTACTGTTTTGTCTGTTGTCTTCTTAGATTTTCACTAAACCCTATGAAGCAGGTGCTATTTGTATCTCTGTCGTACAGAGGAGAAACAGAGGCTTGTGGAGATAAGTGAACTTGCCTAAGGAGCTGGGATCCATGCCAGGACTGACCAGCCTCAGAGCCTAGGATCTTAAATAGCCCAGGGGATGCTAGTGGGCTGTGTGTCCCCTTGATGCGCATGACGTTGGAAAGAGCAAGTTCTTTTACCAATTACCCGTGATACCACGGGAGCATGTGGCTGAAATGGAGGGGTCATGACTGGGATGTGATGTGGCTTTTCTTTTTCACTTTCTGAGTGGCCTGCTCTTCTCAGGGGTGTGTGGGATTATTATACCAGGGATGAGCTTTTTAGTTCATTTTGTGGGCTCACACCTGTCTCCACTCTAGCCTGATTCTGCTTCTTTGAGCGTTGTGTGCCCTCACAGAATAATGTATGCCATGGAAGCTAGTCCGTATTTATGAAGTGAGGCTTTATCTGAGGGCAGTGGGATGCTGTTAGTGCATTTTTGAAGAAGGGGGAGCACTTTACAATATGTAAGCATTGTTCTGACCTGTTTTGGGGAGATGAGTGGTAAGAAGGACCAAGGCTGATTGAGTTCAAGAGAACCTCTTCCCTGGGGAATAGCTCTCCATCATCTCTGAATTTCAGTCCTGTTCCGTACAACACTGAAGTCCCCTGCATCATATGGGAGGGAGTTGCAGAGAACGTGTTCAGACAAGAGGGAATGAATCAGCCTTCGCAAGCTCACTCTTTGACCTGGGAGATGTGTGTTCATTGTCCTAAGGCTCTCTCCACCTCTCGTGTCTCTGCCCATGAGCCCTGAAGAACCCAGATTTTAATAGTTGTTTTGGCAATTCATTACCAACTGAATACCCGGTGAATAACTCGGGGGAAATCAGAACTTAGAAATCCTAGGAATTAGAAGTCCTTCCATGAACAAAGAGAGAGTAGGCCATTACTGTTTTATGGAAGGAAATTCAAGATAGAAGGATGAAATATTGCTCAACTCCCAAGAAGGTATAACAGCTAACGTTGGCTGTGTACTTACTGTAGGCTATGCATTACTTACTTAATTCTCTACCCAAACATCTGAGGGAGTATTCTTGTTCCCATTCTACAGGTGAGTACATTGAGGCCTTGAGAGGTCGAGTGATGCTCTCAAGGTTACATGCTAGTAAATGGCAGAGTGTAATTCAAACCCAAGCTCTCTGAGTTCAGAGCCAACACTTTACATCCTAATGACTCTGGATTCCCTGACTTTCAATTCATGAAACCTGAGTTTGTCCCTCTCCACAAAACAGTTGATGCCATGCTATGAAACGTTTAGCAAGGTTGAGACTCCTGAAAACTAGCGCTGGCCAAGTGTCACACAATCCAAGTCACATACGGTATCGACATACAGGTAAAAACATAATCTCAACATTCCAGCGTGAGGTGTGGTTTCAGGCAGTACACGATCAATTGTCAAGCAAATGGCTTAGCAATTGAGTGTTAAAGCATCTCTACAAGGTATAAATAAATAATAACGTGGAAAGAAAGACATTTGCTAGATGCAAGATGCCAGCTGTAATTTCAAGAAAATGTTGATTGCGTGCTTTAGGAACTACTTCACAAAGCCTTGCTCCAGTACAGATTTTCCTTGTAAGGTAGCATGAAAAAAAGAGAGATTTTTATTTTTACATGGAGTTTATTGTTTCTTTGTCAGCAGCTGTGCCGATGTGGTGTTGATTATGCAGAGAAGAATTATTTTGATTATTGACAGTTGGCATTCTTCTCATAATTTGGAGTTCTTCATCTCCGAATTGTTTCCTCACCTCCTCTCCTGTCTGCACATGAATAAAAATCTAAAAGCACTTGCCGGGATCCTTACCCAAGGCAGCTGTTAGGAGGAATGTAGTTGAAAGTTCAGATGCAATTTGACGTGAAACTCTCCCTGCTGGTTTTCCTTTCTCTGAGCCTCACTGCAGAGAGAGGGAGCTTGTGAGGTTCATCATGAGAGTCTGAAAGGCTTCTCTGTGAGGAAGCCCTGCTGTCTTTTGGAGCACCTTTCCCCTGTGTCTTTGTCTGCTGCACGGGCGCCTCATCTCCCCGAGCCATGTCCGTTCAGAACTGTGTGCCTGCCGGTCAGCGTTGGCTCCGATGAATAGTCTGTGCTCCTTCCTGTATTTTTCTCTGGGAAAAAGCAACAAAAAATGATCTAAACAAAACAAAAAGATCCCCCTTTGAGGTAATTTTCTTCTTCTTCTTCTTCTTTTTTTAAATCGGACTTTTTTTTTTTTTTAAGATTTTATTTATTTATTGACAGACGGAGATCACAAGTAGGCAGAGAGGCAGGCAGAGGAGGTGGGGGAAGCAGGCTCCCCGCTGAGCAGAGAGCCCGATGTGGGGCTCGATCCCAGGACCCTGAGATCATGACCTGAGCCGAAGGCAGAGGCTTAACCCACTGAGCCACCCAGGCGCCCTTAATCTTCACATGTGCATGTAACTGATTCCTTTGGTATGCTATTCCCGTCCCATTGCCTGCCTGTATGTCAGCCTTAGGTGAGACACGCCTCAAGTGGCAGATCCCACCTCAAGCTTTCTCTCCAGGCCCTGGGGACCACCCTCCATGAAGGGGGGCAGAAGCCTGTGGAAAATGGCCCAGCTTCTCCTCTTTCAGGTGGGCAGTTCTGAGAGGAGCTTTATCTGCTTCTCAGAGATCCCGGCAGAACTGAACCGTGTTGTCTGCAATAGTGACCCCCAACGTACTTCCTTTTCTTGGCTTTTCGTATTTCCCAGGATCACCTCACAAACAAACAGTGTGTACCCAAGTCCTTGTCTCAGGCTCTGCTTTTTGAGGAAATACAAACTAAAATAGTAAAAGAGAAAATACTGTTCCTCACTGAATTGATTCTCTTTCCCTTCCTCAGATTCTTACTCATTTTTATTGTTTTGGAGTAAATACTAAAATCTATTCTTTAAAAAATGTAGGAGTAATATAGGTACACTGAAAAAATATTTTCTGTATCTATGCACATATGTATATGTATGTTTTTAATTTTATGTATATGTATATATACATGTATATATTATATACACATGCATGTGCTTTATACATACATGCATAATTGTTTAGATACGTGTATAGGTGTGTGTATATATATATATTATTTACATTAAAATCATCTCTTTGTGGAGAAAGTACATCGTGGGCAAAACACAGTTTTGGATCAGAGAGACCTGAGATTGAATCGTAGCTCTGCAGCATTCAAGTCTTACATATTTGGGATAATTATTTACCCTCCCAAGGCCTTGGTTTGAGCTCCTGCAAAATAGAGTGAGCATATATGCAGGGTTGTTATGCATTAATTGACATTGTATATGTAGCCCACGAGCATGTTTCTGAGCATTTAGCAAGCACTCAGTGTGTTTCAGTGATAATATAAAAAGCAAAACAAAGCAAAGTTCTCCACTAAACTGTAATACTCCCCCTACTCCCTGGGGGGTTAGGGAAGGGAGAGGGAGGAAACCACTGTATCTGCTGTGTATCTTTCCAGAATTTTTCCTATGTTTATACAAACTTTCTAAAAATATGCATGTACACATACATACACATATATTAATTAATAGGTTGAACATTAATAAATATTATATAATAATATATATTAATAGAGGGAAGGCCAAAGCAATGGTATATTAGTCAAGCTTCTCCAGAGAAACGGAAATGATAATACACATCTATATGAGGGGAGCTGGTGAGATGTCTGTGGTCATGGAGTCTCCAGTCATGGAGACTCTTTGACTCTTAATTCACCAGAGACTTCCTATTCCCACCAGCACCTTTAAATAGATCTGCCTTCTTGGGCTCAGTCTTCCCTCTTGATATCCAGGCTCACAGCCTACCGTTTAAGGACATGATCCCCAAGGATGCCTTGGTGATGCAGGATAGAGCCCTTCTTGGGAGAATAACAGTCCTGGCACCAAAGCTGACCCAGGGGAGCTGTTAAAGCAATGCTCTTTGTAAGTGCTTGTGCCTACTCTGAGGGTATTAGACAACTAAGACACATTTACATAACCTCTTAGCAAATATATAAGTCCTTCAAAATAGGATTTCTGAAGGCTATAGACAGACTACCCAAAGCCAAAACTCTTTCCATGTGATTTTACCTCAAAATCTGTTTGTTCTGGATGTGTCTCGTGCCCAGCCTCAGGAAGGACCCTTCACCTCCAAGGAAGACAGAGGTAAAAAGAGAACTAGGTGTGATTTAGGATTTCCCAGCTTCTCTCCTACCTGGAAGTAAAAGAAGATTCCTGCTGTTGGATGATATGAGCAGAGGCTCTGAGAAGGAGTGGAAACTCCTCCACTTCGAGTAGCCCTATTTTGATCTACAGCCCAGCATGAGCTGCGGTGGTTCTCAGGGGCCAGTTCTTGAGTTAAGCCCTCCCTGTGGATTCCACAAGTATACAGAGATGATAATATACTCAAACAATCCGATGTCAAGCATCAGTTTCTTCCCTTCACCTCTCCTCCTTTCTCTTCTATTCTAGTCTACGTTATTGTATTTAATTACTAGACATTCTAGCCTATGCTATTTCATTCCATTTAAACTGATGACTTTTTTTTCTGTATTATTCTGCTCTATTACTTTCTATCTCATTCCATTCTGTTCTACAGCCATGTGTTGAGTCTTGTTTGATGCAAGGGTTTTTGCTAAATGTTACCAAAAAAATTCTTGCATGCGTGTGTGTGTGTGTGTGTGTGTTGGGGGGCAATTGCACACACGTGTCTTTTGAGGAGTAGTTTTCAAAATACCATTACACTTGACATAAATTCCATATTTCCTGCACCCTTCTCTAGGAATACTCAGGAGGAAATCTCAGATTAATCTGAAATATTACAGAATAAAAATATACCTGGAATGTATTGGTACTAACAATGAGTTAAGGAGAATTCAAGGTTTTAAGCCCTTTGCGTTTCTCTGCTAGTGATTTTTCAGAGACTGTATTTACTAACAGTGCAAATCCTGTATTAAATTAAGATAAATTGAAGTCTTTTTGCAAGTTGGGAGCTATCATATAACAAGAAAAGACTGTAAGGTAAATACAATATCTGCTTTCAGATTTATTTCTCAACCATCCTCTTTCAGTGTTGCTGTGATGTGTACCTTGACATCTTTTTGTTTGTTTTTCCCCTGAAAGTCAGTTATTCTGGGAATAATGTGTTCTTGAGAGCCAATTTAGTGTCATGGTTAAGGTCATGGGCTTTTTAAAGAGCTGAGTTAGAATGTCACTTCTACCAACTCCAACTCTATGAACTTGGGCATGTTCCTTAAGCACTTGGACTGTAGTGGTATCTCCTTCATGATGTTCTTGAAAGAATTAAATGAGATAATCATGTAAAGTGCTTAGGATCATATTTGCCAATATTAAGTGGCCAACAAATATTAGTTGTTTGTTGGGAAATAGGGAAAATATAATACTCTTAGGAGGATTTTGAGTATTAACTGAGATGCTTGTAAAGCATTTAGGTCACTATGTAGCATAGTAAACACTCAATAAACGTTCATCATTGACATCATTGTTTTTGTTATTACATGTTATTTGTAAAATGTGGATAATGTAATTAACTTAGTATGGTTATAAATATTAACTGAGATAACGTGAGTGAAGTATTTAGCACTGTGTCTGGCACAGAATGAGAGCCAAATGAATGATTAAAGTCCTGAAGGACAGGAACTGTGTTATTTACTCTATTTTACCCCCAGCACCCTGGCCAATGCTTGGCACATCCACGGTATCCAGTAAATATTTTGTAAATAAATAAGTGAATAATTGTATTATTAATTATGTTCTACTCTATCCCAAATATAAAAGGAAATCTTGGAAAAAAGTTCTGGTCTCCTTTAGAATGTGATGACCCCTGAAAAATGGGGAATAAAATAAACCCGAGGAGACAGGATGTTCCCAAACTCTGAGATCATCGTCATAATCCCCTACATTAGAAAGGTCTTTATGGTTCACAAAGAACTTTCACATCCATTATGTCATTCAGCATAAAAAAAATAAAAAATAAAAAAAAACAGGCAAGAAATGTCCTCAGGGTCGGTGTGGACAAGGAACTCAATCTCTTACAAATGATTTAAAACCCATTTTGTCTTGCTACAGATATTGCTTACAGAAAACTTAAGGCACAGCAATGCTACCCAGCTTGATTTAGCTTAAAGAAACCTTTCATGACCTTATAAACAAACATAGCCCAGTGGGAACCCAAGTGGAATTTCAGAATTTTGAAGATGAGCTGAGAGAATTTGCTCAGAAATGGGACATATTAAAACAATCTCTACCAAAGGAGTGAAACAATAAAGAGATTGACTCAGAAGAGAACTAAAAGGCCAGTGCCACTTATTGGTGAGCAGTGAGCTCCTGACTCATTATAACTGTTGACTGCGTAGCAATAATGTTTGGGAACATTGCAATCTCGAAAGCGGGTTTATAATGATGTTCATCTGCTCATATGGATGGACGGCCTTACATAAACTCTGATTGCTCATGGAAAGAGCTGCTTCTCCTTAAAGTAAACTACCAGAATTGGAATGAGCAAGGCTGATTAAAAGATATTTTTATGAATATAAATATCAGGCTTTAAATGCCTCTTCTCTGATATAATGTGTGTTCATGCATGTGTTGGGTGAACGTGTTTTGACCTTATGTTCTGAGTGGGTTAGGCTAGTTGATTAACTGAGTTATTGAAATATAGAAAAGGGGTGTATTGGTCAAGGTCCCAGAAAGATACATGATTCAAATGGAGTTCAGAAGGTTCAAGGATGGGACTTTATTGACCAAGATATGGGCAAGGTTGCTTCCAGATGATTCAAATGGAGGGACAAAAAAGACTGAGATATGGGCAAGGTTACAAAAATGGATGAGGGATAGTGAGCGAGTTCCCTACTGACTAGCAATACTAAGAAGATCTCTTAGCCTCTAGGATGTACATAACATTATGGGAACCTGATAAGAACTGACAATGTAGCAATATATTAGGGAAGCCATCTTGAAGGAACTATGTTCATGGAAAGGCACAGATACCATTGTAGATTTGGCATAGCAGGGAAGAAATACTCTGGCCTCTCGCTCCTTCTACTCCCTGATTTCCTGCAGTTACTTGCCATTGATTAAACCCACCCAATGCTAGCAGGCAAGGGACTCTGGGAGATGTGGTCTGCTGGGGCTCCTAGGCACAAAGTAGGGCAGAAAAAATGGATCTGGTCATGGGACGTATCATCTTTGTTGCAAGTACTCACCTCTGCCATTGTAGGGTAAAAGCATCCATAGATAATAAGTAAATGAGTAGGTGTGGCTGTGTGCCAATAAAGCTTTATTTACAAAACAGGGAATGGGGCAAATATATAGTCAGTTCACCGATCCTTGGTCTCAGAAAATCATTTGTATGTTGAGTCCTGAGTAAACACAGTCATTTGGTTTCTGGGTAGCAGCAGTCAACAGCAGCATTGTCCTTACATGTTTTTGGTAAGGGCCTGCCTTCGCTTGTTTTCTGCCCTCAGTATCACATAAATTGAAGCAAATGCCCAAATATAGGCTTTGCACACACCAGGGTGAATTTGGGTGGAAGCCTTCAACATGCTTGAAATGAGGACATAAATAATTCAGTTGAATACATAAATGATTCAAGCCAATTCCAATAGTGTGTGTGCACATGCACAAGTGTATGTGTTATACGGTATGTCATGAGTGAAAGGACAACCTAAAAATTATGTGTGGATAGATTACCAAAGGCAAGAATCTATCTCCTACTTAAACCAGTGGACTTTGAGATGGATGTGGGCCCCTGTCAAAATTTTAGGCAGTTTCAGGTGGCCATTGAAATAAAACAATGACCATCCAAACGAGAACAAACAGAAACCCAAACTGATAATAGGCAGAGGATCCCAAGCAGGCATGGGAGAAGGATGGTTGTACAGTGAAAATGAGAGGGGGTTTCCAGTATGCCTTTACTAGAGGATGTTCCCATGGGGAAGCTGGAGGTGAGCTAAAAGGAGGGCAGCCTACATGATTGGTTTCTGGAGCATATTTGGCTTTCTCTGGTTGGTCCTGAGTCAACTAGTAGACAAAAATTAGGAAAGCTGGATATTATTGACCAAGCCCTGTATGTTTTGGATTGAAAGCTGCATTTTGTGGTTTGGCTTCCTGGGCTGACTGCTGCAGACCTTGTGGGTGGGAGTTCTGTAGTGGTGTATAGCCCGGCTATTGGTCATCTGTGTGTTTCATCTCTATAGGTTACTGTTGACTGTCTGTCCTAGCTCAGCC
Source organism: Lontra canadensis (assembly GCF_010015895.1). Lineage (NCBI taxonomy): Eukaryota > Metazoa > Chordata > Mammalia > Carnivora > Mustelidae > Lontra > Lontra canadensis. Next base: position 7,330,159 of record NW_022631002.1, read on the forward strand.
ACGTCCGGGATGATGCTCTGCTTCGCTCCGCACAACCACACACAGGCTACCATGACAGAGAGCATTTCGCTTTCTATGTGTGCCGCCATGCCGTGGCTCAGAATGGACCCATAGGACCTGATTATCACAACACTGACTTTATCACTGTAGCCGGGAGAAGCCACAGCCCAGGTCTCTGCATTCCTCATAAAATTTAGCCTTAAGTCAATGCTTCTGCATGAATCTCAAGTTCTCCTCTTAATGACCTCATTCTTGGCAGCATAATTCCTGTTCTTTCTTCCCAGATCTCCCCATGAGGTAGACCCAGCCAGGTCATGTGTGGATTCTTCTCCCGTGACTCCTTACCTCATTTGCGTGCGGTTTTTCTCATTATACTTTCATCACCATGAGAGGCATCCTTGAGCTGGGATGACCCAGAGTGGAGAGTACCTGGGGAAATCTCTATTCAGGCCCAAACAGATGTGCTCAGACTCCTCAGAGCCCCAGGCTTCTCTCTTCTGTGTGGTTAAAAATTGCAAAGCCTTTTACAGGGCTACTTTTTGTCTGTACTTTAGTTCTTCCTTCCTAAGGGTTTATCTTTCTCTCCTCAACATTTAGCCACACTGTACAGTTTGTCATGAATTTGCTAAACTACTAGAAGCCTTTCTGTCCTCCTAAAATAAAATGTATGACCTTCTGAATTCGGTTTCTGATCAGTGCTTCTCTCTCGACAGAAACTACCCTCTCTGCTTTGAAGAAACAAGCCCTGTAGGCAGCTCATTTTTGTGCATGTTCATTTGCCCACCTGAGTCAAGTGATAAAATTCTTTTTCATAGACTTGCAAATCCTCGGAGCAGGAAGAGATCTCAGAGGTCAGGGAGGCTAATATTCTCCAGATGTGATGCATAATCCCCTGGGGTGTGTAGGATGATGTTAACTAAACATTTTAAGTAATTTTAGTTGTTATATGTTTACTTTAATTCTGTTGAAAAAATGCAGAAATGGTGCATGAAACTGCATGAGTTCATAAATATTACTGTTCAGGATGAGGCTGAAGCAGATGGTACCTTGGAAACCTATTGTACTCCGTATACATGAATTGCTGGTGTTAACAGGCAAAACCTGGATGTGACAAAGATCATGAAAGTAATATCTTTGAAAGCACCAATCTGCTCTGATCTGCTCTAGCAAGAGGAAGTGGAGGCTCTGGAAAGGGAGGAAATTTGTCGAAGGTAACTCAGCTCTTAGAAATAGAACTAGGGGGAACGCCTGGGTGGCTCAGTTGGTTAAGCTGCTGCCTTCAGCTCAGGTCATGATCCCAGGGTCCTGAGATTGAGTCCCACATTGGGCTCCTTGCTCAGCAGGGAGCCTGCTTCTTTCTCTGTCTCTGCCTGCTGCTCTTCCTGCTTGTGTTCTCCCACTCTCTCTCCCTGACAAATAAATAAATAAATAAAATCTTAAAAAATAAAAAAAGAAATAGGACTAGGGTCAGGTCACGATTGCCTGGGTTCCCCATGTTCTTTCATTCAGTTTCCAAGAACCCCTTCTTGGCCACTATAAGTTCACCTCAAGATGGGATACCTTGATCATGTCCTCAGAAGTTTCCTTGGGGGTGAATTTTCCAAAAGCACAAGAAGCCGGACAAAATCCTGTTCAAACCACCTGGTGAATTACCTGGACGAATCTAAGATCCTCATTTTCAAAGACAAAAATTGGTCGTTTATTGGATCTAGAACAACTGAAACTTGGCTGGATAACAAGGTAAATGAATGCATTGCACCATTCACCAAAGTGGAGGCCCTCAAGCTGCTGGTTGTTCTGCGTAAGGGGAGATTTGGAATGCAGTTAATGGGTGAGTGTAGTTTTTATTGTAAAAGCAAACTAAATTAAACTGATAGTTTTAATTAAATTTGAATTGGCTGTGATTTTGCTCAGTTTTACAGGCCACTTGAGACACTAGTGTTGCACTTAAAATCTAGTGTTGTAATTAGTGACATCTACATTTATTATAATGGTTACTGCACTTTATTGAATTTATTCAGGAGTAAACAAAAGCTCAGCATCTAAAGAGCTTGGATTCCAGGCTACGTTGGCTGGGGGAGCCTGTTTTGTTTCTGTTAGAATGTCAGGTGATGGTGCTGACCTTGAGAAGGGAAGTTCGTGATTTAGCCGTCCAGCCACAAAGTGAGGACCTTGGGTTCCCTAGAGTTAGAACTGTCTCAGAACATCATACTTATGCTTTCTTTACACTCTTCATCTGGAAAATGTAAATTGGGTGCATATTTGAGCATCCCTCATTCCCCCAATAGAGTTAGAGTTCAAGGTTTGCAATTCTAGATTTGGTGATACCGCCAAGCAATCATTAATTTATTTGGTGCATCAGAACTTCCACCTAAAGATCCAACAGATGTTGACCAGGGAGGCTGCTGTCTTCATGAAGAGAGCAGTGCCTTGCTGGCACAGTATTGGCAATTGTCTCAGATGGAGCTGGGCTCTGACGCAGTGGTTTGCATAACTTTGCTGCACAGAGTCACCTGAGAGGCTTGTTAAAATGCAGTCTCCAGGGCCTCAGTTGAGCATCTGCCTTCAGCCCAGTTCATGGTCTCAGGGTTCTGGGATCAGGCCCTGCATCTGGCTCCCTCCTCAACAGGGAGTCTCCTTCTCCCTCTCCTTCTCCCCCACTCCTGCTCTCTCTCTTTTTCTCTCTCTCAAATAAATAAATAAATAAAATCTGAAAAATAACAACAAACCTATTTTGAAAAGCTCTTATCTGATACATTAATTCAGTCTAATAAAGTCCTTAGAAAGACCAGCCGATAAACAGAAATAGGAGTCTATTCTATGAGGTCACCGTGTTCTGTGCTTTGTTGAGAGGTCTGTGTGGCAATGGTCTCTTAAAAATTGTTTGATGAGAGATTAATGCAAGGATTTTATATATGTATATATATTTTTTTAATTAAAAAAAATTTATTTTGGGGGCGCCTGGGTGGCTCAGTGGGTAAAGCCTCTGCCTTCAGTTCTGGTCATGATCCCAGGGTCCTGGGATAGAGCCCCGCATGGGGCTCTCTGCTCGGTGGGGAGCCTGCTTCCCCCTCTCTCTCTGCCTGCCTCTCTGCCTACTTGTGATCTCTCTCTCACTCTGTTAAATGAATAAATAAAATCTTAAAAAAATTTATTTTTATTTTTATTTATTTTATTTTTATTCTTTTTAAAAAGATTTTGTTTATTTATTTAACAAAGACAGAGAGAGAGCACAAGCAGAGGGAAGCAGAGGGACGGGGAGAAGCAGGCTCCCCATTGAGCAGAGCCTGATGCGGGACTCAATCCCAGGATCCCAGGATCATGACCTGAGCTGAAGGCAAACGCTTAACGGTCTGAGCCACCCAGGTGCCGCAAGGATATTATTTTTAATTCAAATTAATGAATGCTTATAAGAATAGCACAGAAATGTATAACAAAAGATGACGTACCCTTATGTGAAACTAATGTAACATTGTGTGTCAACTATACTTAAAATTTTTTAATGGAGCCAACTCTATTTGACACGTTTCAATCCCTCATTTGTTTCTTAACCGAGCAAATCCTAGTTAACCTAGGCTCAATCCCTGTTTTGCATGGAGGACCTAAGTGAGAACCGCTCTAATGACGTCTCACCTTCATCACTCTGCTCATTCTTTGTCTCCCTTGGAAGACAGTTCAGGTTTCTTCCTGAATCTGTGTCTCCCAATTGGAATTGCCCAAATAAATGCCTGTTTGCTTGAAAAAAAAATGATGAAGTAGGTAATTCATTCAGTCCTTCTCTCCAGAGGCACATAGTTCACTCTCAGATGGGTTGTCTTTCAAGATATTTGCCTCTTTACTTGTAAGCATAGATGCCAGTAGATGCTTCCCTACTAGACTTTCTCTACTTGTTACTTTGTTCTGAGGGGTTTCCTCTACTCTGTGTTTTTATGTTTTTGGGATATTTCTTTTGTGGAACATCCCATTCTTGTTTTATGGATATAAATATTTTCCCAATGTCTTTGAAAATAGTGTTCAGGGTTTTTCTTTGTGGGGGGAGGGGGTGCTATCTCTATTTTCTCTGTTACCACATTTCTTTTATTTATCTTAATCTTTTTCAGGCAAGGTATAGGCATAGTGGTTCTCGTCCTTTCATATGTAAGAATGAGGCTCCAGGAGGGCTGAGTGGGAACTCTGGGATGGGTGGGATGGTTGACTGTCAGGTTTTTCTTTTGAGACAGTAGGCAAAAATCTGGACATCCTGCTTTGGACTTCCTAATGCTTACTTTTAGAGTGCTGTCCACAACCACACTCCTCCTAGCTGCCCTGTTTTTTTCTCTGTTTATGCAGTAATTTTAGAGAAAGAGTACTTGGGGCTATTATTGCCCTCTCTCTCTCTCTCTCTCTCTCTCTCTCTGTGTGTGTGTGTGTGTGTGTGTGTGTGTATGTGTGTGTGTGTGTATGGCTGTTTTCATTGCAGGTAAACCCTCACCTTTGGAATGTTCTGAACATGAGGGAGGGGAGTCGACTACTGCATGTGTAGAACTTCAGTTAATCCTACTTTCTTCCTTCCTATCCTCATTTATGGCCTGATGTTTATGAGTTCTAAAACTCACTATAAAATAGAGTGGTCAAAACACAAAATATTTCTAAGAGATACTCACACGCTAACTAAATAATCTGAAATTCGAACAAGCTGGTTAACACAACACATACTAGAAAACAAATGTGGGTACTTTAATAGTAACCAAGAGTTGGGGCACCCTTACCTCATTCACATGAATTTTAGGTTTGAATCTGTAGAAACTGTGTCTATAAAGAACAGTGAATTTTGATCAAAGATGAGACAAATCTGAATCATTTGCATCTGATTCCTTCAAACTTACTGCCTTGGAATCTATAGAACATAAGAGTGCTTAATAATCATCAATTAAATAACCAAACAGCAAAGAAAAACCCCAAGCTCAGTGAACATGGATGTGTTGGGGAAAAAATGATGTGTAATTTCTTTTTAGCCAATATAAATCTAATTACTCTTATAGTTATTGTCAATATAAACCTCTGACACATGGCATACCAATTTCAGAATTTCAGATTTGTTCAGAAAAGCTATATAATAGTCAACAAAATATTTTAGGCCTTGATAAGGCCTTATAGATCCATTGAAACAAATTCCTAATTATCTAGATAAAGAAATGAAGGGAACTGTAGTGGAAAAAAGTTAAAAATTTGGGCTTTGAATTTACATAGGTGTGGCTTCTCTGCCTTGGTCTGGAAGTGGTACTGTTACCTCTACTCATGGTCTGCTGGGCGGAAATAATTACATGGCTGTATCCTAACTGAAGGAGAATTTGGGAAATATGGCGCCACCCATGGTGGTAAACACAGTTCTCTTTGCCAATATCATCATCATCAATTCCAAAGAGGTGAATACCTTTTGTTTTGGTTTACAGAATGAGCTATTGCCAGAATTAAGACTAAAAGCAAGATAGGAGTTTTGTGCCACAATGGAGGATTCTGTCCACAAAAGTCTTTTATTTTACATGTAGCTCACCTTAGGTTCCTAGAGTCTGTGTGAACTTCCTAAGATGGATGAATTAGGAGCAGAACTGAATTTTGTCTTTTCTACTTAACCATGCTGCTTCTCTTCTGGAGTCTTCTGTAATACCTTTACCCAATTATTTCTGTGATGTTTTTCCTCCAAATTACTGAATTGTTTATTATCACCTACAAAGAATAAGTCTTTCAATGAAATGTATGAGCATGTAAATTTTATGATAATGAGAAACATTTCCTTCTAAAACTAGGATAGAGCATCTGGAAACATAAAACACACATTAAAATGACTGAAAAGACCCCCCCTCTTCTCAATCAAAGTAATTAAAGTTTGGTTGCAAGGATTTGTGTTAAGATCAGAAAAAGCTTCTTTAGATTCTGTATTGGTGAAGTCTTATCACTAAACATTGTTCTAACACGTGGATACCACTGATGCATCATTGTTGAAGGGCGTTCTTATAACACTTTGATTCCAAGCTGTGAACTGTCAATACCATTGCATGAAGTTAGTGGGCACTATCTGCAAACTAGGTTGGACTTCCATTTTGATGGATTAGAAATGGCCACAGATTCTTGTCACAGTTCCCAGGGAGAGGTAGGGTCCAATTGAGAGGATGGGCTCTGTGTCTGCTTAGACCAATAGAATATGGCAGAAGTGACACTGTGCCAGCTTCCAGACCCAGGCTAAGACAGTTTCCATTTCCTGTTTCTTCGAATCTTATTCTGGGATCCTTAACCTTTATGTGGACTAGCACAAAACTATGTGGAGAGAGGGGGCTCTAGTGGTGCCCCACTTTCCAGTCATTCCTGCCATGATGCCAGATGTGGGAAAGAAGAAGCCATCTTGGAAGTAGATCCCTCCAGCCTTAATTGTCCCACATAAGCCCTCATGAATCTGAGACAAATTGCCTGAGTGAGCCCTTTCTGAATTCCTGGACAGCAGAACTGTGAGCAAAATCAAATGGTCGTTTTAAACCATTAACTTTTGGAGTGCTTGGTTACGTGGCAATGGGTAACTTGTACATCTGTCATCTGTGGTTCTTCTCTAGTTATAAGCGTACATTCTGGATCCAGACTGCTTGGGTTTGAATCCTGCCACCAAGGCTTACTAACTGTGTGGTCTCTGGTAAACTATTTTAATTCTCTCTGCCTCATTTTTAAAATCTATATGATTAGGATACTGACATTTATCTTAAAAGGCAATTTGTAAGGACTAACACATCCATGAAAAGTACTTAAAGCAATGCTCAGTAAGTATTCATTCAACAGGTAGTTTTTTGAGGACCTACTGTGTGGCAAGTACTATTCTAAGCTCCAGGGGCATCTCAGTGAAAAAAAATAGGCAAAAGGTCTTGCCCTTATGACATCTACCTTCTAGTTAAATGTTATTATGCCATATACATTTAAAATGAACCAAGTGAACAAAACCTAGAGCTCATGGAGTAAAGAACCTTTTAAGACGCAGGATACAGCTGTCAAATGTGTGATCCCTGTCACATTTCTGCACAGCCCCACTTTTTTTACATGGGTAATCTTCAATTATATTTGATGGTTAAGTCACTGTAGTAGTGATTATGGTGACTTATAGGGACAAGGAACAGGAACAGTCTTCTAAAGGAAAGCCGCTGTGTAAGCATGGCCAGATTGAACTTACTGAGTCCATTTCCTTATCTGTAAGATGGGCCTGCCTATACTGAAGGAAATTTAAGGTGTCACGTACTCCTAATAATTTGTGTGTCTGTGAAAGGAAGTGCTAAGAGGTCACACGGTGGTTGTGTGGAGGGTGAGGTATGGGCATACTGCCTGCTGGCAAAAGTGAGGGACCTATGCTATGGGGATGGTGTTTTCTAAACTTTGAATTTATATACATGGTCGGATATGTATTAGTGCAGTTTCAGGGATGGTAGGCAAGCATCTTTTAAATTATTTTATTTTTCTTATTATGATACATGTACTCCATAATCCCTATCACCTATCTCACCATTCTCCCTACCCGCCTCCCCTCTGGTAGCCATCAATTTGTTCTCTGTAGTTATGAGTCTGTTTCTTGGTTTGTTTCTCTCTCTCTTTTTCCCCTTTGCTCATTTGTTTTGTTTCTTAAATTCCACACCTGAGTGAGATCATATGGTATTTGTCTTGCTGTAACGGACTTATTTCACTCAGCATTATACTCTCTAGCTACATCCATGTTGTTGCAAATGGCAAGATTTCATTCTTTTTTATGGCTGAGTAAGATTCCGTATACAATGGGATATGGTGGTGGAATATATATACACCACCTCTTTATCTCTTCATCAGTTGATGGACACTTGGGCTGCTTCCATTGTTTGGCTATACTTGATAATGCTGCTATAAACGTTGGGGTGCATGTATTCCTTTGAATTAGTGTTTTTGTATTCTTTGGGTAAATACCCACTAGTGAGATTGCTGGTGCTAGGGTAGTTCTATTTTTAAACTTGGGGGAAAAGTATGAAAGCCTATTTATGATATGATTTGGATAAGGTAAGGCAAGTGGCTCGCATGCTGTGGAGTCATCTGTGTGTAGGTTGCCATGAAGAGAAGGTTCATACCAGTGGAGATGCCTTCATTCTCACACTCAACACATCCAGCAACAGCACCTTCTCTCCATCTCTTTGTCAGACTCAGATCTTGTTATGGCAGGGCAGTCACCCTCTTTCACTGAAGTTACTGATACCTCTGCTTGGCAGGCGCTTTGTGAAGTGGGATTTATTCATTCCTGCATTCGTTCTGTGAATATGTGCTACACAACCATTTAGTGCTGGATATACACAGGCAACAGCAATGTCTTGTGTTAGCTGCACCAGGGGAGGTCTGTGTAGGATTGTGTGAGACCTGGGGAGAGAGGCTGTGTACCGGGCGAGGTGGCTCAGGACAGGCATCAAGGACAGCTTTTGTTTGTGTCTCTCCCTGCAGGTAACAACCTTCTTTCTAGTGAGAAATAAATCCTGTTCCAAGTGGGACTGACTCAGCAACCCCTGGCATGTGACCCAGACAAATAAATGTCTCCCCTAGGAATTTTCTCACACAGCCATTGGTAGAAATTCATTTTGTTAGGGTTGCTAATCTGTTGGGATATAAATTTGGAGTGGCCACTAGTCATCTTTCCTACCAATATGGAGAAAGTTTGCTGGTGAATGCAACATATATTAAGACAGCTGAAGTGATATGCCCCCTGTCCCCCATTCAATCTAAGGTAATTGAAATTTGGTTACAAAGATTTTATTAAAATCAGAAAATACACTCTTAAATTTTAGAGTGCTCCTGTTGTGTTCCAGTAAAGACACTGTCTGGAACTGTGGGGGTATCTGCCTAAGAATGAAATAAGAGAACTGAGGAAAGCAGACCTAGGAGAAGGAGGGAATGACAAAGCCTAATATCATCAAAGCTCCTGGATCCAACCATCCCTGAAGCTAGGCATTAGGCCTGTCCATCTTGTTATATGACCCAGTTGAATTGCTTCCCTCCTCCACCTTTTCCCCTCTAAGTTAGTTGAAGATAGATTTCTACTGTCTGCAAGTACAAAGGCTTTCTAGAATATATAATTCCTGAGCTGAGTCATATGGATGAATAGGAATTCATCAGGTAAAATGGGGATGGCAGCTGAGGTGGGTAAGATTTTCCAGCAGAAGGAACACATAAACAAAGCCTTGTGGAGATAATTTCTAAGGGAAAACACCTCTGCAAAATAACTATACAGTGGGCATTGTGACTGGCCCAGGCTCTTCTCTTGGAAAAATACTGCTCTGGAGTGGCCAAAATTAATTTGGAAACAACACCCACAAGACTGTGGCCGTCTGAGTAAAAGCCACAAAGCAATAATGAGCTGGGAAAATTCTAGCTCATAAGAATCACTTAACAGCCTTCTGGGATGAAGTTATAAGTGTGATAGACACAGAAGAAGTGGCAGAAGAAAATAACTCAGAAGTTCAATGTAATCTATTAGCACATACTCACAGAAGTTGAGGGGAAATCAGTCTAAATTTACTGCTTGGTCTCCATACTACTTATTGTCTCTTTATGAAATTAACTTGAATTACAACTTGATTTTGGGTTATAGGTCTACTTGGATAGAGTATCTGGGGCAAAGGAGCTTTAATATCCATTTCTGATTTTTTATTTTTTATTTTCTTTGGGTTTACAAGTAGACTCTGTATGAGTCCCACCAACATACCCTGCCTTTTATGAAAGATGTCTCCAGGAATTGTAGTTTCATGGACTACTAATCAGTGTTATGAATGGCTCTATGACAAAATATATTTGGGTATTTCATGCATTGATGAAATACTCTAAATTCAATAAGTATAGTACAGGACTTATCAGAGCCTTTAATATGCTTCTGTTATTCTTCCAAGGGAGGCTATAGTACATAGCTTCATATACCATCTTATTTAATCTATTTTCCATAGAATTTATTCAGGAATACTGGACTTCTTGGTTTTCAAGAGGAAGATGAGTTCCTCTTCTGTTGTTGCTTGATAAAGGACTTTAGAAACATCTTTTCTTCCCAGATATCTGTTTCACTTGGGAGGCAGATTATCTCAAGCTTCTCATTTTACAGTAAGAAACAATCTTGGCTTGGCCCAAGACACAATGAGATGTGTGCCATGTTCTTCCAGTTCTTACTTCTCATTTAGGATGAGTTAGCAATTAACATCAAAAGAGATTATTTCACTAAATGCTGAATTTTTTAACATCCATCACTTACCAGATGGATTTGTCTTCTCTCAAACCTTAATCAGATGGAGGCCAACTGTTTTTTTTCTGCTGAACCCTTTCAATCATATTCAAATGTAGGAATAGTTCTAAACACAGTAATTCACCACACCTACCTCAACTTCTGTTTATGGTGTGTAAGAGTTGGGTTTTTAAACTGATTTCATGAACAGTGGTTTCTCTCCCTGTTTTTGGAAATGCCTGGAAAGACTGTTCACTTCTTCCTTTCATCCTTAGAATTGGCAGCTCCAGGAGTCATGATGTAGAAAGGGTAGGGTGAGGAACAAATGGAGATCTATTTCTTACTAACTTTGTGGGTTTGGGAAAAAAAATTTCACTTTCCTGAACCCCAGTGTCCCCCCCTACAAAATTAGAATGTTAGTATACACCTACCTCATCAGGAAGTTGTGACCTTTCTCTCTCTCTCTCATCTTTGAAAGCTCAAGATGCAAGATGATCCAAAGGCAGCTTATGACCCTGGAACCTTCTGTTGTTAATGTCATTTGCTTTCCTCTGTAGGTGAAACATGTCCCCATTCCAGCCTACAGTGACTGTTCAGTTTAGCACACTGCCCTATTTCCACTTTGTCTGAACATGTGATAGCCACAAAGAGTAGGTACCATTTGACTATTTCAGAATATTTTTGGCCAGTCATCACCTGAGATAAACTCTTGGGCTATTTTGCTCAAATGCATCAAGATTGCCCCAAATTGAGTCTCATATGCTGAATATTCTTTTCTGAGATATACCTTGGAACAATCTTGACTATAAAAGAAATCACCCTAAATTTGTTCTATTAATTTTTACCCAAAACATCACAATCAAATTATTTTATTTTATTATTATTTTTATTAACATATAATGTATTATTTGTTTCAGGGGTACAGGTCTGTGAATCATCAGTCTTACACAAGTCACAGCACTCACCATAGCACATACGCTCCCCAATGTCCATCACCCGGCCACCCTGTCCCTCCCCCACCTTCAGCAGCCCTCAGTTTGTTTCCTGAGATAAAGAGTCTCTTATGGTTTGTCCCCCTCCCTGGTCCAATCAAATTCTTGATCCCCTCTCCCTCTCTCTCTCATTTTTTTTTTTTGAGTTGATAAATTTATTTTGACCTTTCATTATGGAAAAATTCAAACGTGCAGAAAAAGAAATAATAGTATATTTTGAAGTCTCGTGTACTCCACACTCCGCTTCAATAATTGCCAGTTTATGGACCATCTTGTTTGATCGGTATCGTCTACTTTCTCCTTACTGTTAGATTATTCAGGGGCAACTCCAAGACCTCTTGTCATTTTATCTATGAATATTTCACTATGTATTTTTCATAGTAGAGATACTTTGCAAAAATATAACTACAATGCAATAATCACATTTAAAAATTTTTAAAACAATTTTAAATATGCCAATTATTTTGAATGGGGAGGAAGGACAGACTGGTAATAAGAGATTCACTACTGGCCCATTGCAGACTGAGACATTATGACTGGCAAAGCCTGAGCACTTTATGATCTTGGCCTCTACCCCAATCTGCAGATTAAAAGAATTTGGCAAATTCTAAAATCATGAAAAGGAGAGAAGTAAAGTCTGTGAAGTGACCACATAGTATTCCCGAATCCCCACCCTGCAGGGTTACAGGGAGCTAAAAGTTTCTGGAGACTAGTTGTGTTTGCTGGGCTGCAGTTTTTGGCTCTCTCAGCAGTTGCTAGTAATCGCTGTGTTGTGGGTAGAAGATGATTTCTTCTATTTGAGAATCGAAAGGGTTTGCTGCAGTATAGATGTGGAACCCAACTGGGAGAATCAGTATATTTATGATATTATTATACCTCTTAGGAACTAACAATGAGGAAAAAAAAATCTCCCAGGTAAGTCCTAAGTGTGCTGAGAACCAGTAAGTATCCCCAAGTGGCAACATTTCCTATCAAAGAGTGAGGGAGTTCTTTTTTTTTAGAAAGGTGCCAAGTTAATTAGCACCTTATAGGACCTTGTTATAGCTCAGAACGACTTTCCATCTGCTGGTAATTTAATCGTTATACACGTGACACAAGGAAATCGAGCTTCACATTCCGTTACATAGTGTAAATCGACAGTTGGTGAGTGCCGCTCAATAGCTTGATGTCATTAATAAGGCTGTTTCTTAAACTCATAATAACTATCAAGTTGTTTGCTTGTGGGTTAAAAAAAATAGACCCAACACATGTGACAACTTAGTGACGTGAAACAGCCCAGGCACATCTGCTGTACTTCCAGAAGTTGTGGGCTGCCAATGGGGAAGATTTTCTGGGCATTGATCTTTTTTGAAGTCAAGAAGTTTCCAGAAGGACAGACTGCAGTGCAGGGCAAAGGGCTGTACAGCCACTGCTCTCCCAGGTTGTCTTTGCCTGTTGCCGAGGAGGTGAGGGTGGTCCTGTCCTGCCATGGAGGGCTTCTTCCTGGCCAGTGTGGAGGTATGGCAGAGGCAGCACCATGTTGGGATGAGGAAGGAGAGCTTTGTGAACAGATGCTGGCAGACAGGCTTCCTCCAATGCTTCTGTAGCCTTTCACAGTTGGGTCCAGGGATGCTCTCTGGTTAGAACATTCTTGATTCAGTGCTGGTGCCCCAGCGGAGCAGCCCAGGAAGTGACAATACAATCTGGCCCAGAGAGCTGGAGCAAGTTCACGCAGAGTCAGTCTACATGGTTGGCACCGTATTACCTCTGGAGGGGTCTCTCTCCAGCTTGTCCCACAATGCCATCCTAATCCTTAACGTTGCTTGGGGTTCTCCATCTGGACTTAGTTGTATTTTTCTTCTCAAATATCCCATTGTAGGTAAACAGCAGAAGCATTTCCATATCTATCAGGTGGTGTAGGGTTAGGTTCAGAGTTAAGAACTGTTGAAACCCAAGCAAACAGATGCAAACAAAAGGTAAGATTGGGACAAAAACAAAGAGGGAGGGGGCAGGGGCTTCTTCTAACAGGGAAAAGTTTGGGCTGGTAAAGCAAAAAGGCTGAAGATGCTCTCAGGTTGCCCTGGGAGGCGGCTTGCAGACAGCAGGATTCTGGAAGATCTGAGGGAAAGGGCCCCACATGCAGAGGACTGGATTTGTGAAGGGGTATCTGAACCCTGACTCCTGTCATCTTTGGAGAGGGGGGATTGGAGCAGTGCCCACCCTGGAGGCTCCTGGGACAGAAATCCCCAGGTGAGTACATCTGGGCAGCTGTCCTCAGAGAGGTGGGCACCACGTGTGCAAGTACAAGGCAAGGTGTGGCATGATGGTCAGGCTGGCTGCCAGAGAGGGTCCTGGGCATTGGTCACCAGCAAAGTGTCCCCAGCCTGATCTTCAAAGTGTGAGAATAAATCACATGGCAGAAGGTATGGTGGCTAAGTGGTCAAACTAAGTAAGATAGAGTCCAAATCTGGATTGTTTTGTGTCCTTGGAATAAGAAATTGCCTAGCTTGAGACCTAAGGATTCCCCCCCACCCTTCTTAGTAAATAAATCCATGGTAATTATAGAAAATCAGAAAATGTAGGCAATAAAAGTAAAGAAAACGTAGATAGGCAACCCCCCAATACTCTGTTCTGTAGAGATAAATCACTACGATAAATTCGATAGTCGTCTTCTCTCTTCCTCCCTTCCTTCTCATTGTTCATCACCCCTCCTGTATGTGTGTGAGTATGTAAATGTGTATAAAATACATATGTATATAATACTCTGTTTTGTATCATAAATTCTCCCTTAATATTGAAGGTAACTTTCCACAGGTCTATAGCGTTTTCTTTGATGGCTGACTAATGTTCCACTGTGGGAGAGTTTTTAGTCTCCTTGCCTAACGACTGACAGGATGCTCTTGCTAGTATTTTCCCTTGCGGGGATTATATTCCCTGCACTATACTCTAACAGTGAAGTCCTGTGGTTTTCTGGGGAGAAAAAAGCGAGGAATTCTCTTAGAGTCATGGCCTTTCAGGGTGGGAAGAGTACTTGGTTGAGGTTCTGGAAAACCCCAACCTCACTTTATTTGGGCCTTTTGTAACCACCTCACCCACTGGGTGGTCCAGCCTCTGTATTGGGCAGTGACTAGGAATTCACTGTCAGAAAGCCACTGATGAGCCAATTAAATCATAAAATATTTTTCCACAAAATGATCCAAAATCTGCTTTAGAACATGGGGTCCGGGAGTCACATAGACTGACTATAGAGCCCTGGCCTCTCTACCTACCGGCTTTGTGACCTTTGGCAAAAGGCTTAACCTCTCTGGTCCTTAATTTCCTCGTGTAAAACGTCTACAATAAAAGTGAACATGCCTCAGACGGTTGTTAGAAATATTAAACTAGACAAGGAATGTGGAGTGCATAGTAAGACCTCACTAAAAGTCAGTTCCAATTACGATAATGTCTACACATTATTAGAACAGAATTACTTGTCCCTACCACTGACAGTCCTGTGGCAGTTTAAAGCTGCTGCCTGTGTCAGATCCCCTGTCCCAGTCTTCTCTCTTTTTTTTTTTTCTTTTAGGAGTGACTTCATAGGATAGCTATTCATGCCCCTTCACCCCATCCAGCTCACTCTCTCCTGAATATACTAACATTTTTATCTATTTTGAATGGGTTTTAGCTCTTCTCTTCAGCCTCTTAGGTCCCCCACAACAACTTCCCCAGACAAAAACCTACCTTTGTGACTTGATGCCCAGTTGAGTTCTCGGTTGAGTGCAGAGGAGTGTTCCTTCCCAAGCCTTCACCCCATTCCAGCCTCAGGAAAAGGGATGGAAGGACACCACTGCACAGATGAAGGAGATGTGAGATGTGAGCTGTGTATCTTCAATATCCCTTGCCCTTAAGGGACAGACTTTGGTGGAATTATCCGTACGAAAACATTCTCCATGTGGAAATAACACTGTGAACTTACTGAGATCAGGGACCTTCCACTGTTCTGTTTTGTTTCCCTAGTTTGTGAGGATCGTGCTATTAATAGTAATTGTGTGTTGAGCGCTTATTAGGCAACTGCTACTGTATTGGTGGCTAAAATGCATTGTAATTCTTCCAACAACCCTATGAAAGAAGTATTCTACAATTGCCACTTTAACAGTTGAGGAACCTAGAATTCAGAGATTAAGCAAAATACCCAGAGTAACACAGCTATTAAGTTTGGGGATTTTTAGCAGGTCAATAAATAACAATATTTTCTTGCTCTCACAAATTCAGAACTAATTGATAGACCGAAGAGTCAAACAGATGAAGATAAGATACTACTTTTCCTTCTTTAAAGCTGAAAGAAAAATGTGGTTGTAGACTTACAGCCCAACAGGGCTTGTAGACACCTTCTCTTCTTCATGAATTAAGATTTTGGGAGCACCCACTCAAGGGAAGATTCAGGATTAAAGAGAAGTTCGCTGCCCCACGTTCATCTGGGATCAGAGGGAAAATGAAAGTGCGAGAAGGAGAGGGCAAAGGACAGGGAAAGGAGGAGGAAGAGAAGAGAGTATGAATTTCCAAAGCTTGCCACTTCTCAGTAGATTGACTCTACCCGGTCATCCAACAAGGACAATGAGCCCCCACCAATCCAAGTGACTTGTGTGGGCAGAGCAAGAGGGAAAGGAAGACCCTCTACTCATCCTCCCCCTGGATTTGAACCCAGACACATCTGACTTTAGGGTGCTTTCAGCAGGCTTCCTTGCCTCTCAGTGGTTTGTTTACTGAACAAGTTTGATTTCCTTTACAGAGTATCTTAGGAAGAAAAAAAAAAAACATTGGAGACTTTTTCATGCATCAGTATTTTTAAGAAAAATTAAATACATAGAATAGTTTTGGTTGGCAGAAATTCTGCTCTT
Source organism: Lontra canadensis (assembly GCF_010015895.1). Classification (NCBI taxonomy): domain Eukaryota; kingdom Metazoa; phylum Chordata; class Mammalia; order Carnivora; family Mustelidae; genus Lontra; species Lontra canadensis. Next base: position 7,346,238 of record NW_022631002.1, read on the forward strand.
GACACAATGGAGATCTCTGCTTGTGCCAGCCACCCAAAGTGTTTCCACAACTCATGTGACTGGAGCTGTTTGCTGCAAACCATTAAGTGACCAAGAAGGTTGACAGATTTTCCAGGTCTTCCCATCCTGACCAGACATCTTGGTCAGACTGATGTCTTTCTCCCATTAGAATAGATCAGAGAAAATGGTGTCTTGCCTCTAATTAAATTCTCATCTTTGCCCAACTGTTTGAAAGGGCAACTGTCTTAAACCTTTGAACTTTATTTGTAATACAAAACTTCAATTAGATAAAGGACAATAATTAGCAGATCTTTTATCTTTGGGCATAATTAAATCTTTAGGAAGGGACATTTTAATCAATGAATTGTAATGACAACTTCATAAATTAATTAATCCCACCAATGGAGGCTTGGCAGTAATCAATGGATCTTTAAAGAGGTTCAGGGTGAAGGGGCATGGCTGTAGGAACACAGATGCTTGCTCAGTTCAGTTTGGTGTACAGATTCTAATTTGTTAAGGATTAGCTGGTTCAAAAGATTACCTATTTATTTAAGGGGAAAATCATTTAAAATATTAACTTTTAATGTGAAGAAAAACCTTTTTCTTGCAAGTTTTTGCTTTCAAAACTTTCTTCTTAGAGCTCTCGATTCAGACCATGGTTGCTGATACACATTTGCACTCTCATCCTGGAACTGTTTGCCAATTTACTGACTTGATGGCTAGCTTGAATTAAAAACCAAAACTAAGATCAACTACCATTAGGTATTTAAACGTTTTTCTTCTATAACAGGGGTTAGGGGGTACCTGGGTGGCTCAGTAGGTTGGGTGTCTGCCTTCGGCTCAGGTCATGATTCCAGGGTCCTGAGATCAAGTCCTGCATCAGGCTTCCTGCTTGGCGGGGAGCCTGCTTCTCCCGTTCCCTCTGCCTGCCACTCTGCCTACTTGTGCTCTCCTATCTCTCTGTCAAATAAATAAATAAAATCTTAAAAAAAAAATGAAACAAGGCTCAGAAGACTCTGGGCCACTTGTTAAATCAGGCCGGTTGCCCATTTTTATAAAGTTTTATTGGAACATAGCCATGCCCAATTAGGTCTATGTTGCCCATGACCATTTCACACTACAAAAGCAGAGTTGAATAGTAACTGTAGAAACAATATCACCTCAAAGCTGAAAATATGCACTATTTGACTCCTTTCACACACAAAAAAATTTTTTTACCACCTCTGGTTTTAAAACATTATGTCCTTTTACCAAATGTTGAGGGTTTTGATGAAATTTAAATTCAATACAGCACTACATAGACAGTGTTTATTGTAAGAATGTAAATTAATGTAATTTTCAGATATGAGGTTCTGTGGCTTTAATGGCCTATAAACCATGTTCCTGGCATTTATCTGGGAAAAAAAAAAAACAAGGGAAAATTAATTTGGATGAGAGAGAGGAAGTGGAGCATGCAAAGGTCCTGTGGCAGAAGGAAACATGGCTCTTTCAAGGGGTGGAGGGAAGGTCTAAATGGCTTAAAAGGAGGGTGAGGGGGAACAGGTTGTATGTAAAGGCCAGAGGTTAGGCATATTATCAAGGGCTGTAAAGGCCATTATAATAATTTCATAGTGAAAAGTCCAGTCAGGTCCTCCTTCCCTCAGGTTAAAACTCTTCAAGGACTTCACAGCTTTCTATGATAAAACCCCCGAGCCTTATGTGGGATTCAGAGCAGGCTTGTTTGGACTTGGGAAGAGGAGTTTGGAGGGTGATGGGGAAGGGGAGCATGGAGACAGGGGAGCACTAGTGGGGCTAGCAGGGCTCCTCCTTAGAATCCTTCATCCTCTATGAGAGAGCATCTCTATATTGACTTGTAATGATCTCTGGTCCTATATTGTCCACAAATCAACTTAGCTTTTCCAGGGCAGGGTCATTTTCTTGTTTAGCATCATAACCTCAAGGGGCCTGGTGTTTAGTGTCTCCTGCTTAGCCATGGGAACCTAGAGGAGAGGGGGTTTCCAAGATGAAACCTTGTATCCCACCTCCCTGGAGTGGGGTACTCCTAGTCATTAAGATGTAGTGCTTGGTCTCTACAGTCAGCACTCCTTCCCCCCTCACTTCTGTTAGTATTGTCAGCTCTGGAGGCATAGAACAACTCATGTCTGGAAACATGGGGTCCTCTGTTCTCTGTTCATACCACTCAGCCATGTTTTTTGTTCCTAGAGGGCTTTTGGTTATGGAGAGAGAATATGTTGATGCATCCTTCATTCCACACACCATCCCCGAAGAAGCAGAAATAGAAAGGAGAGGGGAAATGTGGCCTCTTTGCCTTTGCCTTCATGTAACCCTCCAGTCCATGTGAATTATCTCATTAAATCTTGACAGTGTCTCAGGTGGAGAGGAGGTTCCTCCAGAGAAACAGCACCGAGGAGACTGTATATCTGTCTGTCTGTCTATCTACCTGACTGACTAACTGAGGGTAATGCCCAAGGTAAGGTGGACAAAGAAGGCCCTCTTTCTGGAGGAGCATTTGAGCTAAAGCCTGAAGGATGAGGTAGAGCAGCCCAGAGAAGAGGGTTGTTGATGTTCTTGGTGCTATGGGCTGGAGGGCAGCACATGCAAATGCCCTGAGGCAGGAGAGCTTGGTGTGTTCCAAAAAAGAAAGAAAGCCAGAGTCATGGGTGGTGTGGCAAGGGGATGGGTGGTAGTGAGGCATAGATTGAGTTTGGGCTGTTCTCAGGAACCAAACAAGAAGTTTGGAATTTATTCTAAGTGGAAAGGGAACCCATGAAAAGATTCTAAGTTGGGTATATTCCTTTCCTGGGGCTGACCACCCCCGCCCCCCAAATCACCATAGACTTCATGGCTTAAGACAACAGAAATGTATCCTCTCACAGCTCTGGAGACCAGAGTCCTAAATCAAGGTGCCAGCAGGTCTCTGCTCTCTCTGAAGGCTCTATAGAGGAGGATCCTCCCTTGCCTCTCCCAGTCTCTGGTGTCTCCATGTGTTCCTTGGCTTGGGTCTCAGTACTCCCCATGTCCTGTGTCTTCACATAGTTGTCTTCTCTGAGTCTGTGTGTCATCTCCCTGCTGTTTCTCTAATGAAGCCAGTGGTCACTGGATTACAGCCTATCTGATATCCGAGATGATCTCATCTCAAGATCCTTAATTATATCTGCAAAGACCTTCAAAAATGTTCCATTCACAGGTACTGGGAATTAGGACATGGACATATCTTTTTGTGGAACACAGTTCAAGCCCCCCCCCCCCATACAAGAGAGAACTTGATCTACTTTTGAATTTAAAACTTCTGCCTGCTTCTTGGGGACAGGAGATAGGGCCCAAGAGGCACAAGCTTGGAATTGGAGTGAAGAGTCTGCTGGGAGCTTCCAGATGGGAGGTGACAGGGAGTCCCAAACATGGTGGCCCTGTGGTAGGCAGGGGTTAGGGTGGTGCTGTGGGTGGGCCTTGCTTTGTTGGGACCTATTTGTGGCCTGAAGGAAGTTACATAAAGTGGGTCTTTTGCAAATTGGGTGATTTTTCCTGGCATCCTCTGGGAGTGTGTGCAAAGAGAAGGGCTGAGAAGAGTAAGAAGATACTGTTTCAGGGAAGGGTCTGACCCAGTACATAGAAGATGCTCAATGTACCATCAGCATATGCTGGTAGAGTAAGCACAAGCAGAAGATTATTCCAGAAGCATTCTTCTCTGAGTGTGTGTTGGCTTTGGGCAAGGATGCAGGTCTTCCCTTTCCAAGATGTTTAAAAAAATAGCAAACTTGTTTGAACGGGGCTTAGAGTGCCTTGGCAGGGAGACATTGGACACTTGGAAATATTACTATTATTTCTGGAGCCAAATTTAGCAAGGACAGCTCTGTCTTTAATTACTAGTTGGTGCTGAGTTGTACAGGCAAATGATTACATGCACAATTAGTTGTCCCCACAAGTAGCCAATTATGGGAATGATTATTTAAGAGAATTGTGGCTCCTGCTAAAAGGACTTTACATCGTAGCCTCAAAATACATTTCTGTGTAAAATTCCCTCTTACTGCATGTATTATTATTTTTTTCCTATCTGCTGGGCTGCTAGAAAAAGTGGTCCTGTGGTCTCATTTGTGGGGAGAGAGAGATGTGGAAACCCAAATCTTTTAGGCACTGTGAGATTTGGGAAAGAGTGAGGTTGGAAGCTCTGCCAGGACCCATCTCACTGCAAGACCACGTCTGAACCCCAGGGATGGAGTCTAGGGGAAGACATAGGCCTCTGGATGGTCGATAAGGGGATCATTTGGAGGTCCTGTGGCCCAGCCACATGTCACTGCAATTCATCAACGCAGTTTCCACTGCTTCTCAAGGATTGTGCTTCTTACCTAGGTCCCTTCTGCCTCCAGATAATTACAGATCCCTCTATGCAGGCTTGCTGTCATAAAATCATAAGTTCTTGGAACCAGAAGGGACATAAACATGATCTGGTCCACCTATCTCATTTCAGTGATGATAAAACTAGGGCCAGACAGGCAAAGTACTCACTCAGCAGTCATAAGTCCAGCTGAATTATGAACCCATCTTGCTTGATTCTAAGCCCTGGGCTCTTTCTGCTGCACCATGCCTGCCACTGAGGGTACCAGCTGTTGGTCAGTGCACTGTGACCATTATGATCAGGAGGCAGTCTAATGTCTGGCACACACTGGGAACCATGCCAAGTAGAGTTGGAACGGATTCCAGAGAACCTTCTAGTTTAGATCTCTAATTTCGTATCTGAGTGGAATTTGGAAAATGTATTTATTTAAGATTCTTTTCTCCCTTTGAACATTTCTCATGATATAGGCCTTGAAACCTCCATCATCAACCCTAACCTCACTCACGTAGGAGAAACCACAAGTCCAAATGCTAGTGTTTGACTTCGTCCATATAAACCCTGATCCCTATCCCCAAATATAAAGTGTACTTTTGTGTTGCTGTGTTAACTACTACTGATCAATAGGGCTTTTTTGTTCTTCTTTTCATAGTGATATCCACTATTCTACCTCAGTGTGGTATATTATACATCTGGTCCCAATTCTTCTGTACTCTGCACTAGTATTTTATAGCCATATCCTTGCCAAGACCTCATGGTGGGTGAAATGTACTTTCCTGCTTCTTGAATTTGGGTTTGGCCATGCACTTTGTTTTGGCTAGAGTTTCTAGTGTATGTGACATAAGCAGAGCTTTGGAAAATGGTTGCCACTGTAGGCATGCCCTTTTGTGAATAGGCTATATCCCTAGTCACCCCACTCCTTGACCATCCTTTGAAATCTGGTATGAAGACATGAATGGATAATTGGGACTTGGCAATTTTCACTCTTTGACTTTTACTTTCACTCCTGTAGTCTGACTACAGATGTCTCTCTGTGCAAGAAAAGGACTCCTTTATGTCATATAGGAAAGAACAAACATACAAGTAGTTTTAAATCCAGCATTCTTATTTTCTTCCCCCCCCCAGAATGAAAGAAACTGGCTAGCAACATTTTATAGGCCTTAACTGGCTGTCCGATAGACTCACCTCTGGCAAGATCTAACAGCATTTTTGTGTATCTTTCAAAGGCCACCTGATGACCTTTGCTAAGTAAGCTGGGAGTAATAAATGGATCTGTTCACTACATATTCTTCTTGTTGGCTGCTCAGGGGTTCTCTGCCTTTTCTGGAATCAGGGGACAAGGCTCTGAAAAGATGCTGGTTTCACTTTACGAGAACGCAAATCCAGTTTGTTCTCTGGGGGACCACAAGCTAAGCCTCCCTTCTCCTGGAACACCAAAACCTTTTGGTTCTAGAGATAATATTTTTTGTGACCTTGGCACATTTGAAGATCAGCAACCAGTCATTTTGTGGACTGTCCTTCAGTATGGGTTTCCCTGATGTTTGCTCCCTATTACACTGAGGTTAGGCATTTTTGGCAAGAAATCGTGGAGGTGAGGCTCCTTCTTGGTACATCATCCCAGCAGGCACGTGATGTGGGTTTGTCTCATCACTGTGAGCTTAGTTTTGATTATTTGGTTAGAGTAGCATCTACCAGATCTCTTCACTTTAAAATTATTCTTTTACCCTTTGTAATTAATAATAATCTTGAAAAGAGTCTTTGAGATTATGCAAATATCCTGTTTTTGCATAATTCTTTCAGCCCACCAATTTCAGCATCCATTACTGATTGTCCACCCGCCTTTTAAACTTGCGAGTTCTTTAGGGGTTGGCCCTAGGCCCCTTTGTCATTCTCCACATCCTACCTCACACATCTCGTACACTCCCGAGCTTCAGTTACATCTAAATACCACCAGCTCCTGTGGCTGCACCTCCAGGCTGGGTTTCCTCTTGGGATGATTCTGTGTGGCTGTATTCAGGGTCACCTCACCTAACTACCCCATACCCATCTTGCCATCCTGGTGCATAGCACCTCCCAAATGGCCCCTCCATGCTTCCCTGCCTCATCAACTCTCATGGCCTACACCCACTTACTCATGTTACAAAGCTGGGACAGTCCATCCTCATCCTCTCCTTTTGATTAATCACCGATACCTGTTGATTCTGTCTCCTTCCTGTTTCCAGTCCTTTTCATGTCCCCAGCCAGAACCACAAATTGAAACCACAGTCTTCTCTGCCCAGGGCTATTGCTTTGCCCTTGTAACTGGTCCCTTGGCTCTTAGTAGTTCTCTTAGGTTATGCTCTCTCCTTAACTCCCAACACAGCTCTGTTCATACCTCTTTCCCACTATGTAGGAAATGCTAACGTAAATCTTGATGACCCATACTTTGAGATACTATGTAGCCATTGCTAACAATGAGCTGGTCATATATGAGGGGATTTGGGAGTACTGGATGAATGAATGCATGCATGAGTGATAGCTGAAGAGAGGGAACAACTTTCTCCTTCTTTACGTTGATGGCTCCAGTGGAACGTTGTCCAGGGCTGGGACTAAGGGGTAACAAATGAGGCATGTACCTCAGATGCAAAATTTAAGGGAGTACCAAAACACTCAATGAGGAGGATAATTATGCAATGCAGTTTAAAAAATTAAAATTAATATAAAAAATCCTTGATGATCAAAATGTCAAAATTGAAGTACAGACAAGGTCTTTGTCTACTCACCTTATCCCAGTCCTGTTTCTCCCATTGCCAAATGGGGGCATTTAGCTCAGCAAATTATAATCACTCAGAACAGGAGTTCTAAAGTGGGGAGAGAGTGACTTTGTGCCCCCTGCCCCCCTACCCCCCTGCAGGGGGAAGTTGGCAGTGTCTGGAGATGCTTTTAGGTGTCACACTGGGGTGGGAGGAATGGGCTGCAGACATCTGGTGGTAGAGGCCAGGGATCCTGCTGAACATCCTGCCCTGCACAGGGCAGCCCCACAATGAGGAACCGTCTGGCTCCAAATGTCAATTGTACCAAGAGTGATAAGCCTTGCCTTAAGAGGTTACTTAAAAAAAAAAAAAAAAAAAAAAAAAAAGTGTGTCCTTGTCTTTATTTTTTATTTATTTATTTATTTATTTATTTATTTATTTATTTATTTATTTTTCCTTGTCTTTAAAAGCTCTGCATAGGGTTGCTTAGGTGGCTCAGTTGCTTAAGTGTCTGCCTTCGGCTCAGGTCATGATCCCAGGATCCTGAAATCAAGCCCTGTGTCAGGCTTCCTGCTCAGCAGCTAGTTTGCTTCTCCTCCCTCTGCTGCTCTCCCTACCTGTGTGCTCTCTCTCTCTCTAATAAATAAATAAAATCTTTAAAAAAAATAAAAACTCTGCATAACTGGAAAGAATATATCAAGGAAAGTTCATCAGAGGTGAACAAATTCAGTAGTTGGGATACACTCTGCCCACCCCCCTACCCCCGTGTTAAAAAAGAATCCATTTCATCTGAAAAGAAATATAATGTCTCAACTCTCAGCCATTGAACTCTTTACTTCGCATGGGGTGGTCTGGGCTCAAGGAAGACAAGCATATTAGGCCCTGCATCTGTCCTGGTCACTAGACAGTGGGCTTCTAGTGCCCACTCCCAGGGTGACTGAGGCTGAAAATCAGGCCTCCTTGGAGGTTCTCCTGTAAGGCCACAAGGTGACTTCTTAGAGGTGGCTGAGGCCAGAAGTGGTTCTCCAAAGACAGCCTCAATGTTCGGTGTTCTTGGTGTTTGTTTATTGTACTTCCTGCCCCCGCCTTAGTCTGGAACACCGCCTCCTCCTCTTGCTTTATTAGTCTCAAGAGTGGGAGTGATTTCACCCTATTGCCGATCCCAAGGGACATCACCATTCGTGCTTGGTCCTTTGTCCTTGCCTATACCTTGTATGTCATCTTTTCATAAAGGCCTTTTCCTTATCATTTCAACTACTTGGGTTGAATGTCCTTGCTACTCATACCCTCACAGATAAACCCCTTTTCCATGCTATGTTGGCTGTTCTGTTTTCATTCCTTGGTGACCTCAAGATTTTCTGGTAATTCTTCTTCTGCCTTCTGGTTGGGCCAAGTTCCCACATTATTGGTGAAATGGCCATGGGCAGGGTCCCTTGATTCCATCAGGTTTGGCTTTATCATCTGTTAAACTGATACTATAATTTTCTGGCTTCTGGACCTCACAGGGCAATTCCAACCATCTGAAGAAATCATGAATGCCAAAGAGCTTTGTAAATTATAAAGCAAAGCTGCTATTGGTATTCTCATTTCCCCACACTCACACCATGTCAGCACACCTGTTTTCAGAAGCCTGCCATCCCCCCATCCCCAAAATCCTTAGTGATATGGGAAGAATGCCTGTTCTTAGTTTTGGAAGAAGACAGACTCCAGTAAGCATCACCTGGAGGTTGGAAAAGAGGATAAATCATGGAAATTGTATACGTGCATCCTAAGCAAATCTCTTCTGAGGGACAGAGCAGTGGAGTATCCTGGCCATTCATTAATTTAACAAGCATCTATCAAGCATGAGATGTGTAGGGGGATAGGGTAGTATCTTAATCAGCTCAGGCTGCTATAACAAAATACCATAGACAGGGTAGCTTAGAAAACAGAAATTTATTTGCCCATAGTTCTGGAGGCTAAACATCCAAGATCAATATACCAGCTGGTGGGGTTCTGGTGAGAACTCTTCGTGACAGGCTGTATCCTTAAATGGCACAGACAGGAAGCTCTGGTGTCTCTTCCTTCTCTTACAAGGAAACTAATCCTATCATAAGTCCTCCACCGTCATGAACTCATCCAAACTCACTCACCTCCCAAAGGCCCCATTTCCAAATACCATCACATTGGTGGAGAGGGGGGTGGGTTGGGCTTCAACATATTAATATCAGGGGAGAACACAATTCATTCCATAGCACCTAGTCTGCTGGTTATCCCATCAATGTGTTAAATACCAATTTGTTGTCCCATCAATTTGTTAAAATACCAACTCACATCCTCCCTATTATGTCTGGAGTGAGGTCACAGATTCTGTGTTTTAATATCCAGGAGTGTGAAGAACAGGTGGCCTCTGGACCATCATGTGAGAAACTCCAGGGGTAATTCTTAGGAACGTGAGACCACAAGTTCTGGCGTTAGTCCTTGCTACCTGGGTGATGGAGACTAGATTATTCTCCATCGTCTCTGTCTGTGAGGGATGCAGTTTGTTCATCTGTAAAATGGAAATGGTAATAACACATTGTCTTTTACAGGGTTTCCAAGAGAGTCAGTTTTAAAAGCTTGTTTAATTATTTGTTATTATTAAGTATTAACTTATTATTAATTATTCATTAATGGCAGATCTTAGATGCTTTTTATTTGCAGCCGCCATCACCAGCATCATCAGGTTACTTTCTCTGCCTTCCACATGATCATGCAGTCCAGATCTTGTCCCCTTTTGGTCTTCTAAGCTTGCTCCTGGCACACCCTTTATCATGCTAACAGGAACGCATGGCTGTCCCCAGGGGTGCCCACATGTGGTGGGAGGACATTCACCGTGGATGCCTTTCACTATACCCATTGACTCATCTCTCTCTCTCTCTCCCTCTCTCTCATAGTCACCAGTCAGACAGCCTGGGCCTGGTCTTATCTCCCATGCTGTCAACAAAGGCATGGTTTACCCTTGTTTTCCAAATGCTCCCAATGACTTTTTTCCTGCTGAAGTTAACTTTGTCCCTTCCTGAAACAATGGACAGGAATGGAGTTCATCTGTCATGAAGCCACCAGATGGCGGTGTTTCCCCATTATCCTGCCCAGAGGCCCAGTGACTCTCCCAGGTTTTAGCGCCTGTTTCCTTCTCCCACTGCCAGGTCTCCCTGCTGACTGTCATGATGTCCCTATGGTTCATCTTTGGGAGCTGGTCAGGACAGCTCTGCCTTCTCTCAATAGAAATATCAGGCCCCTGTAGGCACAGAGCTTACTCAGAGTTGGCCCAAGGAAAGCAACATCCCTTATTTCTAGATGGCCAAGACATTGTTTGCTAACAACTTTGATCTGATTTTGGAGAACTTTGTCCAGTGGCTCACAGGGGCCCAATAGTTGATTCTGTGGCTTCGGTTAGTTTTCATTTCTCTCTTTCTTATCTAAATGCCCCATTTTTGATAAACAAAACCCCAACAATTAGCCTCCATAATATGAGTGTAAAACCACTTCCCACACTACTTGAGGTATAAGGAATTCCTAGTAAACTGTGAATTGCCTGAGAGCAGAAACATACTGCAGGTAAAATCCTCTGATCTGATACTAAGAAAGGACATTAGCCACCTTGGAGGTAGTTTCCCTACAGCTTATATGACGCTGACGTTGGGCTTCAGTTCACCTCTGTAGCCACTCATTTTTCTGAGTTGTTCACATACTTCTGTGCTTGTCATGTCTAGACCTGGACTACTTGTTCAGATACCCCAAACTGAGTCTTTAACCTCTTTTCTACTCTATTTACCTCCACGTCCCCAGGTAATTTACACCAGCAGGCAGCATAGTTAGTTAACATAAAATCAGGCATTGCCCATGGGTTTGAGTCTTGAGATCAGCATTTATTTCCTTTGTGTTTGGGTTAAGTCACTCAGTCACTCTATCTGAAGTTGCTTCATCTGTAAAACAGGAATAATAACAGTTACCTACCTGTCAGTTTGTCGGGAAGTGTAAACGCGTTAGTATATGTGAGGCACTTGGAACAGTGTGTGTATACTTAGTAGAGAACTTTATGACATGGCTTAGCCTTGTCACAATGTCCCTGGAAGGAAGAAACTCAAGGAAGGGTTGGAGGAAGAAGAGACAGGAAGTCTGAGTGGCACCTCAGATCCTGGACTGGATCTCAGCATCATGGAAATAGACACCATTGAGAGTAACGGAGTAAGTCAATGGTAGTGAGCTTCATGAGGGCATCTGGACTGGAACCACGAGGCAGGGGCTGCAGGCTGCCGGTCACTCAGTCTGATCTTAATACTGCTGGTGAGCCATGGACCCTGAGCCTGTAATGAAAAGACTCTACTAGCTCTAAGGTGTGTGTGTACGCAGTCATGTATGTTTTTCTCTTCCTCCTTCCCATCCTCATCCCATGTTCTGGATGTTTATAACCATTATTTCCAACACACTTGCATTCCTGTTCGTCTAGTGCTCTCTTCTCTCTCAGGGAAAGCCCCCCACCTCTGCAAGGCATCCCTTGGTGTCACTCAGTCCGGAGGTCTATCCCAGGCCTCTGCCCCCACAGCCTGCAGCCCTCCTGTACCCCCGTCCACTCCTGTGACTCTAGGGTGATGCCTCCTGAGTTGTGTGCCCTGGCCCCTCATTCATTTCATCCCCTTCTGGCCTCCCGCACTTAGAACATTTAAACACTACATTACATTAAATTATATTGTAAGAGAAATAGTACCACTACCTTTTTGTAAAAATAATAATAATAATAATCAGACATTAAATCCAAGGCTCAGATTCTCTGACAGCCTTCCTCACCTAATCCTAACTCCCCACATCCATTTTTGGAATGAGGTGGGGCAGGGCATCCAATGTTAGCTCTTTGAAGTGTATCCTTCCAGGCTTTTCGCTATGGTTTGTGCTTGTGTGCTTGTGTGTGCTTATCTTTAGCACTCTCTTATGTCCCTGATATCAGCATTTATTGCGTTGTATTGAATAGATTGTTTCCATATCTGCCCCACCCAGTAGGCTACATGCTATTAAAGGGCACCCACCGTGTCTTATTTTTATCTCCAGGATCCAGCATGAAGCCAGGCACACAAGGGGTGTGTTTCCATAAGTCGCCGCCCAGCAAACAGGTGTGGTTGAGTGTGTGCTCGCTGGTGTGAGTGGGAAGAAGGACAAGGCAGGGTGTAGAGTGAAAAAAACCACAAGAGGAAGGTGTAATTGGAGTGTGACCTCCCCACGTTGCTAAAATTCCCAGAAGACGTCTTGGATCTCCACAGAAGCTGTAAGAAAGGGCAAGGTTGGAGCGCGCAGCTGAGCAGAACACTGAGTTAAGTGCAGGCGCTGATCCCTGAAAGACCCAGCTCAGCCCCGGAGAGAGGGCGACCGGAGGGGACAGGATGTGCCTCATGTCAGCAAAACCTCCCAGCTCCGTGGCTGCCTGTTAAGATTCGCTTGGTCATTAAGATTCAGCGGGGAGAAGCAGAGGCTCTCTGTCTTGAAGATGCCTACTGAGAATAGACTGTACAAGCGCAGATCTGGATGGCGGAAGGACTCATGAATTATGTCTCAAAACCTGGGGGAAAAAGTGGTGTGAAACGGCTTTTGTTATTAGAAGTGTATTTTATTACCGTAGTTTGGAAGGCTGTTTGGAGACTGGAAATGCTTTCTCCAGGATCCTCCCCATAGGTGGAGAAGGTTTTCTGTTATTTGCAGCCTGTCTGCTTTCCTATTAATCATTCCAATTTTCTCCTCCTGTGCATATGTCATGCGCCTCTCTATTTGAAGACTTTATCGGGATTTATCTTGTAGCCTTTAATAAATCATTTGCTGATTGCGTGTGATCCAGGCTAGTTTACATGAATGGAGCTACCCTATCCCTACTTTAGTGCCTTGCTTTGACATGTCTGTGTGACTTTTGTTCTGGATCTCTCTCTGAAATGGGAGCTAGAGGACAGGCGGAATCGCGATCTCATAATGCTTATTTGGGGAGAAGAGGGAATTTCACTTAATCTAATTATCTGTAGTCATTATTTTATTGGGGGATTCACATTAAAGCAGAAACAGTTGTTAAAATAGAGTAACATTGGACCCATGAAAGTGAAGTTTGCCTTCCAGTGGGGGGTGGGCTTTAATCCCTCACCCTTCTGGGGCCCTTCATTTCGTGGCATGTTCTAAGTCAGGGTTGGGCAAATTACAGCCTGCCTCCTGTTCTGTAAATAAAGCTTTGTTGGAGTGTTTGTTTTATACAGGGTCTAGGGCTACTTTTCATGTTACACTGACAGAGTGGAGTAGTGGCAACAGATACCTTTGGGCTCCCATAGCCTAAAACATTTATTCTTCCCCCTTTTACAAAACAACTTTGCTGGTCTCTGTTGTAGACATGTCATGGGTATCAGCAGGGTATCAGCTCTGACCCTGGGGCCTTCTAATGCATGTCACAAGTCTGAAGACAGCTGCCTCTCAGGGATAGTACATATGAACATGAATGTGAATGCACATGTGTGTGTGAGAGAGAGAGAGAGAGAGAGAGAGAGATGTAGAGCTGTGCACCCAGGTGCAAGGGGGAGTTTTTACAGGTTGTACACCAAGCATGGGAACAGCAGTCATCTGGGAGGCAGAATTTTATTTCATCTCTGTGTGTGTGTGTGTCTTTCTGCATTTACTGTGTACTAGTTTTGCTGCAACAATGACACAATCCTTTCTTCTTGTGTTGCCCAATTTTTACTGCATGGTTTATGGAAAAGTCCTGTCGGGACTGAACAGGGGAAGTGCCCTTGTGTCAGGGACTCAGGGTGTGCTGCACGATATGTGAGCACGTGCTTGCAGCTGCCCTGATCCATGGAGAAGGAGCAATTATGTTATCTTTTGCACATGAAAACAAAAGAAAACAATAAAATAAGTTTATATATATACATGCACATATATGCACATATATAAATACTTACATGTAATTCTTTTTCTTCCATCTGTTGCCTTTTTCTGTGCACCCTTTCTTTGTTTTCTCTTTACGTATTGTTATCTTTTTTATTTTTAATTTTTTTAGGAGGCTCCATGCCCAGCATGGAGTCCAAAGCAGGGCTTGAACTCACGGCACAGATTAAGACCTGGGCTGAGCTCAAGAGTTGGACACCTAACTGACTGAGCCACCCCCAGGTGCCACTATGTATTGCTATTTTTGATCAAAGTAATAAATATGGAAGACTTTAAGCAAACCAAATGGTTCCTTTTTAGACTGATTAGTTCATCTTCTAATAGGGCAGGGGCAGCATCTAGTTCTGTGCCTATAAGGAGAAGAGAAGAGCAGATCATGATGTGAGGCTCCCCCAGTGCATTTTCTCATTTGGTCCACAGAAGACGCCTGTGCTGAAGTCCTTCATACTCTATTTGACAGATTAGGAAAGTCACAGAGATGTAAAACCAGGTAGCCCGGGTGATAGATGATGTGTCTGAGGTTAGACCAGCTCAGTCTTACTTCAGAGTCATGGTGTTCCTATCATGTCATAGTTTCCCCAGTGGTTAACAGAGAGAAGGAAGAAAGAAGGAAGGCCAGAGGGGCTTATAAGGAGGAAATAGACCCATGAAGACATGGTGATGCCTTGGGATTATGTGCCACACTAGAAGGGCACAATGTGGAAGTAACATTCAACTCTGCCCAACCAGGGAACATGGAAGGGGGAGGGTGTAGAGGTGGGGGACTTAGGAGAGGGAGTAATGCAGAACACAGGGAAATTGCTTACATTTTTTAAAAAATTGAAAATGAAAGGACAGTTTAAAAAAAAATATCTGGAAATTTACTGAGAAAAAAGTTAGCCCTGGTGTCCTCTCATTCTGAATTCTGAGTTTCTGAGGCAGAGCTAATGCTCCCTTGTGTTGGCAGCAGGGACACTGACAGACCAGATACTAGTGTGAACTCCAGGCTCTAATAAAGATCTGCTCCCCTGTTTTCCTGCCATTTTCCAATTGAAAACACGCTGAATGCTGACAGGTTTTTGGCAGGGGCCAAGTATTCACCAGGTTAAAATCATTACACTGGAAACGGAAGAGTCAATATTCCTGTTTAAAGAGTTGAACTCAACTTGTCTTGGAAAGAACAGTTGCCTCATCCTCCACCCACCACTCCCTGAGGAGGACTTGATTCTCTCACCCGAAATAGTCCTCTCTTTATCACACCAGGGTGCTTGTGAGGCCATTATGTGGGATTTCTGGAATGAAGTCCTTATTGGAAGCACCGGCTTCCTCCCCTCTCCTCCCCCTCCAGGAACTTGCGGAATGTGATTTTCCATTTGGCTGGAGTGGTTCTCTTTATGGGGGCCTGTATTCTGCCCGGTCTCCATTCAGCTTTCTTAAGAAAGCCTGTGGCTGCTGTTGTTTTGGCTGTGTGGACCAGCAAACAAAGTTGTGAATTGAGCCAATCTCCTGGAAAATGCAGGCTCCAAAGGTTTCAGCTCAGTGTGTCTGGAAGACTGAGCCAGTGATAAAATGCTGGAGGTGGGGTCTCGTGCATCCCTCATTCAGCCACCCTCTCATGGAAGGGGCTACTAAGGTCCAGGTACTTGATCATCGTCTCAGAGAACATTGCTAGCAGATGCTGTGCCAGATTCCACACCTCCATCGCTAAGTCCATTCCCACCTATCCCTTCTCTGGGTGTCCCTGTGTCAGTCCTGCAAATGTTTTCCTTCTAGGTCTAAACCCGGTGAGTGGGTATATGGGGTCCAAATCGCCTGGGACTTTGTCCTTTCCTGGCTAATTTTTGTGAGAGGGAATCACACGGAACACAACAAGCCAGGCCAGACAGTAGGTCCCTGGCACATTCGCCAGATGCTGGGTGAGGGAGCTTGGGGTTCTGAGCTAGGGCAGACTTTGTCACATTGTGAACATCAACCCAGTCACCTAGGACTGGGGGGCCGCAGCCAAGTCACTTCTTTTTCTAACATCTTGGTTACCTCATTTGTGCATTGAGCCTTCCTCATGGGATATTTGTGAAGTAGGAATGAGAGACTGTGGGAAACGGTTGGTACCATTGTGCTCGCTCGCTCTTTCGCCTCTTCCTCTTTGTCCTCCTCCTTAGCTGTAGATTTGTCACCTTCATTAAGGTCACTGAAATCTTGGGGGTATAGTAAGGCAGGGAAAGAGAAAAAGGGAAACATTTGTTGAGCATTTACTGTGTACCAGGCCATGTGCTTCTAGAACTGTCTTGTAATTAACCCCAGGATATTCTTCCCAGAAGGGAAGAGTCGTAGAATCTTTCCTTGAAGGCTCTTAGGTAAAACCATTCATGTTTTCACATGTTGTCCAGGAGAAAGTGGAAGTAGGCCTTGTCCCCTATTCCAACCCCAACCAAATCCAAGGTGGTAGAGTTAGCAGAGTGACTGCTGAATCACTTCAGTTATCCATCTGCCCGAGTTCAGACAAACTTTGGATTCCCCATTTGCCTTACCTTCCTTGTTCACCTCCACCTGCCTCCAAATTCAGCTTAGCCCCTGGCATGGGTCATAAGTCACCAACTGGCTCTTAGGTAGGCAACATGGGAGAAGTTTGCCAAGATTATCCTCTCCCTAGCATGTTTAATGGGTGAGAGTTCTTGGGTCCAAAGAACTTTTTTTTTCTCTCACCCTTCAGTTGTGACACCAAAGACCAGGATGAGGGAGGAAGGGAAGGAGGGAAAACTAAACCTGCCCCCATACTTCATGTCCCATGAGAGAGAGAGAGGATTACCCCTATTACAGATAAGGAAGGTGGGGCCTAGAGAGCTTATACAACTTCTTCAAAGCTTCACGGTAAGTGGGGTTGGGTTTTGAGCTTAGGTCTTTCTGATTTCAAGGGCCATGTCTTTCCTTTAGCAACCTAGCCTTAGCTTTGGGTTTCTAAGGACCTGTGTTTGAATGTCATAATGTAGATTTGAATAGGCTTAGTTCACACTGGAAAATCGAATTCTGAGAAAAGGCCACTTTAGAGCTTGGTATTAATCATCTCCGGCTACCATACCAAAATATCACAGGTTGGGTAACTTAAGCAACAGATTTTTTTTCCCCTCATAGTTCTGGAGGCTGGAAGTCCAAGATCAAGTTTCTGGCAGGGTTTGGTTTCTCGTGAGAGCTAACTTCCTGGGAGGCAGACTGCCCTCTTCTTGCTGCGTCCTCATATGGAAGAGAGGAAGCTCTGGTGTCTCTTCCTCTTCCTTTAAGGACATCCATCCTGTGGGATCAGGAAACCACCCTTAAGACCCCATTCAACCTTAGTCACCTCCTGAAAGGCCCTGTCTCCAATATAATTACATGGGGCTAGGGCTTCAACATATACATTTGGGGGATATTCAGTTACAACAATATTCATGTCAGGGGTTCACGGAATCAGATATGATTTTTAGATTATGGATTCTGATCACAGCCTTCTTAAGGGTGGTAAGGCCCAGCCACAAAAGGGAAGATGATAGGGAGAGAGTTGGTGAAAGCATATAGGAAAAGCAAATCTTGTTTGAAACATTGTTTCCCTGATTTTGCTTTGCTGTAGGGAAACCAAGGCCAAATAATCCTGCTCCATTCACTCTGGCTTTGTTTTTTATCATCATGACTTGGTTTCCCCGAGTTGAAGGTAAAGCAGTTGGCACCTGTGTTAAGTTATGCCAAACGCATATGAGTGTTAACTACTATTCTTCTATTTGCTATGATAGTTATTAGTGCATTTAACCACCCCCCCCACCAGCCCCCATCCCCGAGTTAGATATGGTTATATAACTTGTTCTTGTCAATGAGATGGGAATGGAACTGATGTGTGTCACTTTGGGTGGAAGCTTTAAGAGCCAGTGCATTATTCAGCTGCCTTCTTTTTACTTTTGCCCCTGCAACCAACAAAGCTCCAGATGGTGGCTGCTCTTTCAGTCTGGGTCCTAGAGGGGCAACAGTATAGAGCAGAGCCCCCAGCTGACCAGCCATGGACAGGTAGCATGAGCTAGAAATAAACTTCATTGTTTTAAGCCACTGAGACTTGGGGGTAATTTGCCCTGTATCATGATCTAGCTAGCTTATCCCTGACTATTTCCTGCTGCAGAATCAGCTCTCCTTCCTGTCTGTACTGTGGGCTCTGAATCACTCAGCACTGGGGGATTCTGTATTGCCCACTTTTTCAGAGCTATTCTAATAAGACTCAGCCAGTCATTGAGAACTCCTCATTTACTAAATCTGAGTCTTGGGCTTTGACTTCAAATATCTCATTGAATCCATTTTATAAAAGAGAACACCAAAACTCATAGTTGTGGAAGTATCTTGTAACAAGAGATACAACCAGGAACTGAGTCAAATCTTTAACTCAGATTTGCCCAACTCAAAAGCCCGTGGGATTTCTACATTGGCACACTGCGTATCTTCTCAGGTGCTTGTGGGTATTTTGCTGCATCAGGGTTTGAGCTGTCAGTTAATCAAAGACTATTAATGCTCTGGTCTAGGGGTGTGCAAACTGGCCCATGGACCAAATCTGGCCTGTCACCTGGATTTATAAATAAAGTTTTATTGGAATGTGGCTGTGGCTATGTGGTACTTACATGCTCTAACATTGTTTTTGTATAGTTATAGAAGAGACCATTTGAGACCCATAAAACCTAAATATTTACTACCTGACTCTTCATGAAAAGGTCTGTTTACCTGTAACTTAGATGGACTATGTTTCATTTGAAAAACAAGGAAACTGAGACCAGACCAGTGGAGTGTGCATTAAAATAGAAAATGGTTTTACGCAAAGCTGTATGATGAAACATTAACCATTTAGGGTCTATGTGCATAACTGTTCTAAGTTATATAATTCTAATGTATCATTTCTTTATCCCTGCATTAAAAAAAAGATGGCTGTTTTTGCTTTTCTTTAAAAAAATCTAAGAAGTTTTTTTGATAACCCTAATGAAATGGAGACTAAATGAAAAAATCCACTCTTGAATTAGTTTGAAATGAATTCATATAATATTAGTTGATACCATATCCTGCATTATCCTTGTTTCGGTTCATTTGACCTTATATCATGAGCATTTCCCATATCTTCAACATTAAACATAAATGTAAGTACTGATGGTTGCATAGCATTCTGCTCTATAGAAATGCCATAATTTCTATAATCATTATAATATTTAGGTTTATCAGAAAAGTTTTACATTATACTAAATCTATACTAGATTTATACATAAATCTCTATCTACATTTCTGATTTTTTCTTGGCATGGATTCCTAAAAGTAGAATTCCTGGCCAAAGCATATTAATGATTTAAATGTCTCAACTCATTTTATCAATTTCTTTAGAAAGGCTAGTCTAATTTCTATTTTACCTTGAGATGAAGATATCTACCTTACTTCACTCCCCAAACCACTGTATACTGTTCTAAGTCTTTCATATGATGATATGTAAATATAGTTTTTTTTTTTTTTTTAGGATTTAATTTGTTTTAGAGGGAGAGAGAGGGCCAGGGAAGTGGCAGAGGGAGAGAGAATCCTTAAGAAAATTCCTCACTGAGGGAAGAGCCCAGAGCTGTGTTTGTTCCCAGGACTCTGAGATTATGACCTGAGCTGAAATCCAGAGTTGGATGCATAACTGACTGAGCCACCCAGGCTTTCCTATTATATTTTTGTTTTAATGAGCATGTTTTGATAACTATTTAGGTGAATTTTTTTATATGATAGTATTTATGTTTTATGCTCTGAAAATACTCAATTCTGATTATATATCCTTTCACTGATAATTCAAAATACTTTTAGGACTTCCCTTGATGTATCTATGATTATGTTTTATTTAGGTCTACCATTGTAATTTGTTGGTGTTCTTTTAATTGGTTGGAAATGGCTTTTCTAAGTATAACCCCATCTCTACCCCACACTTCACTCCCCTCTGAGTGCACTTATAGTCATTCTCGTGATCTTCATTTCCTCATGTCAGCCCTCTTTTCCTGTGCTCCACATTTTCTTTGGGAACTGCTAAGCCCTATATAAATTTTGGTAGGGGTATTTCTCAGTGGTGACTCTATGTGTAGTCACTTCAGCATCACTTTGACAGCCTGGTTTCCTTGGCCTTCCATTGTTTTTATCTGACCCATCCCAAATCTTCATCCCAAATCTTCAACACACCCATCTCGTGTTTAGGTATGGGGTACTTCTAGAGAGAATCTCAAAAGTGGGACCATTCAGTGGGGTGTTTATTTTATTTTATTTTTTTGACACATATGCATTGAGCATTGGCTGTGTTTGATGTACCGTTCTAAATGTTTGGGATATGTCCATAAAGAAAGACCACTACCCTTACAGAGTTTGCATTCTATGGGGGAGACATCCAGTGATCAGTAAACTAAGTAAATTAGGCATCAGTGCTGTGGAGAAAGAAAAAGTAGAGCGGAGATCAGAGGTGGGAGGGCAATTGTAATTTTCAACGGCATGGTCAGCTTAGCCTCCAATAAAAAGTGAAGACTTGAGCAAAGACATGAAATAGGTGAGGGGGATGGACATGCATCACCTGGAGTAAGAGCACTGGGGTAAAGAGAACAGCCCCCAAGTGACCTAGAGTCCTGGGGCAAGAGTGTAGCTGGTATGTTCCAAGAACAGGAAGGAGGGCAGTGGCTGGAGGGAGCAATAATGGTGGAGATGGGAGGGGATGAGGCAGGAGAGGGCAAGAGAATTTAGGCCAGGGAAAAGGTCCTCCAAGGAGTGTGGATTTTACCCTGAGGGGCATGGGGGAACAGAGAACAAGCAAAGCGTTTTAAATCGAGGAGGGACTTAGTCTGACTCAGGTCTTGAATGCCCCGCTCAGGTTGCTATATTGAGGAGCTTCTGCAGAGGGACAAAGGTTCGAAGTTAGGCAACAGTTGCAGGGCTAGCATACAGAGGATGACAGGGTGATGGGTTGGTTCAGGGTGGCAGCAGAGAAGTAGGGAAATGCAAGGAGATTCTAAATATATTTTGAAGGTATGACCAACTGGACTGACTGCTAGACTGGATTTCAGGTATTAGAGAAAGAGAAGAAAAAAGATAACTCCAAGGTTTTTGGCGTGAGCAACTAGTGGGATAGGCTGCCATCAACTGAGATGGGGAAGGTTCTGAGCAAAGCAGGCCTTGGGTTGGAGGACTGGGTGTTGCTTCTGGACATGTTGTATGTGGGCTGTCTAATTAGGATTCCAGCTGGACGTGTTGAGTAGCTAGAGCCAGGCAGGTTTCAGGAGAGAGGTCTGTGCTAGAAACACAAAGTCGGGAGTTCCCAGGAAGTAGATGGCATTTAAAGCCATTTAGTGTATGATATCCCAAGGGCGTGAGTCCAGGTACAGAATGACCAGCTCCTCTACAAATTTCCGTGCTCTGATATCAGCTGGACTCTGTGCGCAGATTTCTATTATTCTTTTGCTTTTCCCTTGGCTTACTAGCCCTGGGTTTTTTAATCTGGGTTATGACTCCTGCCAAGAATTACAGGAAAGGTTATAGGATGCTGTATACTTTGTATCTTTCTTGACTTCACATGTGATTCAAAAAAGTCAGAAAAAAATGTTTATATTAAAATTACATTTTATGGAGCAGCATGCAAATAATTTTTTTAAAGTAAACACAATTTTTGAAAGAAAATTTATGCTTTTTCTACGACTCCTTTCATCTTTTTAATTTGTTTAAAGAGTGGAGGGATGTGACCCCCAGTTTAGGAGGACTGTGGGAGGAACTTTGGGATGTAACCTGACTAGTTCCCCATCGCAGAGGAAGGTTCCAGGCTTACACCTTCATTCTTCATCTCACTTGGTTTTTGGAAATTTTGGTTGTTTCTCACGTCAGATCGTTCTCCCTTCGTGAAGGTTTCTAAAGTATACGACCTGGAAAGAATATTCCAAGGAAAGGATAAATGCGGTTTCAGCCATGGAAGCACCCTTTTAAAGAGTGTGGCCTCCTATGGTGATGATTTTATAATGAGCACTACTTGTATGTGTGATTTTTTTTTTTTGATCCATTTGTTAAAAATTCAGTTTCAGGACTGTGTACTTATATTTTATACAGCTTGATTTATCCTTACAATTCTCACAGTTGTATATGCATTAAAATTCTAGCTTCTCCCACAGGATACACACCAGCAAATTGGGCCTAGGGGTACAAGCAATCTAAGGAAGAGTGACTCCAACTTAAAAGAGTTATGAAGCCTGGTGGTGGGTGTTATGCAGGGCACGCATTGCATGGAGCACTGGGTGTGGTGCACAAACAATGAATTTTGGAACCTGAAAAAAAAATATTTAATTAAAAAAAAAAGAGTTATGAAACAAAGTCCTGGGCTCTGTTTGTTTCCACCACTGCATTTGTTGAGAGAGAAACAGAAGGGTGGAAGTCTCTGGAAAAGAGGTATTTAGAGGAGAAAGTCTTTGATCCTTTCTTGAGACACCAGAAACACTTAAGGATTTGATAAAGACGGATCGTTGGAGAATAGAAAGACAATTAAAAACTCCATGAAAGGGACTCCTGGGTGGCTCAGTCGGTTAAGCTGCTGCCTTTGGCTCAGGTCATGATCCCAGGGTCCTGGGATCGAGTCCCTCATTGGGCTCCTTGCTCGGCAGGGATCCTGCTACTCTCTCCGCCTCTGCCTACCACTCTGCTTGCTTGTGCATGCGCTCTCTCTCTCTCTCTGTCTGACAAATAAATAAACAAATAAAATCTTGAAAAAAAAACAAACCCAAAACAGAAAACCTCCATGAAAAGCAGAAAGTTATATAAACAGAGCAGTATTATCTTTGCCCTTTACTCAGCTAGATTAATCACCCTCACATAGGAAGCCTGGACTTGTTTTTAAACATAGGGCAAGACACTTTGAGAGCAAAGCACATTCTTTGGGTAA
The DNA here is from genome assembly GCF_010015895.1 of Lontra canadensis. NCBI lineage: Eukaryota > Metazoa > Chordata > Mammalia > Carnivora > Mustelidae > Lontra > Lontra canadensis. The sequence continues at coordinate 7,369,126 of NW_022631002.1, forward strand.
AGCAACATTTATTGAGCATCCATTGTGTGTTAGTACCTTTTTGAACATAATCACCTTTTATAAAATGCTCAACTTGCCTTTGGGATAACTACTAAAATTTCCATTTTTTAGTGGCAAAAACTCCAATATAGAAAAGATAAGAAACTAGCCCCAAATTGTGCAGTCACCCAGTAGCATGTTGGAATTCACATCCAGTCTGCTGGCTTTGAAAGCCCCATGTTCTGATGCTGCTCTTTCCCAGGATCCAGGCAGAACATTATAGAAATGATTGTCAGCCACCTAAATATTATGGATGAAATCAGTGTTTTAATCACAAATATCTTGTTAGCAGAAACAGAACTCCAAAATAAAGCTCTCCAAGAATGAAGCACCGCATTTATCCCCAATGAATGTGTATTAATTAATAATTAGCCAATTATTCCACCATAGTAATATCGAAGGTAGCATTTATTAGAGTTCTTAAATTAGTGGTTCTCAACTAGGGGCAATGTTACCCCAAGGAGATATTTGGCAATGACCGGGGGAGTGCTCCTGGCATCTACTGGGTAGACACCAGGGAGGCTGTTAAACATTCTACCAAGCACAAGGCAGCCCCCACCTGCACCCAAACAAAGAAGCATCCAGCTCCGAATGTCAGCGATGCTGAGTTGAGAAACCCTGCCCTGAATAAAGAACATATGCGGTGAAAGGCAACAAATGTAACTGGATTAATAGGTGGATTCTTTCTTCTTTATTTCTCCAAAAGATAATCAAATTCTTGAATGAATATTTATTTTCCAATATTATTTTAGCTGTGTTTTGATATGCAGATGAAAATTACCCATAATAATCTGGATAAAGTGACGACTACCTGGTGTCCTCTGAAGGTTCAGGTGTTTATAAAGCGTGTTTGTCAGTGGAGCGTGTATCCTCCATTGTATATACATTGAGGGTATTGTCGTGTGTGTGTGTGTGTGTGCGCGTGCACATGTGTGTGTGTGCGCGTGCACTTGCTGGTTTTGTCGGGAAGTATAAATTGGGTTTTGGAAAAAGATACCCCCACTACCTCCCGCCGTAAGCCCTCACTTCTTCCTATTAAGATTTCCCTTGCAACTTGGCCTCTTAAACTCCTATCTCGTGCATTCTCTCTTCTAATCTAATACCTCCGCGTACATATCTAAACATGATCAGTGACAGTTTTCGCTGCGGGGTGAGGCTTTCACTGACAAGGCCAGTGAGCGCTGATTTGAGACCAGCCATTGTGAGTGACTTCAGCTGTCTCTTCAAGTGACATCCAGCTACTTGAGAAAGGAGCGATGACGAAAGTTCTTTGGACAGAAAACTTTCTCTGACAAGAAGGTGACAGGTCCTTGCACAGCTGGTCTCTGATATGCCTCGGAAGGGGCCCATGGAGTGACTAATTTGAGCTTTGCAGTAGCTGAGAGGAAGCATGGGACCCATGCACTCTTAGGGCTTGGTGAAGTCTGTAAAACAGCCTGGATATGGACGCAGGCTGTAGGAACCCATCTTTGGTGGGCAATAGGCCAGGGAACCCTGTCTGTTTAGAACATGAGAACACTGAAAATATTCATGGTGCATGGACATATGTTGTTTTGCCTGCCCAGAATCCATTCTTCCTTCTCCTGGGCACAGCACCTCATTTCTCCTTTAGCAAGACACCCCATGCCTACCTCCTCTCATTTTTTGGAGCCAACCCTGGCCTACTGGTTCCAGGGGTTAGCCAATCAACACATCCATTCCCTTCATCACAGGGATTGGTTCAGGGAAGCGTTGGTGACCCAAGACAAGCCAATGAGACTTGGTTCTATGCCTTTTGCCATAGTTGTTAAGAAAGAGATGCTTTTTGTCCCTGCTGTTTCCAAGCTATAGCTGTAAGCTTGGAATTTCTGGGAATCACGATGTGAAACAAGGTACCTCAGAGAATAGAAGAGCTGAGAAATAGAGAGAAAGAGACATCCCAGCTCTAATGAAATTATTTGAGCTTCTAATTTAGCTGTCTGTGATGGGTCTTCTACCCTAGACTTTCCATTACACAAACCAATGAATTCCTGTTTTCCTTTTAGCTGGTTTAAATTGGTTTCTCCAGAGACAGATTCTTGATCCATACAAATAAGTACAATTTTGAGTGCCTGCTATGTGTGCTATGAGTCCATTTTTCCTCACAGTGACCTCTGGGGTGGGTACTCCTGGTATCCCAGTTTAGGCATAAGAAAGTCCGAGACTTGGAGAGTTTATGTGATGCCTAATGCTGGCAACTAGTAAGGGTGGCACCGAGAAGCAAGTTCTCTGTCTTAGAAATGCATAGCTCCATTTTCTATGTAGAGAGGGTGGAACAAGTGGGTTTTGGAGCCAGACTGTCTGGCTATGAGCCTTTGTCTTAATGCTTCTGAAAGATGTGGCATTTATAGGAAACTTGATGTTTTTGTACCTTGGTTTTCTCATCTGCACAATAGAGATTATCAATAATTGTGCCTATTTTAGGGAGGTTGCAAGGATTAAGTGAGCAGATGCATGTGAAGTTCTTAGAACAATGCCTGAATACAATGAACACTCAGTTCATGTTAGCTGTCTTTAATTTCTCTATCTGGGAATGAGCTGGAGTGGCTGCTTTAGGGGCAAGACCTAGGCTGTGCTGTCTTACAACAGACACCCCAAGAACACTGAACACCTAAAGTGACTGATTAGAACTAAAAGTAATTATAAATATGAATAGAGGAGAAGTCATAAAAATAATGGGTGTTTTAAATGGGTAATGCATCATGTTTCATTTATTCATTTGTTCTATAAGTGTTTATGGAGTAACCAATCAGTGTCAGATGTTGGATTGAATGCAGACATGAAGAGATCAGAGCCCTTTCCTTTAGTAAAAGAAGTTAAGGCAAGAATAATATTAACAGGGGCGCCTGGGTGGCTCAGTGGGTTAAACCCTCTGCCTTCAGCTCAGGTCATGATCCCAGTGTCCTGGGATCGAGCCCCACATCGGGCTCTCTGCTCTGCGGGGAGCCTGCTTCCTCCTCTCTCTCTCTGCCTGCCTCTCTCTGCCTACTTGTGATCTCTGTCTGTCAAATGAATAAATAAAATCTTAAAAAAAAGAATAATATTAACAGAGTAGGGAAAGTGTTGTGTGCTAGCAGAGAAGAAATGCTGTGGTGTGGAGGCTTGTTTGGAGGACAGATGTGAAATAGGACAAAATGAAAGGACTCAGGGCCCAGATGTTAGGTAGGCAGTGTCCTAGTGTACAGATTTAGGGGTGTTTCATGAGAAGGAAGTAAGTGCCAAGCTGTAAGGAAATATGGATCATACTCCTCTATTCTCTTCTTTGAGGAAGGAGAGTATATACAGATGTCGAATGCCATGACCAGGTTCCCCGTTTGTAACAGGGTCCTACTGATGTGTTAAAGGATTGGACAATATTAGCGTTGAAGTTGACTACATTTTATGGTCTGGTCATCAGCTCATCAACACATGGGAACAGAGCCCATCCACAATGGCTGGGCCCAAAATAAAGGAGTAGAAAGCTGGCTCTATGCACCTCTCCTTCCACTGATGTTCCTTTAGTTTATCCAGCTGACAACCTCTGGTGTCCATCTTGTGGTCCCACCCTTTTCTCTTTCAGCAGAGTCAGAAATCTGTCTTGCTGTGTTCACCCATATTGTTTCTTGGTGTTATGTACTCTTCCGAAGGCTGTCAGATTGGCTCTCTTCATTCATCCTCCATTCTTAGTTCTTCCCCTTCCTACTTTTGAGGGCCCACCATTCCCTCTTGCTGGACCAGAGCATTTATTCTTTTTCCCTGGTGAAGCCAGTAGGCTTTCTGTATTATGATCAAAGTCTCACCAATCAGACTTTAGAAGGCTGATATGAGGGGAAGGAGCAAGGATTGGGTGACTAGGGATTCTGGTGAGTAGGTTTTTGCTTGTGAGGAGCTCTTAGTCTAGAAGAGACACACATGCCACAATTAAATACAACAAAGTGTGAACAGCACATAAATAGTAATATATCCAAGGTCCAGGGTGGAGGAAGGACTAATTGATTTAATTGGTAGGAAATAGGACATAGTCAGGGAAGGTTTCCCATGGAAGATAATATTTCAGCTGGATTTTTAAGGATGGATAGTATTTCACAAAGTTGGAAAAAAAGGATTAAGGGCATTCTGCACTGTCAAATATAGTAACACTAGTCACCTGAATTGAGATGTGCTGTAAGTATAAGATATACTAGATTTTGAAGACTTAGTACCTCTCCCCATAAAAAAACTCTTTAAGTATCTCCTTAATAACATTTTTATGTTGATTGTATGTTGAAATGATAACATTTTGGATATTTGAGGTTAACTAAAATATATTATTAAAATGGATTTTCTTTGTTCATTTAAAAAGTTGTACATTTTTATTTTATTTTATTTTAGAGAAGGAGGAGAGAAAGAGAGAGGAAGAGGAGAGAGAGAGGGAAAAGGAGAGAGAGAGGCACAGAGAGAGAGAGAATATTAAGCAGGTTCCACGCTCAGTGTAGAGCCTGACTTAGGGCTCAATCTCATGACCCTGGGATCATGACTCGGGGCCCCACAAAATTTAAAATCACACATGTGACTCTCCTATTTGTGCCTTGTTTTAGTTATATTTCTGTTCCACAGTGCTGCTCCAGGCAAAAGAAATAGCAGAGGGATAGAGGCAGGCATGAGTGAGGGCAGAAAACTGGTTGACTCAGTTGGAGTATGAAGACTTCAAATCTGAGGGGTGGAAAGAGACACGAAATGTGGCTGGAAAGGTAGGCCCGGAGCAGACCACCCGAGGAGGTCCAAGTGATATCCTGACAACAATGGGAGCTGTTGAAGGGGTCAGATGAAGAGACTTCATAGGCAGATTTATGTTCTTTATCTTCAGGGCAGTCAGCGGAGTGCCCTGAATTTGTAGAAGACATGGAGGCGTTAATTGTCCAGGGTAGGTGTATTTATTTCCCGTGGCTGCTGTGATAGTATGCCACAAACTTGGTGGCTTAAAACAAAAAAGTGTGACTAAAAACAGGGTAGTTGAGATGGAGATGAGAGACCGTATTTGAATCATATTTAAGGATAATTTACATTAAACCTTAGAATGATAGACTGTCCAAGATTTATTTCACAAAGATCCACAAGTGGGGAGGAAGTGAGCCTAGTATAAACATTATTTCTCTGAGTCAATCAATTATCAAAGGGGATAGGAATGGAAGTCATTACAGTATTCTCTGTACTTTTGCGTATGTTCGAAATTTTCCAAAATAAAAGTGTTTTGAGAGAAGGTAATCAAGAATATTCCATTTCCTTATGTTAGGAATTATATTTCAGTTTGGTGTGCCTGGAATTTGAGGAGTCCCTTGTTGATGGATTGTGGGGTAGCCACAGATTTGGTTTTTCAGTGATTTGACACTCTTATATCACCTGACAAATAGGCTTAAAGATTTACTTCGTGTGGAGGCATGGGCACTTGTGACAAGATTTTGTCTCAGGATAAATGCCCTTTCATCACAAGAGAATGGGAAATTCATGTCACCTTGTCCAAACCAGGACCAGTGAAAATCCACAACCAGCCAGGGTCTTGTTGGAAGGAAAGAGTTTGTTTTTCTTAATCATCCCGATGTCACTTACAAGTAGGAATGAACGACAGCGGTCCCTTTCTGACTCCATAAACTAACTGTCACACGGAAAGATGAGCCTATTTGACTGAGGGAAAATGCTGAAATAGTTTAATTGTGTTGTCTCTATAGCAGACGGTTGTTATCAGGGTAGAGGAGGGGGAAGCAAAACCCAATGAAATATTCAATGCAGACAAGAACGTGTGGGTGAGTGTGATTCTGTAGTTTAAACCACGTGCTTTCTTTTCAGATAATTTTTAGTTTTGCTGCAAAGTGTGGTATAAAAATGATGCCAGAAGAATGGTTTGCTGGGTTATTTAAAAGCCTGCATACACCATTTACAAGGTATGTTGTTGACAGTTAAAATGACCTATTATTCATGGGGTCCCCCTTGACATAGAAGAGGTTGCTTGAACTTGGCAGCTGTAAATGAGGGAAGAGGAAAGTGATGGAGTTCATGATGTAAATCCATGCTTAAATGTGTCTCAGGCTATTTCAGGAGCTCAATATTGCAATTTTCCTATGAGGGATGACCAGCTCAGGGACATCCTCTTCCGATGTAAACATCACTTAATGAAGTTTCCTTGTACCCTCCAGTTGCTCATTGCAATTTCTTTGCTGTATTCTTCTTCTCCTTCTTTCTCTTTCTTTCTTTTCTTTTTCTTTCTGTTTTTTTTTTTTTGGTCTGCCTTCTTCTGACCGGTGTTCAGGAGCATACAGCTATGCCAGCTGCTAGCCTTAAAGCCTGAGTCTAGCGGCCCAGCCCCTCTAAGGACCAGGTTCTCCATCTTTAAAATTGATATGAAGATTTCTAGCTGTTTCAGGAAGTTTTTGAGAGAATTTAGGTATAATGCATGTGATGGACTTAGCACAGTATTTGCCCTACATGAAACACTTGGTCAACATTAGGTACCAGAGAGTTTGAGACTTAGAGAATAAAGAGATTTGCCAGGCCTTAAAAACAGCAAAGAAAATGAAACCCATGTACTGAAGTGTGACTTGTAGACTCAGGGCAGCAACATAAGTGCTAAGGAGCTGGTGAGACGTGCAGAACTTCAGAATCTATCCTGTACCTGCTGAATGAGCAGATGCACTGTGACATGGTCCCCAGGTAATTTGTATGCATGTTAACTGTGAGAAGGGCTGGACACACTCCTCTTGCAAGATGTGTAAGGGAGGGTTTCCCTTTTGCCTTGGAGCTAGGAACATGGATGCTAAGGAAACTGTCCATTCCAGAGAGCTGTCAAGATTTGGGGCTAGACACTCACTTTTGGACCCTGACTCCACCCCCGCTTTCAGAGAGTTTGTAGAACTGTCTCTTCCACTAGTTTAAAGTAGCAGAAGTCTGGGGATGGAGGTCAGTGCGGGGGAGTACCAGAGTAATGAGTTGTTGGCTTAAAGTTGAAGAATTTTTTATTTTTTTCCTTCTGCTCCCCACAAAGCCAAGTAAGGGAATGTCTTCAGGGACATCACTTCTGTAGACTGGGGATGCTTTAAAGAAGTGGAAATTGGCATGTCATACCCATTGAATGGTGACTGCATTGGGAACCTTCAGGCCCAGCCTGGTGGTACCATTTTGTCAGAGTGGAGCATGGTGAGGGCCCTCTTGGGGTTATTGACATATGGTCCCTGGAATTTGGGAGTGTGTCTGAACACAGGGACTAAGGGACTGATGCTCCTTCCCTAGAGATTTCTGAAGTCACGACATGCCTGGGAAAAGAGATGAGAAAACTACCCCTTTCCAGGCCCTTGTGACCCTCAGAGAGCACAGAAGGAGACTCAGCAGTTCTTTGACTCCATGTGAATGAGGATGGATTTAGAGAAGCAGGCTTTGTGGTGCTGTTCTTATTAGATGGGTTGAGTAGGGACTTAATCATGAGTGTGGTTGAATGGGAACAAAACTTCCCATCTTTAGGGTCCTTGGTGATTGACAGGGTCAGGGTGAAGTTGTCTAACATCCCAGAAGACCAGGACTCCTCTGGAAGGAGATCACCATATTGTAAAGACAGTTGGTAGCCAACAGAATCCTCAGACAATGACAGAGTGACAGTAACTTCACAGCCACCAGGCAGGTGACCATTTTCCTCCAAGTTCTCGATTCCAGGGAGGAGATGCCTTGAAACTAGCATTTGGATTTCCCTCCCTTCAAAGTGCTGGGAGGGGAGGAGTGAAAATGAAAACACTTCCCCTCCTAGTTCCCTAAGAGTTTTAAGACCAAGTTGGTGATAACAAATTGGGGGGCATTTCAAAGTGGATGTGAGTTTGGAGTCACAAGGTTGCCTGGACTTAGAGTACTGAAAATTACTATGAGATTTTGGAATCTAGTCCAAAGTTTACTAAAAGAATAAAGTTAGAAAATAAACTGTAGTCCAGGGCAGTGACTAGAGAAAAAAAAAATACAATGTTTCTGGTTTACATCTCTCTGAATTATACCACTATTAGCTCAAAACACAAGTTCCTTAGCCTTTCATATATTTCATATCCATAGTTTTGGCCATGACATCATGGCTTTCATGATTTGCAGTAAGTTTCAGTTTTGCCTAAGGATGAATTTGAAGCCCTTGTTCAGAGCTGAGACCAGAGAGGGAGCATTGCCCTTTCACCTGCCTGCTTACCTCAACCCTCCTTTGTCATGCTTTACTTGTTTTCATGGACACAGCGACACTGGCTGTGTTCTTTACTTATAAACACTGACATGAAAAGGAAACCAAGTGCTAATTTAGGTAACAGCAAGAAAGTAAAACTGGAGATACCTAAGAAAGGAATGAATTTTGGAACACTGAAAAAAATTAAAATTAAATTAAAAAAAATAAAGGAAAGGAATGATACAGAGCCAGAAAGCAGAAATGTAGGAGAATCTTGGGAGAGGGATGTCGGTTTCAATGTGGCTTACATGTGTGATAGAAACGTGTTGGCTGGAAGTTTGACACTAAGACAAGAGGAAGTGTTTAACAGGCTAGTGCCCCTTCATCTCAGGGATGAATAAACCTTCCATGTACTAGACTCAGCCTTCAGTGGTGTGGCAAGTGCTTCAAGCATCCAAAAGGTTGTGAGTGGAAAATGGGATTGGTATTATCACAGTATATGGGCTCAAAATCATTGGAAGAAAACATTGGGGCTTTGGAAGTTCTTTAGCACAGTAAGAGCTGCCTCATGAGGGTCAGCGTTCTGTCACAAGTCATGAAATTTCAGTGTTTTTAGTGACCTAAGAGGTCTACCTTACAATCTACATCTACCCCTGCATGTGATAAGTCCCAGACACTGCCAGGAGCACTGAGATATAAGGGTAGATTATTCTAGAGAGTTAACTATGAAATCAATATGTCAGGGACCGGAACAGAAAAGTGTAAGTTTGTTGTTGCCTTAATCACAATAAAAATAAGAGCTAAAATTACCAAGTGCCTGTTATGTGACAGGCACTTTGGGGAACCTCTTGCTCATCCTTCCATCCATCTGTCTGTTTGTCCATCCACCTACCCACCTACCCATCCATCCATTCATCATCTGTCATCTGCTCATCGTTTTGTAAATCCCCAAGAGGAATCTGTGAGGTTTGTATTATTATCTAATACAGATCTGATCTGAAATCTGGTTTAAAATATTCAATACCCAAAGATGAGATGAGTCTCTAGAGCTGGAGTATAGTCACCTCTTAGACTATGGAAAAGGAGAGACAGAGAAGCAGAGTCTCGGAGGGCAAGTATGGCCCAAGCATTATTCAGAAGGGAAGGATTCTTGTCTATGTGTCCCAGAGCATCGCTATCTCTTGGTTACGCTAGCTAGCCCTTTAGTGGTTAAGGTTTTCTACTTTGGGAACTCCTCTTTGCTGATGCTTAAGTAGGTATCAATTTGGGCTTGTAAATCCATCTTGTTTGTACCTTAAGTGAAAAACTACATTAAGAATATATAAACTGTAATGTGTGCATAGGTGAAACCAAGAACATATGTGTGTATGTTTTTAAAAAATATATGATTACATATTATATCTGTCTAACAATATATGATTGACACATGTACAAATTAAATACACTATTATATACACTATTTTAGCTCACCTGAGGCACTGAAGGGATGGGAAGGCAAAGCTTTCTCCCTATGTTGGGAACTAATTTTTGTTGAGTTGCTATGTGTCAGTTTTCTCCTATGTGTGATAGAGCCAAAACTTGAACTCAACTAGGGCCACTTGCAAAGTCGCACTCCTCCAGGTGAGATTGCTGTGTTTCTTTGCCTTTCTTTGAAATACCTAGCTGTTGAGAAATCTGATTTCTAACTTAGTCTCAACCAGACAAAAAGCTCTTTGGCCACAACCTCGAACGACAGCTGGGACTAGAGGCTAAGGCGGACGGGGAGCCTGGTGCCCTAACTGAGGGGAGCACTCAGCTGGCCTGGCTCCTCTCACGGCTCTGCACTGCTGTGGTGTAACATGAGTTGAGGTGTCTGCCACCCTGAGGTGGGTTTAAATCCACAAAAGTAAATCTCAGATGTAGAAGTGCAATTCCATTTCATTTAGTGCTTTGTGGAGGCTTTGAACAGTTAACATTTGGAATATTTGCCCATAAGGGTAGTTTGAGTCCATTTCCCTGAGCTGGATTTCCAGGATCAGACCAGTTGGAGATGGAGCTGGGCCATGCTGGATCTCAGGCTGGGAACATTGGATTCATGTGTCGACTTTGAGCAAGAGCAGAATGCCAGAGGCAAGAAGAGATTCTTCTGGGAAAGATGGAACATACATTTTTGTCAGCCCAATAATGCTTCTTACTTTGGGTGGGAATTCCCTTTCTCTTTGTGCATGAGGGCTTCATCCATCACTGCCCTTCCTTGTCCAAGTTCATTAACCTGAGCTTGTGTTCATCTTGTGGCAGCTTAATAACCTTTATTTGTGGAATCCCTCAAAAAAAGCCTTGGTTATAAATCCCACGTCACAGAAATGAAGGCATAAATGCCAATCTGTGTCACTGCATAATATTTATTATTTTAATTAAAGAAAATGGATAGTGACATTTATTAGGTCACAAGTTACTTGGTAATGGCAATGAATGACAAAAAAATTACTGATTTTATGAGCAAATCTTGGAACGCTCGTCAGTGATTATTCTGCTACATGCTCAGTGTGAGTGGTGCTAACAATGCATCGGGCACGTTTTGGGGAGCAACATTTGTTATTGGTGAGACATACTTCCTGTAACAGAAAGCAGCAGCTTACTGAGAGGGAGGCAGACCGAGCGGTGAATCCCAAGTTGCTTTTGTCTTCCACCTCTCTTTAGGATGTAGTTTGGTTTTCTGAGATAATTGCAGATGTGTTTGTGTATGTGTCAGTTACTTTCCAAGCAGCTTAAACATGGTGTCAGGAGCCAAGGATTTGTATCAGCGTGTTAGTCAATCTCTGAAGCATTCCCACTGAAGTACCCATTTGGACAGGGAAATAAGTAAGAAAGAGTGGTGTGTGATACTCCCAAGACAGAGGACTTTTAGGGTGTTTAAACACGCATTATTTCATGTAACCCTGCTACTGCCATGAGGAGCATACTTTATATCTCCGTCTGTTTATTTTTTTCATTTAGTCAGCATACATTATTGGGATTAATTGTTTGAGGGAATAGTACATGGATGAGAAAACAAACACACAATTGTTGAGTAGCTTGTGCGTCATCTACAGCCTGTAAATGACAGTGCTGGCATGTGAACCCATCGTTTGTGTGACTTCAGAACCTGTGATCTTTTCAGTACTCCACTGTGCCCTGTAACAGTGTCTTCTCAGTGGGGGGGTTTGACCATGACAGTGGAGCAGCTAAGGAGATCTGTGGTCTGAGGAGCTCGCTGCTGCTAAAATTAATTTTTGTTCCCAGGGTATGAAGAAATTTCTGTTTCCCAGTGCTTTGACTCCTTTGGTTTTTGTGTGGCTTCTTTCCTGAATGAATGAATTCAGGTGGACACATTTTTTTTTTAACAAAAATTGTTAGCTCGTTTACTATCGTAGCTGGTTATGATCTTTATTTTAATGTATATTTTGTTTGAGTCCTATTGATGGGAAAATGTTAAAATACAAGGGCTATATTGTTTTTACTTCAAGTATGCTGGCAATTGTTTTATTCCTTTAGTCCAGTGACAACAAGAATAATTTTGTTCTAAAGAGAGATACAATCTACAATCCACATTTATAAGGTGGGCTTAAAGATAAAGCCACACGAGGGAAGAGAAAGAAATAAATATTTATCGAATGCATACTTTGTGTTAGCCATTATACTATACACTTTATATGAATTATAACATTTAATCTTTTAAGATATGAATTACTATTTTCCAAGTGTGGGAATTGAGGCTCAAACTCTTTCCACTCTGCAGCTAAAGGCTGTTAGATCAATTGTACACAATCGCTGTACATTCTTATGAAACCTTTGATGTTGGGGCACTCACTGCCTGACCTTTTTCAGAAATTTTGGAGATAACATATACATCAACATATATCTTAAGTGAGTTATCTTCAATGAGTTTTGACAAATGCATGCACCTGTCTAATTGTCATCCCAATCGAGATGTAAAAATATTAACAGCACTGCAGAAAGTGAAGGCACGAAGGCATGCCCTTTCTAGCTAATCCCTGTCACCTACAGGCACCCACTGTCTTGACTTCTTCATCATCAATTATTTTTTCTCTTGTTCTAGGACTTCCTATTAATGCAGTTTTATGGTATATACTCTTAAATTTATGGCTTTCTTTAATTCAGTGTATTGTTTTTCAGGTTCTTCCATGGTGGCATGTGTGTCAATAATTCATTTCTCTTTATTGCCAAGAGCATCCCATTGCATGGATATGTCACGATTTTATTTATTAATTCACCTGCTAATGGATATTCACATTTTTTCCAGTTATGGCCAATTTGGATAAAGCTGCTATGAGCGTTGTTTTGCAGGTCTTAGTGCAGATGTTTGTTTTCATTTCTCTTGAGTAAATAGCTAGGATTGGGATTTCTTGGTCATAAGGTAGGCATATGTTTAACATAAGAAACTGCCAAACTGTTAACCAAAGTGGTGGTGCCATTTTATGTTCTCACCGGCAGTATGTGAGAGTTATGGTTGCTTTAAGCTTGCCAAAACCTGCAGCTGTCAAGCTTTTTAATCTGAGCCATTCTAGTAGTTGGGTTTGTTTTAATTTGTGTTTAGTTTTTGTTTTAATTTGTTATTTTGCTAGTGGCTATTGATGCTGGGTACTTTTCCTATGTGCTTATTGAGCATACAAATGTCTTCCTTTATAAAGTATCTACTCAAATCCTTTGCCAGCCTTCTGTTATCCAAAATTGAGCTGTTCATTGTATTTTATTTATTTGTAAGAGTTTTTTATATATTCTGGATCTAAGTCTACTGTCAGATAAATATTTTGCAAATGTTTTCTTTCAGTCCATGGTTTATCTCTACATTTCCTTCCTTTATTGGTAAACCACTTTATTGAGGTGTGATTGATAAATAAAATGTTGCACATATTTTTCGGTGGCTTTTCTTTTTGCTTAAGTCTAACTTATTTTTTTATAATTATAGCTTTCATTGTTCGATATACTTCAAGGGTATCAAGATATTTGCCTGTGTCGTCTCCTAGTAGTTTTGTAGTTTGGTTTTCACAGTTAGGTCTGTGAGTTGTCTTAAATTGGTTTTAGTATTTGAAGTAAAGTAAAAGCTGTGGTTCATTTTTTACCATATGGATACTAGGTTGTTTTAGCTCCATTTGTTGAAAAGCCTCCTTTCTCCGCTGAATTGCTTTGGTAAGTTTATTAAAAAAAACAAACAAAAACCCTACTACCATATATATCTATTTCTGGACTTTGTTCTCTTCCATTGATCTGTCTGTGCATTCAGTATCAATACTGCACAGATCTATGTCCTTTGCATTGCTATATAAATTTCAGAATTAGATTTTAAGTTGTTAAAAATAACACCTTCTGGGATTTTGATTGGTACTATGTTAGATCTGGAGCTCAGTTTGGAAGAGTATTGGTATCTCTAAGTACTGAATCCTCAAATCCATGACTATGATCTATCTCCATTTATCAGGGAGTCCCCTTAGATTCTCTCAGCAGTGTTGGAATTCTCAAGGATGAGAGTCCTCATGAGTTTTGCATATTGTGTACTTCATCTATGTTGTAAATTTACATGTATTTTTGTTGCTGTTGTAAAATGGTATAATTTTAGAATTTCATTTTGTAATTGTTCATTGCTCGTACATTAGAATGGATTTTTGTGTATTCACTTAGTAGTTCTAAAACTTAAGAACTAGATTACTTAAGATTTTCTATTACACAATTATTGTAATCTGAAAATAAAGACATTTTAACTTTTTTCTTTCAAATTTGTATACCTTTTATTATTCCTGCATTATTGCTTTGGCTGGGACTTCTTGTTAAATAGAAGTAGTGAGAGCCGAAATCCTTCCCTATTCCTCATCTAGGGGAAAATGCCACTTTTCACTATTACCTATAATGTTATTTGTAAGTTTTATTTTTATAATAGATACTTTTTATCAAATTGAGGGATTTTTCTTTGTTCCTAGTACTGAGAGGTTTTTTTTTTTTTTTTTTTTTTTTAAAGTATGAATGGGCGTTGAACTTTGTCACATTCTTTTTTGAATCCATTGTGATAGTTAACTATAGCAAATTTTCCTTTATACTGTGGGTATGGTCAGTTATATTCATTTACTTTCTAATATTAAGCCAATTTTAACATATTTATGATAGAGACTATTTGATCGTAATGTATTACCTTTTAATAAATTGCTGGATTTGCTTTGTAAATATTTTTTAAAGATTTTATTTATTTGACAGAAAGAGATACACAGCTAGAGAGGGAACACAAGCAGGGGGAGTGGGAGAGGGAGAAACAGGCTTCCTGCCAAGTAGGGAGCCCGATGTGGGGCTTGATCCCAGGATGCTGGAATCATGATCTGAGCTGAAGGCAGATGCTGAACTGCCACCCAGACACCCCATGTTTTGTAAATATTTTGACTAGGGTTTTTCTATCTTGTTCAGTAAGGTACTTGGGCTGAATTTATTTTCTTTCCTTTTTGTCTTTTTGTGTTTTTTTGTATCAGGGTTATATTGGCCTCATAAAATGAGTTGGGAAGTATCCCCCTTCTTGTATTTCCTGAAGGAGTTTGTGTAAGACTAATTATTGAATTCAAAAAGGCCTGGAATTTTCTTTGTGGAAATGTTTTTAATTATGAATTCATTTTTTTCAATAGATATAGTACGATTCAGGTTTCTATTACTTTCTGTAAATTCTGGTAATTTGTGTCTTTCAAGGAATTTTTCTACTTCATCTGTGTTGTTGAATAAATTCCATATATTTGTTCGTAAGAGTCCCTTACTACCATTGTAATGTCTGTAGTTACATCCTCTTTCATTATTGACATTGGTAATTTATAGTTTTCTTTCTTTTTTTTCCTTGATCAGATTTGTTAGTAATGCTCAATTTTATTGATCTTTTTAGAAGACTCAACTTTTGGCTTTGTTGATTTTTCATTATTGATTTTTATTTCACTGATTTCCTGTCTTTATCATTTCCTCCTTTTATTTACCTGATTTAAATTTGCTCTCATTTTCTAATGTCTTACCAGCAATGTATCATTGATCTTAGACCATTTTATATTTTAATATAAGCTTTTAAAGCTACAAATTTCCCTCTAAACACTGCTTTAGGTGCAACATGCACATTGTGATACATTGTGTTTTTCATTATTATTCAGGTAGAAATATTTCCTCATTTCCCTAATGTTTTTTTTTTCTTTGAAGTATGGATTATTTAGAAGTATGTTGTGTATTTTTAAAAAATATTTGTGTATTTTATAGACATTTTTTCTTGTTTAATTTCTAATTTAATTGTTTTGCGTTGTCTTCTATCAGTGTTTTATAAGATCATAATCTCTTTAAAAAAAAAAGATTTATTTATTTTAGGGGAGAGAGTACAGGAGCTCATGCACAGGGGCCAGGGGGAAGGGAAAGGAGAGGGAGAGAGAGATTCTCAAGGAGATTCTCTGCGGAGCACCGAACCTGGCCTTGGGCTCCATCCTACCACCTGAGCCAGTCATGACCTGAGCTGAAATCAAGAATCAGACAGTTAAGTGACTGAGCCACCCAGGAGTCCCTAAACTCCAAATCTCTTCATCATTTAACTCCTTAAAACTAATTGATTAGTAAATAATGTTGCACTAGGTATCTTTGTATGTGTACATGTATATTTTGTCGTTTGCTTAAGATATATTATCACGTGTGAAATTACAGATTTAAAGGATATGCAGTTTTTTTAAGTCTTTTTCTCCCCCTAGCATTCTCCTGTATCTCTTGCCTGATCTGGATTCAGTTTTCTTTTGAAGTCATAGAATCAACTATAAACAGCAGTACTCCTATTTTTTGAGTTTTTTTCCTATAGAGATTACTGTCTGCATGGAATACAAAGTCAGTAGGGCCTACTGATTGTATAAACCTTCTAGATTCTGTGAGAGGTTAATTGCCTCTCCCATTTCCTGTCTCCAAATATACTTTCATTTTCTAACTTTGAGACTGTAGGAATAATCATCACTCAGAAATTCTGGCCACATCCTTAATGTCTATATGTCTATCTTCCCTTTTCTTTTCTTTTCTTTTCTTTTCTTTTCTTTTCTTTTCTTTTCTTTTTTCTTTCTTTCTTTCTTTTTTTAAATTTCTGATTCCCATAGAGGAGGCTTAGAGATCATTTCCTTGGTGCACCTGATTTTTTGGTATCTACCTAGGATTTTGGAGTAATCAAGAAGCTCACAACAGGCTCACAAGCTGTTTAACATTTCCTTTCTGAGCATCTTGCTTAGAATGATAAACGCACTTAGGGTCATGAAATCAGGACGTAGCGTTGCTTTAGTACATCTTCCTCACAGCTTAGTGAAATCCCTATATCTCTGAGAACACAAAGCCTTCCCCAAGTTCTAATCTATTTCTGATAGAGTCAGTACATTCATAGTAAACATATCAATTCACTATTCTAATGTTAATAATTAGTCTATGGTATGGATGTACATTGTATTGGAATTTATAATAATGACAAACACATCTCTAAAATTTATGCTTGGGGGTATCTGGGTGGCTCAGTCACTTAAGCATTGCCTTCCACTCAGGTCATGATCCTGGAGGCCTGGGATCCAGCCCTGTGTTGGGCTCCCTCCTCAGTGGGGACCCTGCTTCTCCCTCTCCCTGCCCCCTGCTGTGCTCTCTCTCTCTCTCTCTCAAATAAGGCAATAAAATCTTTTTTAAAAAAATAAAATGTATGCTTAATTTACACGGACTTCTTCAGCTTATAGGTGTAAACAATAACTCATACATAGTAATAACCTCCATATTCAGGTGAGCACTTAGCCTTTGAGTTCATATGACTCATATGTACTAGTCTGTCTTGTGGAGCTCACTGCTGCTTCTGCTGGATACAGCTGAACCTGCTCCCATAAGAGCAGCCCAGATTCAAAATGAGGAGGATTAAATTTATCTTACTGGGAGGAGTTAGCAAATACTGCCATGTTTCATTTTCCACAAAATGGAAAAAAAAAAAAAGAAAAAGAAAAGCTATAGTATTAGTCTGGGATCAGTCAGGAAAACAGAACCACCACAAGTATTATGGGAAAAGAAAGTATTTTTGAACCTATTTGAACCTAGCATCCATGAATGTGGGAGAAGTCCAGTTTTGATGATTTGGAAACCAGAAGATCAGAAATACAGTCACTAGTAACCAAGGCTTGACATAGTGGGGCAAATGGAGAAGTCACAGCCCCTGGGAATGAGGAGGAACCACTGTATCTAGTGCCATCCTGCACAGTGGAAGGTCACAGAGAGGTCTATGAAGCTGTCACATCTGGCTGCCAGAGTGTTCCTAAACCAATGGCATCTGCTTCTCTGCCAGCTTCTAAATGTCATGCAAATTCCCATCATTGGCAGAGTCTAACCTGAATCTGTGTGGGGAAGGAGATTCTAGAAATGGACTTCCCAGCCTTGTAAGGGCATGATGGCAGGGTTAACCTTACAAGTTCCAGAACAGAGACTGTTTTCTTTGCACCCTCATAACATCTAATACATGCTTGGTACCATGCAGGGGTTCTGTAAGTACTGTCCTTCTCCCCATTTCCACAAGGTCTCTTTGGAGACCGTGTACTCTGCTGTGGCAGGAAACTAGGAAATCAGCCACAATGACCTGCCTAAACCCTCATTGCACTTCTAAGACAGATGGAGTCTGTGTGTGATCTGACATGCTAGAACGGTGTTTCCACCATAAATATGATCCCTCTGTGGAGCCTGGAAGTGCTCTAGTCATGTTGCCTTTCTTTCCAGGAAGAAAGATTTGGTTGCCTTAACATGTATCCTTTTAAAATGCAGATACTCTCAGATTAGTAATATAGTCTAGGACTTTAGTGTAAATTTATCTCATTGACATTGCTTGCTGACATAAAAGAACTCTTATCAGAAGAGCTGAGTGTTAGAAGGGCTTTATGAATCTAAAGAATGGCTCACTGGATATTTTGTTAAAGGATCACTATTTTTGTAATAGGTCCTCGTACAGGAAGAAGCATCAGATGAACAGGGCCATCAGATTTGAGGTTCATCAGCAGCTAACAGGTGGTGCATGGGCACTTGGGACCTAGAGGCAAAGGAGAGAAAGTTCCAGGGAGAGAGGAGGAAAGAAAGTGAATATGTCACTTATGAATGACATTTTCCTTGAAAGTTTGTCCCAGGTTATTCGTTCATATTTAAAAAGAGCCTACAATATTAGAAGGAATGTCAAATTCTTAGATCTGATATCTTGAACTGAACTAAGGTAGTAGACAACAGCTAAGTGGTATGAATTCTTTGGTGATCCACTGGGAGATTACAAAATTTGGGTACAAGGAATCCAGTGTAGGGGTTGGGTGATTCAGACACTGCCTGGTTAGGAAAGCCATCTACACACCAAGCTCTTGTCAGAGGCATAACTCAATCCTAAGCCCCACTGAAAGGGGTGTTAGGGTGGCAGACATACTTCCTACCTCTTCTTTTAAGATGACCCAAAAGCCTGAGAGTGGCCTTACAAAGCTGCCACCAAATAGTTATGATGCCTTAGCAGCCTGAGACAGACTGTCATGTGAGGGACAGCTACTGGGGACCCTTTTACTCTCTTCAAGGTTGGTGCCAGACAGACTCACCTAGTTTGTCTCTCAGTTGCTTGAACAAAACCTTTCACTGTTAGTTGATTTAACATTTCAAGTTTTGCCCTGTACATATGATTCAAATTCCTCTTTACTTACTTGTGCCTATCCAAACAACTAACACCAAGTTCTTGTGTTTTTAGCACATAGGGAAATTGACAGTTAACAGAGTGAAAAGGGAAGAATTTTACATTTTTTTTTCTAAAAGTGCATTTTCTTTCTACTTTCAGGATTGGTGTCATCTCCACTTTGTTGACTTCCTCTCTCTTGGCATGGAGACACCATCATAATCATCAAAATGATCTTAATGATCATTGATGGCTGATAGCTGTTGAGGACTTACTCAGTGCCCAGAGGCCTTCTAAGTGTTTAATATGTAATACTGAATTTAGTTCTTCAAAGAGTCCTGAGGGTTTGCAGCTGTTATTATGGGGTAAGTTACTTGCCCAGGTTCACATCTTAGATGCAAATCCTTGGTTGGAATTCAGTGGGGAAGACTGAGTAGTTCTTGTTTTACTCTTGGTATGTTGTGTGACATCTGAAGTTGCTAAACTCAGAAACTAAGTGATCTCAGCAACTGTGGGTAAGAGAAAACAATTTCCTTGTATTTCTGTTACTTTTGAATCTGTAGGTACTAACCTTGTCCTTTTTTTTTTTTTTAAAGATTTCATTTATTTATTTGACAGAGAGAGATATCACAAGTAGGCAGAGAGGCAGGCAGAGATAGAGGGTGAAGCTGGCTCCTTTTGGAGCAGAGAGCCAGATCGCAGGACCCTGAGATCATGACCTCAGCCAAAGGCAGAGGCTTAACCCACTGAGCCACCAGGCACCCACAACCTTATTCTTTTGACTCATATTTTATATTTTGATCCCTAAAACAAAAATACACAAAATCACTCTATTATTAGTCCTTGCAGTATTCCTTTGATTTTACTCTATTTTCAAAGGCGTAGATGCTTCTATGAATGCTTCTGTGCGTGTATGCTTCTAAGGGTGATGCTATAAATCATTTATTAAATTCTAGTTCATCTTCACACCCAACTCTAAGATCTTCAACAGAAACTTGGTTTTCAGGGGCTTTCAGAATAGCGTGGGCTACATTAAAGACATGTTTCACAGATCTATGACTCCCTTACATGATGA
Organism: Lontra canadensis; assembly: GCF_010015895.1. NCBI lineage: Eukaryota > Metazoa > Chordata > Mammalia > Carnivora > Mustelidae > Lontra > Lontra canadensis. The sequence goes on from NW_022631002.1 coordinate 7,389,061, forward strand.
GATTTTAGACTAAAAGGGTGGGTTGGGGATGAAGAGAGAAGAGAGAGGTATGGTAGACAGCAGAGCTACAGAAAAAAACTTTATTAAATAGCCTTGAGATAAAGAGAAGAAGCCACAGATAAGTACTCTTTGGTTTTCATTGAAGACCCTACGTCCAAAAATGGGGAGAAGCTCAGACTTGAGCTTTAGGCAGTGCTGGAGTCTGGAATGCTAGAAAGAGAGGGGGCTAAGGTTTTGTGGTTAATTTGTATCTTGAGAAATATGTTCTTTTTTTTTATTATGTTATGTTAGGTACCATACAGTACATCATTAGTTTCTGATGTAGTGTCACATGATTCCTTATTTTCATATGAACACCCAGTGCTCATTACAATACATGCCTTCTTTAATACCCACCACCATGCTACACCATCCCCCTACCCCGTCCCCTCTGAAACCCTCAGATTGTTTCCCAGAGTCCATAGGCTCTCATGGTTCATCTTGCCCCCTGTCCCCCCTTCAGTTTTCCCTTCATTCCTCTAATGTCCTCCATTCTATTCCTTATGTTCCACATATGAGTGAAACCATATGACAATTGTCTTTCTCTACTTGACTTATTTCACTCAGCATAATCTCCTCCAGTTCCGTCCATTTCGATGCAAATGGTGGGTATGCATCCTTTCTGATGGCTGAGTAATATTCTATTGTATATATGAGCCACATCTTCTTTATCAATTCATTTGTTGAAGGGCATCTTGTCTCCTTCCACAGTTTGGCTATTGTGGACATTGCTGCTATGAACATTGGGGTGCATGTGCCCCTACTTTTCACTACATCTGTATCTTTGGGGTAAATACCCGGTAGTGCAATTGTTGGATCATAGGGTAGCTCTATTTTTAACTTTTTGAGGAAGCTTCACACTGTTTTCCAAAGTGGCTCTACATTTCCACCAACAGTGTAAGAGGGTTCCCCTTTCCCCACATCCTCTCCAACATTGGTTGTTTACTGCATTATTAATTTTTGCCATTCTAACTGGTGTAAGGTGGTATGAGAAGAGGCTTGCTAGGTTAATAAATGTCCCTTTTAAATCACCTGTAGTATCTCAATGGGGCCAGCATTCCTTTGTCTCTTGATTCAGGTCTTTTCTCCATATCAGAAAATCAGCTTGCAGTCCTTGAGCATGTCCTGCTCTGTGTGTGCAGTTAAAGAAATACAAAAGCACGGGTCCAGCTAGTTCAGAGGGTTCAGAGAAAGCTTGTTTCATTGAGACACAGTAATGAAGTTTCCAACCATTAACATGTTCACCCTTGCATACATTGTGGAACGCTTTTTCCCAGTGATTTTCACCTTTTTAATGGCTTCGTTTCACACTGCCTTATAAGTAATAGTTTGTGGCTTGGTCAATTACACTACACTATTGACTGAATATTTGTGTCCCCTCAAAATTCATATATTGAATCCCTAACCCCTAATATGATGGCACCTGGAGACGGAAGTAGAACCCTCATGATGGGATTAGTCTCCTGATAAAAAGGGACACTTTTTCTTCTTTCTCTCTCTTTTCTCTTTCTTTCTCTCTCCCATGTAGGATATAATGAGATGACAGGCATCTGCAAACTACAAAGTGGAGCTTTACCAGGAAACAGCTAGGCTGGTGTTCTTGATCTTGGGACTTCCACACCTCCAGAACTGTGAAAAATACATGTCTGTTGTCTAAGCAAATCCATTAGTGGGAATTCATTCTGGCAACTTGAACTCACTAAGATACTTCATCATGACTGTCAGTTTTTAAATCTTTGCAGGAAGAAAAAAAAATCTTTTCAATTAATCAAGAGTCGATTGAGAAGAACATAGCATCGTGTGAAATAATAGAGACTTTGAGGTCATGCAGGGTTGGGATTGTATCCTACCTAGTTCTCATACAGGAATCAGGTGACATTAGACAAATAGCCTCATTTCTTTGAATATCAGTTTCCTAATCAGAAGCTATGGGGATATTGCTTCTGAAAGATCCAGACCTATTAAATATGTAAGCTTCTTAACTCCGAGCTGGCATGTGATCAAACCTCAGTAGGAAGTTGCTATTACTCATAAGCAGGGGAATGACCAGCATGTTTTGCCCAATGATACCAAGTGCTGGGGAGAATTTGAAGCGACTGAACACTCGTTTGCCGCTGGTCGGGGTCTAAAGTGGCACAGCCACCTTGGGAGACTCTTCGGCACTCTCCATTAAAGGTAAACGTCTGCGGACCCTGCAATTAGCAACTGCATCCTCGGTATACACCCCACAGGGGTGCGTACACGTGCTGCCCAAAAGACATTTGCAGAAATGGTCACGGAAATGCTATTCATGTTTGTCAAAACCCCCAAACAACTCAAATGTCTGTCGACAGTCCATCAGTGGGGAAAAAAAAAAAAAAATCAACTATTGCTGTATGTAGCCATTTGGTTGAATCTCACAAAAATAACATTAAGTGTTAGAAGCCAGATGTAAAGGAGTAGCTGGGGTGTGATTCCATCTGTGTAAAGTCCAAAGGCAAGCAAACCGAGTCTGCGTGGTAGGAGTGAGGAGGAAGTGGCTGGTGACTAGGGGGTAGCAAGAAGTACCAGGCAGCTGGTCACGTTCTACATGTTTGTAATCATTTCTTAATCTGGTTATAAGAGTATATAGGTGCTTTATAAAACTTCTTTGAGGTACATTTGTGATTTGTGTACTTTTCTGTGTTTTTTTTTACAGTTAATAAAAATTTCATTTCTCTTTATTATTATTAGCTGTCCCTAGAAGTGTTTGGTTTTTCTCTCATCTTTGTGCCCCCTGCTCCAGCCGGAGCCTTGTGCTGTGAAGGCGAGTCCCAATGCTTTCGGATCTCTCCGCTGTCAGCTTTCTGCCCACCCCACTGAGTAATCTCAGAGACAGCACTGTAAAATCGGACTTGACTCTCCTGAGCGACAAACTCTCCCCTCAGCGGGGAGGAGACGGCAGCCCTACCCCTCAGGCGTGATGCCCTGCCAGCCCCTCAGACCTCTTGGTTGATTAAACTCTACATCTTGCAGAGCTTGCAAAGTCCAGGATATTGTTTAGATGAAAGCCAGTGGAGGGAGGCCCTGGTGGAAATGCTCCCAATGAGAACCAAAGAATTAAAGGGGTTGTTTACTATGCACTTGGACACAAGTTTATACGGAGGTCCTGGTAGAAACTAAACTGATGGCTAGAGATAGATCCTGTTTTTAGGAAGGAGATTGGTTAGCTTTAGAGAAAGAGCAAAGAAAGCCATATGAAGCACAAAGCAAAGTTGGTAGAAATTTCTATGACCTCGATCTCCTCCACCCACCCAGGGACCCATGTCTTCCATGCGAAAAGGTTTTGGCACCTAGAATGTATCAGACTTGGTGTGATACTTATACAAATATCATCGCAAATAGCAGTAGTCCATCCAGGTAACATTGGTCCATACTCCAGACAAGGAAACTGAGTCTCAGAGAGCTTAAGTTTCCTATGGACATACAACTATTAAAGTAATTTAGGAATACTGATTTTTTTGATATACCTGTTTGTTGGCCACAGCTGATGATCACCGAGCAAACAAATACAATGAGTTTCAGATTCAGAGAACTGATGAAACTAATGCCAGAATTGTCTCTGCAGAAGTTCAGGGATAAGTCTAGCAGCTGTGAAGAGATCTCAGCAAGCAAAAGTTGAACAAGCCAAGAGGAGGCAACAATGAGATCTACATCATTTACTTCTCTGAATTTCTAGAAGTTTCATTGTTCTGTCATACTGTGATTTCATGACTCAGGTACTTATCTTGAGTTCCTGCCAGGTGGCAAGCTTCCTAGGGTGAACATGTGTTGTTACACGGCGTCTAGGCCAGGACTGCACATAAAAATCCCCCTCCACTCCCTACCATGAGCATTTGGCGGTCAGATTCGGTCATTACCAAATCTCAGTGGCCATAAGAAAATGCCATGTATTTGGCCCTCGGTCATTCTCTGTGACCTCTGATATGCCCAATAAACGTGACCCTTTGGGACATGGTGGGTTTTCTTTCGTCAGACTGGTGGGGACTGACGTTGCCCCTCTGTCCATTCATTGTCTCAGTCACTGCTCATCAGTTAACTCCTTCCTGGGAAATCTATCGATTAAAGGTAGACCACAACGGTGGCCCAAGTGACCAAGTTGCAATGCCACATCTTAGGGCTCCCTGCCAACTCCCTGGGCAGTTCTGCTTGCCCAGGTAAACACCTTGCATCACACTGACTACGTTGGCAGAGGCTCCTCTCTCCGTCCACGTGTTATTGAGCATTAAAGGCAAACTCAGTTTTATGCAGATAAATAGAGTTTAGTGGTAATGTGCCGTACGACCTTTGAAGTGACAAGATGACATTAATTTTTAGGGATTCTCCCTTCTCAGACTGTCACTCTTGAGCATGTAACTTGATGAGAAGTGGAGGTCTCTGCATTTTGAGGACGTACTTACAGTTTAACATGCTGTTTCAAATGTAAGGAGGCTCTCTCTTTAATTTTTTTTCACCAGCTTGACAGTTTTTCAAACATATTCACTGTCAGCCCTAACAACCTGTCCACAAATGCCATTATGTGAAAACTGCCAAGATTCACTTGAGGACTGTGAAAAGTGACAGACATGCCACACGGATAAGTTTCTCAAAAACCCAGGGCTGAAACTTTTGAAAGACACTCTGGCCCTTCCAAGGAAAAAATGAACAGTCAGATCTCCAGGAAAAAAAAACCCATACACTTGTCATATCAGATATCCGTTTCTTGCTGGGGCAAATTGAGGTGTATGTGGAAGAATAAAGCATACAGAGGACAATAGCACCAGAAATCCGGGGCTGGGTTGTGTCTCCGCTGTTATCTGTGAATCCAAAAAAGGAATGGAAAACCATATTTTTTTTTCCCCTTCCCACTGGAGAATTGAAGGGGATGCTTCCTTCATTTTTAGGTTGACTGTTTCTGGGGTAGAAGTAGGGAAGAAAGAGTGGCTTAGATAAAGCAGAGTGGAGCCAACCATGAGACTCACACACAGAAAAATGACAACTTGTCCTAATACTGGGACAGGATGCATCTAGGCAGGAAAGTACAGGGTGGGGGATATGGTGGTGTAGTACGAAGAGCCTTGGATTTGAAATTAGGGGACCTGGATTTGAATCCCAACTCTGCCATTTAAATGCTTTCTGGCCTTGAGCATTTCAGTTTAATTTCTCCTGCCTCAATCTCCTCATCTCTGCACTGGGAATGATAATATGAACCCCAAAGTATTATCACGAAGATTAAGTGAAATAACTTGTGAATGGGACTTTGCTTAAGAGATGGAGTTGAAATCTGAGACTCAAACTGACTCGGTAAGAGCCTGTCTGACCCGAAGTGTCCTAGATCTCATTTCAGAAGTTCCCTGGGCTCTTCATTGATAACTGAGGTTTCTGTTTATCCATGTCCAACTCAAGTGAAATGTTCTGTGTTTTGGAAGACTTTTCAAACCAAAGGCAACTCACCCACGAACACTGGGGTTGAGAGAGGGAGTCAGGTAGCAGAGAGAGAGGGAAGCTGGCCTGCACTGCAGGTGGACAGACCCTTCGGTCCACATGACGTCTGTCCATACTTTGATTTGTCCACAGGACTGGGGCTGCTGGGTTTTGTTATTGTTGTTTGGACTTTGTTCTCCTTTTTACTCTAAACTCCAGGGCTTACTATCTGCTTCTGTCTTATATCTGCCTCTCCAGAGATGAGGAATTCTCCCCTGAAGAGGAATTCACGTAGGAGACCCATAAGGGGACCAAGATGACAAAATTTCAAGTCCTCTATAAACCGAGGCAGGGTTTGCCCTCACATTTTGGGTGTTTGTCCTAAGGAAGCTTAGAAAGGAAATATTTAAACAGAATTAGGCAAGGCTTTTTAGGGATCCACACTAAAAGGTAGAAGTCTAAGGTCAGCAGGCATTTCAGTGCTGAGCGTACCTGTGTCTTCCCCATACCACCCTCTGTATCACTTTCAAAGCCACCTCTCCATTTTTAGGTATATCTGGGTGCCCTTTGTAATTTTAGAATAGCTTCTATTTTCCTATTATGATTGGGGTATCTTCAAAAAGAGCTGGGCCTTATTTCCTTTCCTATGTGGACCTTATATGTTGATGTTGTGCTCATGGTTCAGAGGAATGTCTTTGATGCTACTCAGGAAGCATGGATCCAGTTGGGGGTCTCCAATGCTGATTGGCTGGTACTTGTCAAGGGCCCTCAATATCCCATGTAAAAGCCCACAGGACAAATACCCTCTGAACAGACTGGGTGTAAAAACCACATTTGCAGGTTCATGACCCCCTTCTTATGATCTGCTCTACTTATGACTGAATGTGGGAATTGTGGTGATGGTGCAGGGACAAAAGAGAGAACAGCTGTGAAAGCATGACTATGTGGTCATAGATTTTCCTGTATAAAGGTTTGTAAAAATCTTGACCTGGACCCTTATCAGATATGACACATGATGTCCTATTTAATACAGCTCAATCTCTCTGAGTCTCATTTTCTACCAACTGTGAAATAGGGATAATGTCTGTGTTTTAGAGCCGTCGTGGGAATGGACTGAGACTGGGTGTAAGAGGATCCTGTGACTACTGTGGGTCTGATTTAGGTGTAGCCGTGGTGGTCCTAGTGATTTGTGATGCTAATGCTCTTAGAAGCCATTTGATTGGAGAAAAAGTTTAGTATCTAATAGATTGTCTCTTCTGTGAAAGTCATCGAGGTGCTGTTTGTTGTGATGGTGATGATAATAAAGATAGTAATGATAGCCGTAGCTTACTTACAGATTATTTACATTCTGCATGTGTAATATTGTGTAGCCTCCCATATAATCTATCACATACAGGTTAATTATATACCTCTCTTATGCCCTTTCTAATGATGAATAAACTGAGATCCAGTCGGGGTTAATACCTCTCTCAAGGTTTCATAGCTACTAAATGGAAGAGCTAGTTCCACCTTTGTCTGAGGCCAAGGGTAGAGACCAGGTCTCAGAGATAGGTGATTTTCACAAAGTCTAGTATTCAGATTCCTTGAGTCTTTATGTAGCTGTGGAGTTTTTCCAATTTAAACTTTCCCTGTTCTTCTCCTTGCCATTGTGCCCTTGGGAACAGAGCCTTCACCTTGATTTTGGCTATAACTTCCATTAACTCTAATGGGTGTCTAGCACATCTCCCCCAGCATGTTGAGATGAGATTATTTCCCATCCAATTGTTTTAATGTTGTGGGTGTTGAGTGAGTCTACAAACATTTAACCTTTGGTTTCATTATAAGGCTTAGAGCAGACAGGGTGTGAGGAGAAGATAAACCAGGACACAGATGCCGAGGGAAGATGTATTGGAGAGGGCTTTATGAGAGTGCAGTGTATGGAATAATAGAAAAATAATCACAAGTGCATTTGAGAAGTGGATGGACCTTTCTTTTTTAACTTTGAACGTTAGATGAATATTGCCAGAATGCAGAATGGAAGAACCTAGGAGAAGAAAAACTGCGTGTCGTATAAAATTGCAATAGAACAGCCCTGTTTATTTTTCTATTATTTAAAAAAGATAATATTCTGGAATTTGTAGGGTACATCAGGGTTTTGTATGCATAGTTCTTTTATTTTATTTATTTTCGGGCCCTCATGATAATCTTGTGTGGTTTGAAGGTTCAAGGGTATGGTCTTTGGATGCCTTCACTTTGGGTATCACTAATACCACTTATAGGTTTGTGACCTAGAGAAAGATTCTTAATCCTTCTGGTAAACATGACATATTCATACCTCATGAAGTTATCACAGGATATATATATATATAATATATTTATAATATATATGTGTGTATACATATGTATATATATATAATATAATTTAAGTACGTGTGAAATATATATGTAAGTATACATGAAATAAACACATATGAACTATATGGAATAGTAATGTGAATACACATTGTGAATATATACATACAGCATTTATACCTGCATTTATCTCTCTCTCTCAATGTATATCTCCATATCCTGTATAGGGCTTAACACTTACAAGGTGCTCATTAGGTGCTGTTATAATAGAACTGCTATTCCTTTCATTCCACATTCTCCATTTAATAGATGAACAAGCAAAAGCTCAGAGAGGAGACTTGAACTACCCGTGGTTATATAGCTCATTCATGGCAGGGTAGGAACATGAAGATAGGGTCTCTGGATTCCCTCAGTGTCCATTTTTATTGGTTACACAGGGGAAATAGTTTGAGAAATGTCACTGTCTAAATCCACAGCTAATGTCTCCAAACCACTGTCAAAAGGATCAGGCTGTTTCTAAGAACATTTCCATACATAGCCCCATAAGGCTTCCCTCTCTCACAGTCTCCTGGCTTATTGTGAGGGCTGCTGTTCCAGTGTTTTGGTAACCTTGTGTCTATTCTGCCCCCAGTGGGAATCCTGCTCCTTTCTTTCTAGAGAGAGGGAGAGAGAGAATCTTAAGCAGGCTCCCTGCCCAGCATGGAGCCCGATGCAGGGCACAACTCTGAGATCACGACCTGAGCCGAAATCAAGAATTGGATGTTTAGCCGATTGAGCTACCCAGGCACCCCAACAACCTTATTTTCTTAGCTCTTCCATTTAACTAGATGCTTTTTGTATCCCCCTTCTCTCTCTCCAGGATCCCAGAACGGGTCCCCAAGTAACTGCAAGTTTCCGTAAGTAGCTGTCCTCTCGCTTCCCTTTCCTCAACTTTGTTCTCAGAATACATTTATGACTTTCGGGTGTATCCTGCCCCAGGAAGATGTATTTTCTAGACCTACACATGCCCTTGGACCTACAGTCAATGTCAGTGGGACAAATCAACTTCAGTCCAAAGAGCGCCTTTAGGTCTTCAAAGAAGTGGACCCCTTTGCCAGTGCCCCAGTCACACACCCTGTTGGGTATATCTGATATTTCCATGGAGTAGTTTGTTCCTTGTTCTAAGAACGTTCCACTAATTGTATTCATCATACTTGCTTCTGCATTAGAATGCAAGTACTTTGAGAGAAGCTATCATATATTTATACTATATATAATATTAATATATGAACAGATACATTTCTAAAAATATTTAATGTTTTACTCCTACCTTGAAGTTAAAAAATTATAAATTTTTTAATTTAAATTCAGTTTAGTTGACATATAGTGTATTATTAGTTTCAGGGGTAGAATTTAGTGATTGATCAGTTGCATATAACACCCAGGGCTCATTACAGCAAGTGCCCTTCTTAATGCCCATTACTCAGTTACTCCATCCCCCCATCCCCTTCCCCTCCAGCAACCCTCTGTTTCCTATAGTTAAGAGTCTCTTATGGTTTGCCTCCCTCTCTGATTTCATCTTACTTTATTTTTCCTTCCCTTCCCCAATGTTCATCTGTTTTATTTCTTAAATTCCATATATGACTGAAATCATATAGTATTTTTCTTTCTCTGACTGACTTTTTTTGCTTAGCATAATACCCTCTAGTTCTATCCACATTATTGCAATGGCAAGATTTCATTCTTTTTGAATATATATTTATATATGTTTATGTAAATATGTATAAATATATATAAATACATATAATTTATATAATTTATTATAATTTTTATATATATATCCACACACGTAAATATATATGTATATCTATATATAACATCTTCTTTATCCTTTCATCTGTTCATGGATATCTGGGCTCTTTCTGTATTTTGATTATTGTGGACATTGCTCCTATAAACATTGGGGTTCTTGTGCCCCTTTGAATCACTATTTTTGTGTCCTTTGGATAAATACCTAGTATTGCAATTGCTGGGTCATAGGATAGTTCTCTTTCTAACTTTTTGAGGAACTTCCATATTGTTTTCCAGAGTGGCTGCACCAACTTACATTCCTATCAACAGCTTAGGAGGGTTCCCCTTTCTCTGCATCTTTGCCAATATCTGTTGTTTCCTGAGTTGTTAATTTTAGTTATTCTGACTGGTGTGAGGTGGTATCTCATTGTGGTTTTAATTTGTATTTCCCTGATGCTGAGTGATGTTGAGCATTTTTTTCATGTGTTTGTTAGACGTTTGTATGCTTTCTTTGGAGAAATGTCTGTTCATCTCTTCTGCCCATTTCTTGAATCGATTTTTGTTTTTTTGGGTGTTGAGTTTGATAAGTTCTGTATAGATTTTGGATACTAGCCCTTTATTGGATATGTCATTTGTGAATATCTTCTCCCATTCCATAGGATTGTTAGTTCTGTTGATTTTTTCCTTTGCTGTGCAAAAGCTTTTTATCCTGATGAAATCCTAATGGTTCATTTTTGCTTTTGTTTTCCTTGCCTTTGGAAATGTGTCTAGCAAGAAGTTGCTGTGGCTGAGGTTGAAGAGGTTGCTACCTGTGTTCTCCTCCAGGATTTTGATGGATTCCTGTCTCACATTTAGTCTTGCATCCATTTTGAGTTTATTTTTGTGTATGGTGTTAGAAAGTGGTACAGTTTCATTCTTCTGCATGGGGCTGTCCAATTATCCCAACATGATTTGTTGAAGAGAGTGTCTTTTTTCCATCGGATATTTTTTTCCGCTTTGTCAAAGATTAGTTGACCGTAGAGTTGAGGGTCCATTTCTGGGTTCTCTATTTTGTTCCATTGATCTTTGTATCTGTTTTTGTGCCAGTACCATACTGTCTTAATGATTACAGCTTTGTAATGTAGCTTCAAGTCCAGAATTGGGATGCCTCTAGCTTTGTTTTTCTTTTTCAACATTGCTCTGGCTATTTGGGGTCTTTTAGGTTTTGGTAGGTGCTCAGTGCTTAGTAAATGTCACTTTGTTTTGAGTTTAAGAATTTCAAAACTGAGGGGAAGGGGAAAGAATACAAGGAAACTATTAGGAGATAGAATGGTCATAAAATCAGCCTTGTTTACATCAGGAGAATAGTAGAGAAATTAGAACATATTCTGTCTTTCTCTTTCACTCTAAGTCTGCCTGCTTTTAGAGGGGATTTGGTTATTTTCCCAGTTTTGGGTAAGTGTGATGGGGTCAACCTAATTAGGGTTGGTGTTACTTTGCTGTCTGTGGCTGTTTGTCAGCCTCCCTTTGGAACCCAGCAGCCTATGAAAGGATCATGGCAATGCTTGTAAACCCTTCAGAGCTGGTGTCTGAGCCTATTATAAAAAAAGATTTATCTACCCTACATTCTGATGGGACACATGAATGTTCTTATTAATGATTTTATTCAGGGAGGGCAAGTTTCTGAGTAACTGTTTAATGTCATCAGACAGAGATTAAACCCTGCTCAATGTGTACCTCATTGCCCCTCTTTTCTCAACACAGAAAAGCTCAAAATATAAAGCATTATGACCCCAAATATTTGGAACTTCTTTTCCTGAGACAGAAAGCTGAGATAGGTATTTCCTGGTTCTGAAGAGCTCTTATTTGCTATAATGTCAGTCTCATCATGCTGCTTTCTGGTTTAGAAGCTCTGCTGCCCACAAGATAGAGACCGTCCTCATTAATGAGGATCACAAATTCTGACCAGACAACCACATTTCCAAGGACCTCCTCTGTGTATTTCTTTGCTCTGAATTTTTAGGGGACTGTATTTAGGGGAGCCTGGATTTGTTTTAATCAGATATGGTAAGATGCACAGACTTGGAATTGACTGTCATGAGGGGGAAGTATACACTCACAGATCCATAGAAAGAGACACAAAGGCCATACAGGGAAGTCCCAGGGCCAGCCAGGAGGCAGGGAGAGTGGGGAGAAAATGCAGACAAGAGCCTTTGTTGTGGTTTCTGAGGGAAGGAAGAAGTGAGGCAGGGTTAAGAGCCTTAGCATTGGCTCATTCGAATGATTCCAGTGGGCTCTGAGTTGTAGGGGCTGTCTAGTTGTCTGGCACCTGGACCTGGGGTGATTAGAGTGGGGGTACCGGGGCCTGAAATATGAGAACCTGATCCACCTATCATGTTGGACTGTATTTATCTGCATGGAAGAGGATGGAACTGCTTTGAAAAACAAGACTGATCATGTCAAGAAACTAGTGAAAAGATTTACTCAGCAGATATTTATTGACCACAAATGGCATGGACAATGGTGTGCTATGCTCTGAGGACTCACTGGGCTACCTACAGCATAAACTTGGCCTCTCAGTGCTTACAGTTTGGTGGAAGGCTAGACTGCCATGCATGGAGAGATCAGAGTGGAGAGAGCAGGATAACATGGGATCATAGTATAGGGGTCAGTTCTTCTTTTCCTGGGCCTCTCAGCTAATAGAAAGCAGACTTGAGGTCTTGAGTTCCCTAAGTGGGCTATTTTTCTAGAACCTTCCTTTCCCAGCTACATGCACAGAGAGGAGCATAACCCTTCCCCATCATATGTTAGAGGGCCCACAAAACAGATGGGAAATCTCCACTTTGCACAGAGATTATTAAAGGGATGAACGGTTTGATAAATGGAAAACATTATTGGCTTTGGAATTTCCTCCTTGTGCTATTCTGACTCTCTTCCTCTTTATTCTCCTTTTCTAGGAGACAAACATTAACAAATAATGTTTGTAAGGTACCCAGCTCAGTTGAAGCCTCACGTAGATATTCAATGAATGACAGTTTCCTTCTCCTTTGAGTTTACCACTTCCTGGCAGCCCTGGTGCTTCCTCTCACTCTGAAGTTGACAGGTAGGAAAATGCAGTCTTTGGGTTGCAGCTTGCCAGACTCACTGGTTACCCTAAATGGCCTGTGGTATCCATACCACTGTTCTCTCAGCACTTCAAGGCCAGTGTCCATGAATAGCTACGCCATTCTGGGAAACTGAGCAGTGGTGGAGTGAGTGAAAAAAGATCTGAAGGTAAATTTGAGGGATATCTTGTCCTTTTCCTTCTTAAATAGGTATCCCAGAACTAGAAACTTCCTTTACATGATGACACATGCAGCTATGGTGAAGTATCTTCAGCAAGACATAGAATGTTGAGAATTGGTCCTTGGATTCTCTACATTTATGTGGGCCTCCACCACAATTTAATCATGTTGCTGGGTGTTTATTTATCTTTTTATATGGGGATATCTTCAAGGACAATACCATTTCCTGTCCCGAGGTTTATTTTCCTCCAGTTCAGATCCAAAGAACATTTGTTAAACAATACCAATTACCAATTATGCCTTCATACCTTTTTGGTGATGTTTGTATTCATTCTTATGGATAAGAAAACAAAAATTCAGAGAGGGTAAATGACTTGCCTGAGGCCACACAGCCAGAATTCGAATCCCAGTTTGCTCATTCTGTTTCTGAACTGCTTCACTATTGGGCTAAGTATGGCTACATATTCTGTTTTGCTGTTTACTTTCATTTGTTCTATTATTGGCTGCAGGGTAACTCTCTCAACCAGTCATCAAAATAATCCTTGAAGTTGATTCATTCCGCGCCAGGCCCGCCAGACACCTGCGCTCTCCTTCAGCCGCTCGCGGTCACCGCCGGCATGTCAGGCCCACCGCCGAGACCCTGTCCGCCATCCAGATCTGCCAGATCATGCGGCTGGATGATGCCAATGTGGCTGGCAACGTCCATGGTGGGACCATCCTGAAGATGATCGAGGAGGCAGGAGCCATCATCAGCACCCGACACTGCAACAGCCAGAACGGGGAGCGCTGTGTGGCCGCCCTGGCCCGCGTCGAGCGCACCGACTTCCTGTCCCCCATGTGCATTGGCGAGGTGGCGCACGTCAGCGCGGAGATCACCTACACCTTCGAGCGCTCCGTGGAGGTCCAGGTCCACGTGATGTCGGAAAACATCCTCACAGGTACTAAAAAGCTGACCAATAAGGCCACCCTGTGGTATGTGCCCCTGTGACTGAAGAACGTGGACAAGGTCCTGGAGGTGCCTCCAGTCGTGTACTCCCGGCAGGAGCAGGAAGAAGAGGGCCGGAAGCGGTATGAGGCCCAGAAGCTGGCGCGCATGGAGACCAAGTGGAGGAACGGGGACATCGTCCAGCCTGTCCTAAACCCAGAGCCCAACACAGTCAGCTACAGCCAGTCCAGCCTGATTCACCTGGTGGGGCCTTCCGACTGCACCCTGCACGGCTTTGTGCATGGAGGTGTCACCATGAAGCTCATGGATGAGGTGGCAGGAATCGTGGCTGCACGTCATTGCAAGACCAACATAGTCACTGCCTCCGTGGACGCCATCAACTTTCACGACAAGATCAGAAAAGGCTGCGTCATCACCATCTCTGGCCGCATTACCTTCACAAGCAACAAGTCCATGGAGATCGAGGTCCTGGTGGACGCCGACCCCATGGTGGACGCCGACCCCGTGGTGGACGACTCGCAGAAGCGGTACCGGGCGGCCAGCGCCTTCTTCACCTACGTGTCCCTGAGCCAGGAGGGCAGGTCGCTGCCTGTGCCGCAGCTCGTGCCCGAGACTGAGGACGAGAAGAAGCGCTTTGAGGAAGGCAAAGGGCGGTACCTGCAGATGAAGGCCAAACGTCAGGGCCGGCCAGAGTCCCAACCCTAGGGGCCGCCCAGCGCTGGGCCTGGAGAGGCCCCAGCGTGGAGTCACCTAGAATTCACCCCCTTGGCCAAAAACCCAACCCACACTGAGAGCCGGTGTTGTGTGAAGTGTTTGTCTTGCAGTGTTAACCTGTGCCCTCTCCCGAAAACCTACACACCAAAGCTTTATTTCTATGACTCCGGTGTAAGTGCTCCCGTGTTGTCCCTGCCACCGAGGCGTCCCTCGGGAAGACGCACACACTACAGCGTGTGTAGAACCCAGCATCACTAATAAAGCTGCTCTTTGGCTGGAAAAAAAAAATCCTTGAAGTTATTTGGAACCTATAGTATTTCTTTTCTTTTTTTCTTTTTTTAAAGGTTTTATTTATTTATTTGAGAGAGAGAGAGTGGGAGAGAGAATGAGCATGAGAGGGGGAGGGTCAGAGGGAGAAGCGTACTCCCTGCTGAGCAGGGAGCCTGATATGGAACTCAATCCTGGGACTCTGGGATCATAACCCGGGCCGAAGGCAATTGCTTAACGAACTGAGCTACCCAGGTGCCCCTATAGTATTTCTGATGTAGAGCAGGACTTAGGGATATGAGATGCACAGTCGTCTATTTGAGATCTCATTATCCATTCATGACGTGGTGATTGACCAAGCACCTACTCTGTCTCCTGCATGTTCTGGGATGTGGGAATGTAGCACTAAATAAGGTTATATGACCCCATCTTACGGAGCTCATATTCTCTGACAGGAGGGCACATGATAAATAAGTAAACAAATAAATAAAGTAGGTAATTGTGATCCAGTGCTTAGGGCTTCAAGGGAATAGGGAGATATGGAGAGATTTCAGTGTGACTGAGAACTCTGTTAAATGGGGTGGACAGAGAGAAATGACATTTAAGCCAAGAACTGGAGGATGAATGATTAGCCAGTATGGGCCAATGTGGGGAAAAGCATTCCAGCTACAGGGAAGAGCACTAGAAAGGCCTAGAGTTAGGACTTTTATCTTGAGGAGTTCTGTTCTATTAGCAAGACCTGACAAAGGAGTCCAGGCAGTGTATTCTACTGAGGGAGTCTGCAGGGCAGATAGTCTCCTAGTGACCAGCCAAACTTCTAGAAGGACAGATTATTGCAAACCCTGAGATTTATGCACCTGGAAAGGTGGTAAGCCTGGCAAATGCCAAGAATGCTGCCTGTGTCTGGAAGCACTGAAAGCTGAGGTCAGCCCCAGAGCCCAGAAGCCTCTCTCCGTCTGCCTGGGGCGGTGGCAGACAGCACGAGTCCATCATTTCTGCCACACTGCCAGCAGTAAATTGCAGCTGGTTATTGCTAAATTCTGGGATTTGCTTCTTGGAGAAAAATAATTAACACTGGCAGGAGTTTGATTGCATTAATTCACAGAAAGAAACACCCAAATGATAAATCCATAGTGGGAGAACTGCCCATATGTTACAGATTGGCTTAACATGGTTGAGGCATTAAATAAAAGAAGTCTGGGAAACAAAAACCTTTATCAGCTTTATTAGCATTGAACTCTGTGGCTTCCACTGGGGCTGACACACTTAATTAAAGATGCTCTGGTCTAATTAGGTTGCACATCAAATATACAAATACGAGCTTTTAAAAAGCCCAGTGATTGGAGTTTGGATTCCCTCTGGTGTGCATATTTATTTCATCCCAACACCAGAACCTTCTCTGGTGAGATCTGGACACTGTTGTGCAGTTCCACCCTGTCTGGAAGGAGTAGGCATGATGCTCTTTTTGCTGAACCTCTTAGTATCCAGAGGAAGCTAGAGAAAGCAGACTTGTCTTACTTTCTTTTTCTTAAGAAGAGGACACATCTTGAAGAATTCATCCAGAAAGCCATTTTGGCCATAGTTTTGATTCAACATTTTTTGGGCTATTTAGATCACCAGTTGCCATTATATCATCATCATCATCACAATCACAATTATTACACTTTACTGAGAACCTGTTGGGCATTGGCTGCTATTTTATATGAGCTAGCCCATATATACTGTCATGGCTTTGGGAAAAAAATTAATATCACTTGTCTTGGTTATCTATTGCTGCATAACTAATTACCCCCATGATTTCTGTGGGTCAGGAATCTGAGCATGAATGGATTAGCTGGGTCTTCCGTTTCAGCCATCCCCCAGACCTATGGTCTCATCTGAGGCCCCAACTGGGGAAAAATCCACTTCCAATTTTGTTCACTCATGTGGTTATTGGTAGGATTCATTTCCTCATGGGCTATCAGAGTGAACACTTCAGTTCCTTACTGGCTGTTGGTTAAAGGCCTCCCTTAGTTCCTTGCCATATGAGACTTTGTAGGGCACCTCAGAGGGAGTGAGATGGACATCCAAGATGGAAACCATCGTGTTTTTATAAACTAATTTCAGAAGTGATGTTAAGTCTGGCCCACAGTTGATGGGAAAGTTATATAAGGATGATGATCAGGAATCAGGGTCACGGTTGCCATCTTAGAGGCCGCCTACCACATTAGTCTTCTAATTCTTCAGCTGTCAAATGAGGCAGCATTAATGTCTACCTTGGGGGTTGTTGTTCAAAGTAAACAAAGGTTTTGAACAGTAGCTGGTACATAGTAAGTTTTTTGTAAATGATAGCTATTGCTGATATCTTACAATCCTTCCAATAACACAGTGGGTTAAATAGAAATATTCCAGTTCTTGGGAGGAAGAAACATAAACTTAAGAAGTTTACATGTCCATGATCACGAGTACGCTCTTGTACTCTGCCTTGAAAATTCTCCACCTTCCTGAACTCTGATCTCTCTCATCTGCTGAGTGACACTGCTATGCTTTCTCACAGTTTCCTGCCCTATGCTGTAGTCCAGAAGGTGCTTCCAGGTAGAAGCCCGGGGTACTTACACTGCTTATCTCATCTATTTCTTGTCTCTCAAAATTTTTAAAGCCCTGTGATGCTTATTGTTCTTTGTCTGAAAAAACACCATTTCATGTATCTTATCTCACTTTCTCGTTGTTGATGGTTATATAGAATGTCCAGTACTAGTTACTTCAACCTGGACAAGAGTAGAAATCACCCTCATCAATGTAATTAAAAAAATATGTGTAGTTTTACATTTTATATATTAACTTCATTTAATGTAGGGAAGGAAATGAGACTGTTGAAGTAAATCTGAGGCATATCCATTGAGGAAACCTGAAAAAGTTGACATTTGGGGCTTCTTGAGTTCTTCCTTGCTCTTCCTCAGATTTAGCTGAGGTTACACAAAATGCTAGAATCTAGTTTTGAGGCCCAACTCTGGCAAAAGGGAGCCTGCAAACATGTCAGTGTTGTAAGCATCCCATCTCAGGGTAGAACATAAAATATTTGGAAAGGATTAATATTTGTTGTTTTTTCCAGGAGAGTGTTTCTTAGGACTTAACACTTGGTCTCTACTAAAAGAGCTGTTGTTTGGGGGTGCCTGGGTGGCTCAGTGGTTAAAACCTCTGTCTTCAGCTCAGGTCATGATCTCAGGGTCCTGGGATCGAGCCCCACATTGGGCTCCCTGCTCAGTGGGGATTCTGCTTCCCTCCATCTCTCTCTGCCTCTCTGCCTACTTGTGATCTTTGTCTGTCAAATAAATAAATAAAATCTTAAAAAAAATAAAAATGCTGTTGTTTGGCTCAAGTTTTATGTTTTGCTAGTTTCTACTTGTTTTCAGTTTACCTGTTGCAGCAGGTGACAGGCATCTCTCTGGTGTTCTTGGAAAATCTGGTGGTGAATGGGTTTACATTAATGCACAGGGGACAGAAAGAAAGCCAAGGTTGGGTGTCCAGAACTGTCTCTGTGTTAGTCATCCTGAAGGACGTGCCTTCCCTTGCTCGGGAGTCAGCCGAGTGCGACGTGAGGAGTGGGTGCTTCAGCAGCCGCCACTCCCCTGTGCTGGGTTCCAGCGCAAGTTCCTGGCCAAACTGGGGGCCAAGGAAGTCTCTGTCTCCTTTATTTTTATCCTTTCTTTCTTTTTTGCAACAATTTGTGCCACATTAACTCACATGAACCTTGCTTGCCCTGGAGTCCCCTGAAGGTGCTTCCCTGGACCTGTCCATTCAGGCCCATATGAAGAATTGTCTGACCCTGCCCTCCTTTCATTCAAAACTGAACTGTCCGTTGTCTTATTCTCACAGGGCCCTGAGAGCTGGCAGCTGTAAACATGCGATTTTCCATGTTCTTGTCTGTTTAACGTCTGTGCCCTCTGTTGGGTGACAGGCTCCGTGAACACGCAGGAACTGCTCAGCGGGGCAGTCAGTATACAGAGGGCAGCCAGGGTCCGGTTGCGGTTTGAATAAAGGAGGGATGGGTTACATTCAGCTGTACATCAGGGTTCTATGAACACCTAACTCAGGCTTAGAAGGCCTGGATCTGGTCTTTTTCCAAGTAGCTTTACTTCTCAGAAGGTGTTCAACAGGGCAGGCCATCGGCGCGGCAGTTGTGGATCTTGCTGTTGCTGCTTTGAGTTGAGAAAGGAGAAAGTGTCTAACGGAGGGCTGGCTATTGGTATTTGGTTTATGCTTAGTAGAATCTGGAAAAATTTTCACTCTTAAGTGCTCTATATTATCCTTTAAAAAAATGAACCGTACTGTAGTCTAAATTGTCCTGGGTTTGGAATAAGTCAAAATCTAATTTGTGTTTGGGCTAAGTCACTTACCAGCTTCATGCCTTTGTTACTTCTTTGAGCTTTGGTTTCCTTCTCTATAAAATGGGGCTAGAATTATCTGCTACCTCCTGGGGTTGCAGTGGGAGTGAGTTAGTAGAGGGACTGGAGAGAATTAATAGAGTACTTTGGTGTGCAGTAGGTGCTCATGAGTGTTAGTTATACTATAACAGGTAATCTCAAAGGCATCAGTCCCCATAGAGGGCTATGGGGGATTCGACATTAGAGAGGGTGATATTAAAATGGTTTAGAACGCAGGAATGCCACATAGATTTCTTATTGTGTTCCAAATCTTATTGTGAAATAGTAGTTCCTTGTGTTTTTTTTTTTGTTTTGTTTTGTTTTGTTTTTTTTTGAGAGGTATCTGAGGTTGCCTGAAGGCTTGGAAGAAGGGGTGCCAGGATGGATTAGCAGTGGCTGCCCTGTTCACAGTGGCAAGCCACATGTCATATGCTAATGATCTCTGAGTTTTCTTAGTGAAACTTTTCTGGTTGTCCAGTGTGGACTGAAGGAGGAGGGATTCGAGAATTGAACAGGGAAAGAATGAGCTGGGAGGTTTGGGCATGTTTTTTCTAGGGAGTTGCTCTGTCCCAGGCCAGCCTGACTGCATGTCCCCAAGATGGTTCCCCAGAGCTGCTGAGTTCCTCCCCATTGGAAGGGAGGGTTCTAGCCAGTCTGTGTGTTTAATGATCCCCTCTTTGTTGCCTGTGTTTGCCTCTAATGTGGACTCTGAATTTGTTTGCTCAGAGTTTCAAGGCTCATTAGGCAGGCCATGTTTGGCTTTCCCTAAAGAGCAACTGGTTGCTTTTTGGACAATGGTCAGCAACCTTTTTCTTTTCTCGTCAATGATTCTTGACTAAATGGAGGATTTTCTTTCTCTCAGAGGTAGTTGCCCCTTACACCAGCCCTACCGATGCCCTGCAGTTATTAACTAATGGAACAAAATGGTGATGGGGAAAGTTGACAAATAGCCAGAAGTATTCTGTGGAAAGGACCCTGAAGTGGAATGACTTCCAAAGTCTCATCCCAGTGAGGGGGAAATGAAATAATGCACACAGAAATGCTTGAGAATAAAAATTACCAAAGAAATGCTTGCTAATTCGTTGTTTTTCCTCTAGGGATTTTTTAAAAAATGACTTCTCCTCTTGGTGCTTCTTTGCAGGACAGGCTTCTGACTTTCAGATCTTATCTAAATGTCATCATTTCCAAAATGCCCTTCCTAACCACCATTTCTCACAAGTAGTCCTGCACCCCATCCTTCCTGATCATGCCACCTGGTTTTCCTCTCATAGCAACTATCAACAGCTGAAGTTGAAGTACTGAAGTTGAAGCCCAGTACTTCATGTGACTATCATCTCATTGCCTGCTTAATTTTGTTTTCTCAACTCCAAGATCTATAAAGGGAACCATGTGTGTCTAGTTTGCCTGTCTATCCCCAGTATCTAGTAGATGACTGGCACACAATAAGTGCTCAACAAGTATCTGTTGAGTGAGTATTTTGGGACAAAACATGATATAGGTACAGGATTAGTGGGATTACAATAAATGCAGTCATGGGTTTATGTCCTGGTTTCATCTCTTATTAGCTGTGTGATATTAGGAAAAAGTTTGCTGACTGCATATTTATAGAAAGAGGAAAACCAGAGGAAGGGATGAATATAAATCACTACATGCAGTGACTATGACAGGTTAGTCCTTTACAAATATGAGCTATTATTATTAAAATGAGTGACTCTTCATTCCTTCCCTTACTCATTCATTCAGTGGTAATTTACCAAGTATTTATTCATTACGTGCCAGAGGGATTTTTTCCCTAGGAGAGAATCAAGTGGCCCTTAGATGTGCTAACTTTTGTTCTTTTGTCCGACTTCTTTGCCCTATTCTGGGCCCAGTGCACCTGGCTCAGGAACAGCTTTAGCCTTTCCTCCCAATGCACAGAGGTCTGTTAAGTCCTTCTTCCCAAGTAAGAGCTACTGAATTAGAGGGAAAAGTTGTTCCTTATATGAGACAAATAGCACTGAGAGAACAGGACCTTGTTAACTATAAAAGTATGGGCTCAAAGTTTGGGGACATAAATAAACAAAGGGATATTGTGACTTCAAAGACGCTAAGATTTAGACCCAGATCAAAGACTCATTTAATGAGTGCCTACTGCATGCTAGGTGCCAGGTACTTAGACATTCTCGTTCTTATTTCAGCTTTTCATCCTGATACCCTCTCCCATCTTCTTCTAAAATTAAGTAGGGCCACTCTTCTCTGAAAATCCAAATCCTGCTTTTGACCCCCATGTCATGTGCCTTGTCCTCCCCAATGAAGATAACTTCTCCTTTCTTTGAATTCCCCTTGCATTTTACTTTCCCCCTTTTGTGGTAATTTATGAGACTTAAACTCTCAGCTTCTTACTGACATTAAACACAGAGATAGAGAGGAAGATGTGCTGGCAGCATTGTCAAATCTGGAAAGGGGGTGGCACAAGAGTGAGTTTCTGTAATTCTAGCTACTCTGTCCTCCATCCTCAATTTTATGAATTTACCTGGAGTTTGTGGGGATGTCTTACGTTGACCAAATTCACAAGAGACTATTTTATACATGAGAGATTATGCATTTATTTATTGTGGGAGTTCCATTGCTGCGGGGACAGGAGTACTTGTGCTAGGCATTTAGAGCTCTCTCTGGGGCTCCTCACTTCCTGCAGTGTGCCACTATGTCCAGATGCCCCTTTTCAAGAAATGTACCCTTACTTTTCCAGCTGCTCCAGCCTATCCTATCCTACACTCATTTTTGATGTGTTTCTCTTCCTCACTCCATACATCCAAATAATCACAAGCCCCATAAATTCCGACTTCCAGATGTCTCCTGAGTTGGCTCTCTTCCATCCGTGCTCACCTGCACTCTCCACATTTAGACTCCGTCACCTCCACGACCATATCACCTTCTAAATCTCATCTTCCTTCACTCTCATTGGTCCACCACACCACTCTGAAAGTAAGGCCAACCACGAACTTCTGGTAAGTCTTTGAAATGAACTGTTTCTCCCTCTGTCTGAAAGATTAATGTCCAGCAGATGAGTCAAACATTCAACTTGGGTTCTCATCTTGCCTCTCTTGTTGATCATGGATCCAGACCCTTCCAGTTTGGAATCTGTTTCCCTCCCGGGAATGCTCTTCCTTCTTTTCTTCTTGGCTACCACATATATGGACGATTCATACTAGACCCCAGAACCTAAAATGCTCTTCCTGAATACTCTCTTAAGACACAGTTTTCTATCTTGTCTGCCTCTCCAATGTAGCAGAGAGAAATTAGTGTCCAAGACAGCTCATTATTAATGTCTTTGGACTGAATCCTGGCTGAGAAAGGGGAACAGGAAACTTTGTAGGGCTCCAGTTTCAGACATGTAGGAGAATGTTCTTTAGCAGAAACATGCTGTAAAAACTGTTATTTTCTAGCAAGGATACTAGGCAAGACACCATGGACAGGTTCCTTGTCTGGGGGCCATATTTCCTGCTAGAGCACACATCTGAGGGGTTTTAACCCCTCCCTTAGAATAAAAAGAAAAATGCCTAGAAATGCATTTCCATTTACATGATAAATTTCTGGGAGACAACTGATGCTCTTCTGGACAAGTGACAAATTCTTCTATAAATCTATGGTTACTTTACCACCTGGACCAAACTCTTAAAACTCTGATTTTCTCCCTTCCAGATACCATCTGCCACCCCTGATCCTGTGAGGCTGTTATCATTTACCCCATTTTTAAAATGATGAACTTAAGGAAGATTAAGACATGTTCACAGTTGTTTCCCAGTTAGTGTCAGAGCCCAGATTTGAATCTAACGTCTCTGGGTCCATAACACAGTGTTTCTATCTGATCACCCTGATTCCAAAAATAAAGAAAATAAAACAATTAATCATTTAAAACAACTTTTAGACATGACCTTTAAATAACTTTCCTAATTTCTTCACTCTGGGATGTTTACAGAGAACATTTTAGACTTTTCAGAAGGAATTCAGAGACTGTGTAGGAGACATTGACTCCATTCATCCTCCAACACAAAGTGCCAGAATCTGTTTCTGGGGGGAGAAAAGAGAAGAGGAGAAGAATTCAAAGGAGGGGCAGCTGCTGAAAAAACTTTCATTTTTTAAAGCTATAAAACAAAAAATGCTCATTGTACACATTTTAGATAAAGCAGAAAAGTATAAAAACAACAAGCAACATGTTTAATACTAAATACTACAATGTAGTGGACATCTGTTATTTATCCACACAGCCTCTCATGCTTACTTTCCCCTCCTGCCTTAGGAAACTGAGTCTTCATTTTCTGAATAATTTTCTGGTAATCTCTTTTTCTGCTCTAACTTTATAGTTTCCATGGAAACTTCCATTGTGTTCTATGCTTCCTTATACCCCTTGTGCTGCCCCCTATGGACCACAGGTGATTGGCCCAGGAGGAGCACATGACCTGGTATCAGCTAATCACAGCCCTTCCCTTGGATTTTTAAATGCGAGGCCAGAAAGAGCATCTGTCTTCTTCCAGTAGAAGGGAGTATGAGATGAAGAAAAAAAAAAAAATATATATATATATATATATATACACACATATATATATATATATATATATATATATATATATATATAAAATACTCAATACTTTTATTTCTACAGGTTGGTAAAAATCCATTTCTGGTGATCAGGAATAATAATGGCTGTCTGGGTTTAATGCCTTTTTAACTCTTTACCAGCTGTGTGGCTTGGGCAAGATATTTCACCTTTCTTAGCCTCAGTTTCTCCATCCATAAAGTGGCATTGTTCTGAGGATTACATTAGTTACTAAATGTAAAGCACTTAGATCATTGCTGTGTACACAGTAATCACTCCATTAGTGATCATTACTGTTAGCAGCAGTGGCAGTAGAACTAGAAATTCTAGTAAGGATGGCAAAATTACATGCAGAAAGATGCAGACAGCAGAGTAGGCAAGAGAATCTGGGTGGCATTCATGTTTCTTGGTTCAACTTTGTTTCTAAGATCTGCTGAAAACTTTTCTTCTCAGGGTTGGTGTTTCAAACTGTTGTGGGGTTCTGTGAGTCAGAATATTCCATTTTTATCTGATCTGGGTAACTTGAGTTCCTTACACTTTCCATCAAGAGTCCAATAACTAAATTTATTGGCACTTAACATGTTTAATATAAATGAGATAATTATTATTATGATATAAAATGTGACATATCAGTAAAGCCTCCTTTGTACTCCCACCAGCCACACTGCCCTTCTCTGCTTCCCAAAGAAAGCTATTGTCTTGGCAAATATCCTTCACTTCCATAATTTTTATTCATTTGCTACGTCAGTATGTATCAATAGGTAATATATGGTATGAGAATGCATTAGTGGTATATTATGCAGTGCTTATCCTTCTGTAACTTGCTTTTAAAATTCAACATACTTATAAATCAAGTTCTTTCACTTAAGTGTTGAATTTTTCATTATTTGAATGTAACATACTTTATCTCTTTCTCTCCTGATGAACACTTAAGTGTTTTCTCTCATTTATTTATATATTTGTTTATTTTGCTCTCACAAACCATTAACATGTTTGTTAATTTGTGTGTGTGTGTGTGAGAGAGAGCATTTCTCTTAAGTACATACTTAAGTGATGTTACGGGTTGGCAAGACTTAGATAACATTACTAGATGCTGTCATTTTGCCCAAATATCCATTTATCAGTAGTGTACACATGATTCTTCCAACATTTGATATTGTCATCAAAAAATGTACAAAGTTTTTGGGTAAAAAATGGTATTTTATAGTTGTTTAACTACATCTCCTTTATAAATGGGAAAGTTGTGGAACTTTTCATGTATTTTTTTTAATCATGTTTGCTTTTTTATGAACTAAATGCATGTAGGTTTTGCTAATTTTTATATTGAGCTATTTGTCTTTTCTTTATTGAGTATTAAATGTTCTTTATATATTCTGATACTTATCAATTGTCAGTTGAAGTCATTCTCCTGGGCTGTGGCTTGTCTTTTGTATTTTAATGGCACCTTTAGTTATATAGAAACTGAAAATTTAATTTTAGTCAGAATTCACATTCTGTCTCTTTATGATTGGTTCTTTTTGATGTCTCATTTAAAAGAATAATTTATTATCAGTGAGTTATAACTATATAATTTTACATTTCTTCTTTATTAAAATTTTGATTTTTATTTCCAGTTTTATACATTTATTTCACATAGAACTTATCTTTCTGTAAGGACTTATTTTATTTCTTTCCTAAATGAATATGATTTGTAGCAGCACATTTTAATAAATAGTCCATCATTTCCTCACCAATTGGTAATGTCAACCCTTGTTGTTATCAAGTATCTGTGTACATGTGACTCTGTTTCTTAGTTCTCCATCTAATCCTATCCCATCCCATCCCATCCCATCCCTTCCCATCCCATCCCAAATCATGCTATCCCATTCCGTTCTATGTTTATGTATCTCTGGGTCATGCTTAATTGCTATAGTTTAAATATGCTATCTAAGGACACCTGGGTGGCTCAGATGGTTGAAAGTCTGCCTTCAGCTCAGGTCATGATCCTGGGGTCCTGGGATTGAGCCCCACTTTGGGCACCTGGCTCAGTGGGGAGCCTGCTTCTTCCTCTCCCTCTCCCTCTGCCTCTTCCCCTGTTCATTCTCTCTCTCTCAAATGAGTAAATAAAATCTTTTTAAAACAGTATCCTATCTTATGGGAACATACCTGATGTGGTTTCAAAACTTGTTTGTAAATTCTTTGACACTTTTCCCATCAAGAGGTCTAGTTTCCTGCTCCTTGATTCTGGAAAGGCTTACCTGGCTATTTCAAACAGAAAGGATGTTGTGTGACTTTTAAGGCTAGATCATAAAATGTGATACAGCTTCCACGTGGCTGTCTCAGGATCGAGCCACCATGTTGTGAGGAAGCCAAGCAGCCCTGTGGAGGGGCCCAGCCTAGGTCCCAGCCATCAGTCAGCTTCAATGGCCATTACAGGTGAGTTAATGAGCTTTTAGATGGTAGCAGCCCTGAGCAGTACTTTCAACTTCTGCTGGTGCCTTTCAGTGTAGAGATGAGAGGTTTCCACCAAGATCTGCCCAAACTGTAGATTTGTGAACAAAATAAATTATTGTTTCTAACAATTTAGAATTGAGCAGGTTTATTATACAACAATATATATTGGAAGAGTTTCACCTTCTTATTCTTCTTCACAGTTGTCTGTGCAATTCTTGGATCTTTCTCTTCAATATGAATTTTAGGACCTCTTTGTCAACTCCATGAAAAACCCTGTTGGAATTTTAATTGTAACTGTACTGAATTTATAGATTAATTTGGAGAGACTTGAATTTTTAATGGTATTAATTTTCTCATTTATAAATATAGTATAAATTTATAAGTCTTTATATCTTTCAATAATTTTTTGGGTATTTCCTCCACATTTTAATAGCTTTTATTTATATTTTAATAGCCTTATTTCCTTATGTTAATTAAGTATCTTGATTTTTTTTCTATAATACTTTCTAACTGGTTAGTGCTGGTTTATGGGAATGTTATTTATTTTTATTTCTACATCTTACCCAGAAATCTTGCTAAATTATCCTTTTAGTTGTAGTAGTTTTGTTTTACTGTATAACCCATAGATGATATATAATTTTTATATAAAATCTATTTTTTCTTTTTATTTCTAATCCTTAACTCTTATTTCTATTTCTTGGCCTACCCCATGAACTAAGGCCTCCAGAACAATGAGATAAAAGTGATTGTAGCATATATGTCCATTTTCTGACTTTAAAAACAATGTTTCTAATATTTTATAATTAAGCATGGATTTTATAGTAGGTTTTTAGAAATCACTTTGTATCAGGTAAAAAATTTTTCCTTCTGTACCTAGTTTCCTAAGATTTTGTCATGAGTGTGTATTTAAATTTTATAAAATGTTTTACCAATATTGTTTGAAATGATTATTTTCTACTCTTGAGCCATCCTTGCATTTCTAGGATAAAAATCTGCATTATCATTTGCTTCTTTTTCCTCTGTACAGGGTCATGAAAGCCATCAGAGGATTGGAAGTCTATTTATAATCTCTGGATTAGCTGGTATATAGATAACATTTGATGATCCAATCACCCCTGGCTTTCTGATTTTTTTTGATTCTCCCTTTAAATCTACATCTCATAGTGTTGAGTGCTCCCATCAGGAGGTACAGAATATCTGCTTTGTAGCTCTTTTTGATGTTAAAATTTATCATTGGTTCAGGTATGGTCAACTCATTCTATCCTTTTATAAAATTCCCCACCATCTTCCCACCTGATAGCTTAATTAGCCATTGATAATCATTGCCCAGATCTATAATTTTATTAAATGTTGTAAAGTGGTGATGTTCTAAGTCTATCTTTGTTTCATTTATTAACTTGGAAATCTTCACAAAGAAGAACTTTTATTTTCCTCTCTCTCCTTCTTATTCTTTTATTTTTAATTTTTTAAAGAAGATTTTATTTATTTATTTGTCAGAGAGAGAGTGTGTGCACAAGCAGAGGGAATGGCTGGCAGAGGGAGAAGCAGACTCGCCACTGAGTAGGGAGCCCAATGTGGAACTTGATCCCAGGACCCTGGTATCATGACCTGGGCTGAAGGCAGTTGCTTAACCATCTGACCCACCCAGGCTCCCTCCTTCTTATTTTAAACTGAGGGTGAATTCATCTAGGAAAGGAGGGGAGCAAATAGTTGATTTTTCTCCTTTTTATTTTCCAGTTTTCAAAACAATGAGTTTAGTTTTCCAGCATCCTCTAGCAGTGACTGTCTTTGTTCATTCCAGCTGTTGAAACAAAATACCATGGACTGGGTGCCTTATAAACAACAGAAATTTATTCCTCATAGCTTGGGAGGCTAGAAATCTGAGATCAGGGCACCAGCATGGTCATCTGAAGGCCATCTACTGGGTCTCAGACTTCTTGTTATATCTTCATGTGGTGGAAAGGACTAGGGAGCTCTGTGGGGTCTCTTTCATGAGAACACCAATCCCATTCATGAGGGTGTCTGTTCTCATGATATAAGTACCTCCCAAAGACTCCACCTTCAAACTCTATTATATGGAGCATTATTTCAATATATGAATTGGAGGTTGGATACAAATGTTTAAATCATGGAATGACAAATTTTAAAATGACACATGAATTTTAACATGACTGATATGTTTAAATCAATGACAGGTAGTATTCTTTTTATGCTCAAATTGCCCCATCATTGGCCAATGGAATTTCCTTCAAGTTGGCTTCTGTGTCCTTTGATGTGATCCCAGAAGTCTTGGTGACTCATGCTTTCCTCTTTGTCTCTGGCTCATCTTGCTCATTTCCTGTGCTTAGATCTGCAATCAGCCATTTCTTCAAGGAGCAAGTACTTTCTATCAGTGAGAAAAGGTATTTTGAGACCACAGTCTGGACACTGGGCTCTT
Source organism: Lontra canadensis (assembly GCF_010015895.1). NCBI lineage: Eukaryota > Metazoa > Chordata > Mammalia > Carnivora > Mustelidae > Lontra > Lontra canadensis. The sequence continues at coordinate 7,417,661 of NW_022631002.1, forward strand.
TGTATTTGGTTTGTCATTATGCACAGGACTTTTCTGCAGATGGCTCTAAGAAAAACACATTTTTATGAATAACTACATTGAGTTAATACTGACAGTACAAATGCTCAAAACTAATATTTCTTTGCAGTTCTTTTTGACCTTAGGATATACCCATTTGAGACTCATGGTCAAATTATATTTTAAAGTCACTTGGGATAATGTCTTTTGATCATGGCACACATAGTTACGTTCTTTGTTTCCTTTAGTTTTCAATTTTGAAGTACTTTTTCTTATTCTGATTTAGTTTTTTCAATACAGCTTGGTAAACTATTTACATAGCTCTAGAGGCATGTCTGAAAAACAAGAGATATTCAGAGAAATCTAGCTTTTACCCCAACTCTCCACCCTATTCTTTCACTTGTCCCTATGTGGCACCTTAAAAAAAAAAAAATACAGGCACTTCTGTGCCTGCATTTTTAAAATTAGAAGCAGGTTCACTTATACACACTTATTCTTCTGTAAATGAGAGGAAATGTACTCTACATGCTTTTCTGTTCCTTGCATTTTTAAAATTAATGACATTTTCTGATGATCACTTCATAGCTATATGTAGATCTCTTTTATTCCTTTTTATAATGCATGGTAGTTTATCCAACTAGTCATCTATTGGTGGACATTTGTATTTGTAGTTTTTTGCTAGTTGTTTCCTATCACCTTATTTTTTTGCCAGCATGTCTTTGGGATTTCTGAGTAAAGGGTAAATGCATGTATAACTTTGCTAGACAGTTTATAATTCCTTGCCATAGGGGTTGTACCATCTAAAAATTCTACCAATAAATAGTAAAGCCCCCGTTTTTTCCCTCACCAACACTGTGTGTGTGTGTGTGCGCACGCACACACGCATGTGAGTGTGTGTATATATGTATGCAGTCATCTTGTGTAGGTGTGAAATTCTATTTAGCTGTAGTTTTACTTTTCATTTTTCTTTCATTAATAAGAGCGAGCACTTTTTCACACATTTGAGTTGTTGTGTTTCTTTTTCTTTGACTCCTGTATCTTTTTGTTTTGTTTTGATATAGGATTGTTGGGCTTTCTTTCTCTATTCACAGAAACTTTTAACATATTGGGTTTGTTGACATTATTGTGATATAGGTTAAAAACATTTTTCCCTTTTGCTTTTTTTTTTTCCACATATTGAAAAAAATATTTTGCCACCTGTTCTAAAATTATTCCCATTATTCATTCCCTTATTCCACCCTTCTGACCTCAACAATTTCCGGCAAAGGGATATATTTTAAATGCTGAGTTCTAGAAAAAGCAAAGAGAAGTCCATTCTTCCAGAGAGCTGTGGTTGCCTTCAGGAGAGGAGCTCTTTGTGATGAAGGTCTGCAGGTCCAGGAAGAAACCTACTTTCTCATGAATATTTGGGAGGGAGCTCTGGAGAATCCAAGTCACGGGAATTATTTGGGTGTGGAAAGAACAGTGTCTCAAGAATCCTGAAGTTACAGGTTTGAATCTAGCTTTGTCACATCCAGACTGACCTTACCATTCTTGAGACTGTTGTACTTCCTTCATAGGTGACATTGTCAGGTAAAGTGGTAGCAGATGTAATGGACCCTTGCATTTAGTTGGCCTTGTTTGATTAATGAAAGTGAATAAGCCTCTTTTCTGCAATTTGGGTGTCAGAATTTTAGATTTTCCTCTTCTGGCCATTGTTTTTTCTACTCTTAAAGGGCAACCAATTCATTTCTTCTTCTATGACTGTGATTCTTTCCAGCAAGCAAGTTACTGGTTTCCTTATTTGAAGCCTTTTACTTTCAACCAGTTCTCAGACTCCCGTGGAACTCTGCCCACCAGCTGCCAGGCCTTGCTATTTCTTATATGAGCCACAGGTAGCTTACATAGGTTGTGAATGCCCGCACGCCTTGAAGGCTGTTGCTAGGAGATCTGATGGTCCCATCATCCAAAGTTTCCTCCACATCTTAGATATTGTGCTTAATCTGATTGTCCAATTTTGCCAGCTGATTGTCCAAATTTGCCTTCAGTTTTAATATTGGGACATGTAAGTAATAAAAATGGTAAAACAGAAAGCAAATATTCTTGGGGATATTTTGCAAGGAGTGACCAAGTCCATATGTTCTATGTATACATGGCTAGTCGTATTAGTTGTGTCCAAAATATGTTCCCTATCTGATCACTTTTCCCCACTGCTGTGCCACCTCCTCTGTCCAAGCTACTGCCTCCTATCTGGGTTCCTGTAAGAGGTTTTTAACTCTGTTTACCTCTCACTCAGCTGCCACCCAGTCTTCTCCAGAAGCTCACTTGAATCTATCACTGCCTGATTGGAAATGACTGAGTGTCTTCTCATTGCACTTAGAAAGATACCCAGACTCCTTATTGCATCTGCAAGGATTCGTATGATCTGATCTCTTCTCTGACCCCAGGGGCTTCTAATCTCCAACTTGTTTGGTGTCTCCTATCATCCTGTCCTTCCTCTCATCCCTCAAACCAGTCAAATGCATTCCTGCTTTGGGGTCTTTGCACTAGCAATTCATTCTGCTGAGATGGTCATCATGGAACATACTCTCTCTCTCTTTTTTTAATGCTTCAGTTTAAAAATATACCATATTAGTTGCAGGTGTATAACACAGTGATCTGATATTTGTAAACATTATGAAGTGATCACAGAAGTCTAGTTACCATCTGTCACCATACTAAGTTACTACAATATTATTGACTATATTCCCTATGCCATATTTTATATATAATATAAGTGACTTACTTATTTTATAACTGGAAGTTTGTACCTCTGAATCCCCTTCACCTAGTCTGGTCATCCCCGACACAAAAACCACTATGTTTTCTACATCTGTGAGCCTGTTTCTGTTTTGTTTGTATATTTGTTTTTTAGATTCTATATATAAGTGAGATCATATGGTATTTGTCTTCCTCTATCTGATTTAATTTTATTTAGCATGTTACTCTGTAGGTCCATTCATGTTGCTTATGGCAAGATTCCATTCTTTTTTATGGCTGAGTAATGTTCCAGGATGTGTGTGTGTGTGTGTGTGTGTGTGTGTGTGTGTGTGTACCACATCTTCTTCATCCATTTATCTGTCAGTGACACTTGGGCTGCTTCCCTACCTTGGCTATTGTAAATAATGCTGCAGTGGACATAGGGGTGCATATATATATTTAAATTAGTGTTTCCATTTCTAATTTTGTTCAATATACAGAGGTGGAATTGCTGGATCATATGGTAGTTCATTGTTGTAAATTTTTTGAGGAAACTGCATACTGTTTTCCACAGTGGCCGCACCAATTTACATTCCCACCAACAGTGCATGGGGGTACCCTTTTCTCTACAGCCTCACCAACACTTGTTATTTCTTGTCTTTTTAATAATAGCCTTTCTGACAGATGTGGGGTGGTATCTCAGTTGTGTTTTTGATTCGCATTTTTTTTGAAGATCAGTAATGTTGAGCATCTTTTCATGTGTCTGTTGGTCATCTGTATGTCTTGTTCGGAAATATGTCTATTCAGGGCTTCTGTCCGTTTTTAATTAAGATTTTTTTGGGGGCATTGAGTTATAGGAGTTCTTCATATATTTTGGGTATTAACCCTGTATTGTCATTTACAAACATCTTTTCCTATTCACTAGGCTGCCTTTTTGTTTTGTTGATGGTATCTTTTACGATGGAAAAGCTTTTTAGTTTATGGAATCCTATTCTTTAATTTCATGTAGTATACTCTTGTTGCCAACTCTGTGTTACTCCGTTTTGCTTAAATGTCAGTATCTCAGAGAGGACTTTCCTGACCATATTTTCATAAACAACTCCCTGTGCAATAACTCTATCATGTGTCTTAGTTTTATTTTCTTCATAACACTAAGATCTGGCATCTTATTTAAATATGTCAACCTGTTCCAGGCCATATTCCCAGTATCTGCAACTCTACAGACCACATTTTATATAGGAAATATCTGTTGAATGAACAAATGAAAAGTGTAGTTGTGTCTGTGGCATGGAGGCATTCAGCATCAGAGGATCTCAGTAATACTTGACATCTTTCTTGAGTGGAAATCCCACACACTGAATGGAACTGTCCATTCTGTTCACTTACTGCCTTGTCTGATCCTCACAAGTGAGTTGTTCAGAGCAGCTAATGAGTATTTCATTTCACAGATGAAGACACTTTGTTGAACCCTTTGTTGAATGTTACACTGTGACTGAAGCAGGCCACCAGCTGCTCCCATCTTCCAGGGCAGTGGTTTTCTGTAAGTTCCTTCCCTTGTGCTCCAGACTGCAGGCATAGAAAGTGGAGACTAGACAAAATGAGTAGCTTCTGAAGAGCATACTACCCAAGTAGTAAATTTTCCAGAGGCTTAAAGTAAAATTAAATGCAAAGACTATGTCCAAAAGAGATTGCAACAAAAAAGAAAGGCAAAGCTCACTTCAAATAAAGAGTATATATTTACTTTTATAATGCCACAGTTAGAAGTAGGAGGGAGATGATTTGCCAAGATTTGGCACAGTGGTATTTTAAATGCTCCCTCCTGGAGCTTTCCTTTTTTTTTTTTTTTTTTTTTTTTTGTTAAATTCCCTGGTCATTTGTTATGTAGCTACTGGGAGATGGGGCTGCAATGGTGTAGACTCTTGGTTTTCTTTTAAATAACTCACTTAAACTTAAATTCAGGGAGAATCAGGGGTCTTCAAGGTCTGTTTATTGACTCTGCCCCTTTAGCTCAGGATAGAATAAAAATGACAAAGCAGCTCATGGGAAACAGATTTCTTTCTCTGCTTTGGAAGGAAGGTAACAGGGTGCTGGTGTCCCAGGAAAACAGACCCTGCTAGCCCCTCCTTCAAACACTGGTCTCAAGCCCTTTATCCTCCTTTGTTCTAAGCTCTTGGCTGTTTCTGGCTTTGTCACAGCTGAACTAGTGAGAAAAAGAACAAAACTTAAATCAGCATCCTGCATACTCATATACAATAAATATTTGAGAACAAAAGTGGTAGAATTCAGTCAAATTGGCAGGTAAACATGTTTCTTTGAAATTGCCAGTTTAACTAACTTCTCTGCTAAAAAACCTGCTTTTGCCTCTGTTGACTGTGGAGTTGAAAAAACCGTTTATGTGCACTTTATCATTTTATGATGTTCTTTTAAAAATGTTTATCTCCAATAGCCTTGGAACTGGAAACAAAATCACCAATTCCTTCTCTACGCATATCCCCTTCCCCAGGAGATATCTCAGCTTTGTGATTTATTTTACTTTTAATAAAATATTGAATGCCATTTTTTCTAATTATTTCTTATTGAATGTACTCCTTAAGTCCCCTTTTTTCAAATAAAAAGAATAAAACCGACCATGTAATAGGACAATGGTTCTATCACTACTGATAATTATACATTTTGTTCTCATTGTAATTGCCCTGGTTTGAACTGTGCTTATTTTAGCAGAAAGCGTTCATTATTTTATCAACAACTGGCAGACCCCGCTGGTATTTACTGACTTTTCTTTAACCAAAACAAGGATTATAGCTCCTATCCATGGCTCAGCTGCTAAATCTTTGCTAAGAAATTTGGGAACCCCTTTTGAATGAAACACTGTACAAAGCTTTAAGCACTCTTTGCAACTGAGTTGTATTAAATGATAGACAAAAAAAGCCCTCTGAAGAATTGGTGCTTAATTACAACTTAATTAGCATAATTATGCATGCTAATAGCATCTCAAATGAATAGCAGTTGTCAGGAGGTTGGGACCATCTGTAAGAATGTCGGATTAATACATCATTTTTTATTTCTAACAACGCTGTAACTCTTTCCCTGAAAGTGATTTTCATTAATCAAGTTCATTTTTATTATATAGAAAATTTGGCATTTTTCATTATGGGCCATTATCTGTTTCCCCATGCAGCCCTAATACAATACTAATGAGCCCCCGTGTGGCTGGTCCACACTGACAATGGTGGTACAGGTGTATTATTATAATTGTTACAAACAGCACAGTGTACCTCTGGAGTAGCCGAGTTCTAATCTCCCGGCACCCGCGTTTCCACTTGGTACCTCCCCAGGGCCTAGTACAATTTTCAGAGCTTTATGAAAAACATACATGTTTGTGGTTACAAAGAAGCTATTTAAAGAGAAAGAGGCCTGTGATTACCTGTGGCCAGGATGCTGTTTTGCTGAGAATCCCTTTTGTGGAAACAGAAAGCTTTGGGGGCCCCAGAAGAGGTCTGTGCCTCAGCCAGCCCTGCAGCTCTGGGGAGGGGGGAGGCAGCGTCTGTGAGGCTCGGGCAGGAACTGCAGAATGGCTCCCTTCCGTTCAGCATCACTCATTGCTAAACGTGGTCATAAAACCGCAGGGGGGACATGTGTCTTCATGGTTCTTAGCCCCAAGAAGCACCCCAAATGGCAATCTTGAAATGCACATCTGGATTCATGCACACATGCTGCAGCAGGCCTTGTAAATATCTAGAGAGTCTGCCCCGTTTCTGAGCTGCTCTTCTACTTTTAACTTTGGCTTTCACTTCTTTTGAGGTTTATCCATGCTCCGCCTCTGGCCCCAAACCTCTGCGGGCCCTGTCCCTGGTACACAGCCACACAGGCCCTTTAGATTCTGTTACTTTCAGAGGAGCCTCACCTGTTTCGGTGTCCACGCCCCAGAAGGAAGCCCGGCTGAGGTCAGGACGCCCCGCAGCGGGGCAGGAGGCCCTCAGGGCTTCTCACCCATTTCCAAGCTCAAGGGGAGTGGCCGCCTCACCTGCTTCGCGTACACGTGAAACAAAATGGCTACAGCTCGTTCCAGACCTCAGTAGAAAGACGCTGCTGACTGCGTAGACCAGCTCCGTGGTCCAGAGGTGAATAAAGAGCCCTCCCTTTAGCATCACAAGCTACATGGGGGCTGGGAGGGTGCTCTATGTGGGGACAGTGATGTGTGTTTGTACCTTGTGCTGGCAGATGGGAAAATGGGGGGGGGGGGAGCGGAGGAGAGAGGGTCAGAAGGGTTGGGACAGGCTGTGGGCATCTCCCCCACTTAGAATCCTCGGAAATGTGGGTCTGTCAGACACTGCGACACTGCACTTATTCCGACTTACAGGGAAGCACACTGTGTGTGACTTATGTAGGCTGTGGAGGAGCAGGGATATTGCATATGACATTCTTGGGCTAACACAATTACTTGTCATTTATGTGTTTTTGTTTGTTTGTTGATTTGCTAAGTCTGGCAACCCAACTCCAGAGCCAGACTGCCTGGCCTTGAATCCTGGTCCTGCTCTTTCAATCTGTGTGATTCTGGGCAGTTTATCAAACCTCTCTGTGCCTCGTCTCCCCTATAAAATGAAGACATTGCTACAGACTTTAGAAATTTGTCTAAATTTAGAAATTTGTCTTGTTGGGAGAATTAAATGATTTTTTTAAAAAGATTTTATTTATTTATTTGACACAGGGAGAGAAATCATGAGTAGGCAGAAAGGCAGGCAGAGCAGAGAGCCCATTGAGGGGCTTGATTCCAGGACCCTGAGACGATGACTTGAGCCCAAGGCAGAGGCTTAACCCACTGAGCCACCCAGGCACCCCAGAATTAAATGATTTTTAACAGGTCAAGCATCTAGAACAGTATCTGGCAATAAGCACTCATAAAGTGATACCTATTAATATCATCTCCCTGGAACCGGGAGCCAGTTGGTGGCTTCTGTTCTATTTCCAAGTTTATTGTGTTTCTGATTGCCTGTTTGTCTCTGTCTCAGTGTTAGACATTGAATATTTTTAAAACCAAAAGGTTTCACAACCTTGAGGGTGGCTATTGTTTTCTAAAGTCCCAAGATCAGGTATAAGATGCCACTTGTGGTTTAAATGCAAAACACCAGGGCAGATCAGAGGTGGCGCAGAGCAGTGGTTCTGAGCACGAGCTCTGGAGCTCAAGGAATCTGGGTTCTTGAGTTTAATTATTAGCAGCGGGATCTTCCACAGGCTTATTGAGATGACCTCCCGTGTCCTTATTGGAAACAGAGTTATTCATGGTCCCTGCTTCATGGGGCTGCTGGAAAGACTGCCCAAGATAGGTTTGGATTGCTCAAAGCAGTGCCCGCGGTGTGGACAGACCTACCCCCTAACCACTACCCCCAACTCCCAGCTTAGTGGGAAATAGCCATGGGCCTAACTTCTACTCCACATCTACCACTTACTGGCTGTGGGACTCTGAACAAGTAACTAAACCTCTGTGCCTTGGTTTCCTGCCCTGTAAATGGGATAATGGTGCTGACAGCACTGGGTGGCAATCTATTACATACAGGTGTGCTATTATATACAAAGCATGCCTGGCACTTAATTAGTCATCAGCATGAGCTGTTGTGGTTTTCAGCTGCTATGATTCCTTATCTCTTGTATACTCTCCCTTTTTGGAGGAATAAGACCCCAGTTCCTTGCCAGAGTGAATTCCAGGCAGGGCATCTATACTGAGCTTGCCTGGCTTACAGCAAACTGCCACTGGGAGATGCACTTTGTCTGTGACAGCTCCAATCAGCCCCAAACAAAAGAGCACCAGGCAGTCCTGCCGACAGCCTTTGCTGGGGGGACGGGGGGTTCTTCTGAAGGTCACAGGCAGTCTGCTTTTGTTGTTTTTGTTGTTTATGGAATGGCCTGCTTTGTGCTCAGGTACCTATGTACGCACATGTGCATGTGCACACACACATACCATGGCCCTTGGCCTGGGAGGGTCCAGGTGGGCTGTTTGGTTCTTCTTCCCCTGTGGGGTCACCTTGAAGAACACTGGTGTGACCTGAGTGAAGACATCTTCCTCCACACTCAAGAAAGGAGAGATCTTGTATCTCCTATTAGAAGGGTTGAGAGTAAAACCCACTGAAAACTGTGAGACCCTTGTTAAGAGCTTGCTATTCACTCCATCAATTGTTCGGGCATTCGTGGATTCTTTAGGAGATGTTTAGTGAATTGTTTTTCTCTGCAAAGGAAAGAAGGCTCATACAGAGGGCCTCTGAGTGGTGTGGGGGTTTGGTCCTCAGTGGAGCTTTTGACCCTCCTGGAGGAGACAGATAGTACATGAATGCTCCAAGGGCAGGAGGGATGTGGGCGGGGGGAGGAGGAAGAAGGCACAAGGAGCCAGACTGAGGTGGAAACTGGGACAGAAGTTTTCTACCAGTTCTGTACAGAGGAACTACGATTTCTGGGCTGCCCTAACATCCTGTCTCTGATTTAAAAATGTCCATCATGCGCAAGCCTGTCATGTACTACCAGGGCCTTGTCCTACAGACCTGTACTGACTCTGTGCCCTTGGCATAGATTTGAGAAACAAAAGATTACAAAGAACCAGGATGTGCATTAATAAGAGAATGGTAAATAAATGATGGTACAAACAATGGGGTATTATAAACTCGTGAAAAAAGAATAAAGCATATGTCAATACAGTTACAGGGAAAGATCTCAAAGCTCTTTTGTTGAGTGAAAAATACCAAAGGCACTATGAGTTTGGATTGCTCCCCTTGGTGGGGAAAAAAGGAGATATATACACAGGCAAGAAATACTATAGGGTGAATAATGCTTGCGTTTAAAGGCAGGGCCTGGGTTCGGGAGTTTGAAGGAGATTTAACTTCTGCTTTTTCCCGTATGTGCACATTAATTTTTCAGTTAACGTAAGGGAAGAGCAGAGAAAGAAATCTGTCCTCTGCAGTGAGGCACAGAGAAGCCTGTCCAGGGGAGCAGCTGCATGCCTGGTGGCAGTGGGGAGGGGGCGCATCCATGATCCTGCAGCCTGAGTCCTTCCAAACCTTTTCTCAAAGATCCTGTACCTTGTCAATCTTGTAATTGGTAGAAACACGTCATTGCTGGTTTCCCAGTATTGTGTTGTCCCACAGGAGTGTTGACCGAGCTTCTTGTGAATGAAATTTGTATATGTCTCTTTCGCTCCTAGAACCAAAGTAATTTGGGGTAGAAGAAAGTGGATTTCCTAAGAGTCCAGTCAGTGAGAACCGAGAAGCATCTCTTCTTAAGTGTTGTTAATCAGAAGAAAGGAGCAGTTCACAGTCAGCTTGCATGAGTTGTGTCATTGTTGTGTCACCGTCCCTCTGTGACTGGATCCAGGGAGCACTGGGTTTACTCTTCTAAATCACTGGAAAAGACTGAGATTTTGCCCCTCCTGGGTCAACGTGCCTGCAGTTTGGGGTGAGTCCCTGTCCCTCCCTAACCTTGATTTCCTTATTTGCAAGAGGGAGGGTTGCTCCCTGTCCCTGCTGGGAACCTTGGGTTCTGATATCCTACAGTTTTATGCCACTTAATGAAAAACAGAGAAGAGGTGCAGGAGAGAGTCTTCTACCCCATGGATACCAAGATGGTACTGCTGACACTTGCTGATTTTATCTGTTTATACCAGTTTTTGGCTTAAATATTTGGTTCATTTCAAAAAACATTTAAAAATGTTTTAAAAACATTTAAAAATGTTAAAAATTTAAAAAACATTAAAAAAAAAAAAAAACAACAACCCTGAGTTCAAAGAGCTATTTCAGGTTTTCTGCCTCCCCACTGTTTGGACCTGGGCTGGTCTTTGTGACCCAGGTGGATATATTTGCTCTAGAGACCCCGCTTATGGTGGGAAGGGTACTGGCCCCAAGTCTGCAGACAAGCATTAACTCATTCTACTTTTCCCACAATGCTCTCTGGCTTCTGTCACCATGCCTCCTGATGCTTGTGATCTTCCAATTCCAAAGCCAGAATGTTTTCTAACTGGTGCTTCTGAACTGTATATAATGTTATTTAAAAAAAAAGAAAAATTCTTCAAAATGCTTAGAGAGCATGGGGGTGGGTATGGGTAGAGGAGTGGTGGTGCTATTCATTAGAATTCCTATAGAGTAATCAAATCTTTTCATTCCAAAGGGTGTTATTGCCTGGGAATTAATATTAGATCTGATTTTGAAATAAGCCTAATGATGATGACTTTTGGGGGGTATATATATTTTTTTGCTATATTTGCATAAAGCCCTTTTCTCAGCTTGGCATATGGAAGTTAAAAATATGAGTTCTGCCCTTAAAATTCTTGTTGGCATATTATCCAGCAGAAAAGGAAATTGTTTGCAGGGACCACAGTTAGGGAGGCTAACTTTATGTTCTTTAAAATGTTGCTTTTGAAGTTAAATGGTCTTCCAGGTGCAGAAAGCCATGGGCTAGTCAGTGCTGAGAGGGCTTAGAAGCCCTCGCTGTCTAGAGCCTTTGGGGCTTTCCTAGAAGCCAGTGCTGGGTGTGGTGGAGAGGTCCCCTTGGCTTTGTACCTGTTCACAGGGCTTTCTCCCTCATCTTCTGAGTCACAGCATCACCTCTCATATTTTCTGATTCCCCATCGCTGTGCACAGGATGAAGTCCGTGCACACACAATATGGTGTTTCATCCTGCATTTGTTACCTATTGTATCAGAAATTACCCCAGAATATAGTGACTTCAAATAACAAACTTTTTATCTTAGTCTGTTGGTCAGCAATTTGGGAGTGACTTAACTAGGTGGTTTTGTGTCAGAGTCTCTCCTGACCTTCATTTTCTTTCCCTTTTCTTTGTACACAGTTTTCTTTCTGCTTATAGTGCTTTCCCTTCCTTAGCTTTCTTTCATCAGTTTTGGCTAATGCCTATACATCTTACAAAACCCAGATTAAATAATCCATCTTTTTATTTTTCCACTCACTATGACTAGAAATTGACTTCTACTTCTAGGATTTCATAACATTTGGACATCCCTGTATTAAAATGAGATTCTCTGATTTTTTTAGTGTGTGTGTGCATGATGTCTAGAGCTAAAGTTGTCTGATATGGTAGACAGTAGCCACATTTGACTATTTAAATATAAATTTAAATTAAAATAAATTCATTTCCTCAGTCACACAAGGCTTGTTTTAAGTGCCACCATGGCTGGTGGCTACAGTGATGGGTGTAGAAAACTCATCCATCATCATAAATAGTTCTATTGGAAGCATAGTCTAGTGTGTTATCTCTTTCAAATCTGGAGTTCTGTCATCATCCAAAAAGCAGGTTTTTGTTTTGTGTTGTTTTTGGTTTAAAACACTAAGTATTTGACCTGTTCACCTTTGCATTGCCTGTGTCTGACATAGTGTTTGCTTGAATAAACTGGGAAAGTGGTTTCTGGAGTTTTTCAGAGACTCACTTGACATATATGGAGTTCCCATTCCACACCAAACACTGAATGTTTCTTCACTGGGACTGAATGAAAAAGGGATGGTCTGGTAGTCAGTGTTAATTGATTAGCTCAGTCTCTAGTACAAAACCCTCTCAAGTGTCACCTTCTAGTCAGAGGTAGCAACAGGATACAGTGGCCATTGGGAAATCTAGGTGTAAGTCTTCTGTGGAGTTCCTGGGAGGTGTTTTTTTTTTTTTTTTTTTTCTTTTCCAATACTGTTGTAGTCACAGAGACCTTTTATGCCAGATGATAAGGTGTCACTCTTTTTCATCTCTACTGGAGTACAGGTATGATGGGTGGGGCTGCAGTAGCCATTTTGTGGCCATGAGGTGATGAGTGAGCTTACTGCAAAGACAGAGCAAATGATAGGGAAAGGTGGAGGATAATGCTCTGCAGTCTCTACACAGCGCTGGGCCACATTTCTCCAGGTTTCTTCTTATGTGAGGAAAAAGTACATGCTTGGTTTTGCAGATATTGTGGTTGGATTTTAAATTCCTTGTGGTTGAATGCAATCCTAATAAACACAGATGTACCAGGCATTGGTGGTTCAGTGGTAGAATTCTCGCCTGCCTAATGAACACAGATGGAATGAGTAGAAACTCTAATCCCTCCTAATCAAAGGTAAGGGGATTCTTCTCCAAAGCTTAGTGCTTAGGACCTCCAGCCACTGGGAACACAGCAGCTGAAGGTAAAATTTCTTACTAGATTGTCAAATAAAGAATTGGAAACTGGGCTCACCGGAAGCACTGGAATGCAGTCCTCCCCAGGTGTGAAGAGTGTGGTGTTCTACTAGGTCTTCCAGGAGCTTTCAGGAGGTGATACCACTAGGGTTGTTTCCCGAGGGCTGCCCCAGAGCATCTGTACCCACGCTGACCAATGAGACCTGTACAACACACCATCAACTGAGGGCCAAGCCAGCTCTGGACACTGGGCAGTCTTTTCTCATCCCAGCCTGCTGCAGAGCCTAAAAATGAGCAGAGAAGGTTCTGGAATGACTTTGGAGTCCTTCACTTTATACATTTCTCATAGTACACTTTTGACTTTAAGCAGGCTAGAGAAAATATCTTGTTCTGGCTAAACACAATGAAGTTTTTCAGTGGGCAAGGATTCCAAATATAACATTGTATTTATCTCACCCAGATCTCCTGTGTGTAGCATTTGAATATATCAGTTAAGAACATAAGTCCAGGGATGCCAGGGTGGCTCAGTGGGTTAAGCCTCTGCCTTCGGCTCGGTTCATGATCTCAGGGTCCAGAGATCGAGCCCCTCATGGGTCTCTCTGCTCAGCAGGGAGGCTGCTTCCTCTTCTCTCTCTCTGCCTGCCTCTCTGCCTACTTGTGATCTCTGCCTGTCAAATCAATAAATAAAAATCTTTAAAAGAACTTCAGTCCATTGAAGGAACGCTGCGAGGTGTGCTTTCCATCTAGGGAAATAAAGACACCTGTTGATACTGCATAAAAGAACAAACTTAGTCATAACAGTCAAATGCCTTCCTTTGCATTCTTAGCCACAGACTTTTGTTTGGTGACTGGTTTGCAAGGCTTCGAACCTTTCACTGGCCTAGAACAGCAGAGTGGCAGCAAGCTAGATTTCAGTCAACATACTCATGATTTGCCAGTATTTTGAACAATAAATTGCTAGCTAATAAATTTTCTGTAGCTTCCTTTGTAAATGCCAGCTAAAGGCCTAAACATTCCGTGTAGATTTAATGACACATTTAGTTTTCCTGTAATTTTGAATTAATTACATGCCAAACAGATTTATGTTCTATATACTTAATAAACCTCCATAAGTGCCCTTTTAGCAATTAATTGGTATTTAGGACCAGGTTTGTTTTTTAAAAATAATGGTTCACATTGCTGGGTCTTGTTGTTCCTTCCATATGTTTGGGTGTTGATAGAATTAGAGGCACCAGATGTTGATACTGACATGAAAACAGAGTCACAGGTGGATGATAGGGTTTGGGGGTACGAGGGGAGAAAGGGGATGAGCTTGGACTTGGACTTCAGAGAGCCAGCCAAAGGGACTTCATCTACAAGTTTGGGCTGTGGCGTCTGTCTCTGACGTGGTTTGGTGGAGAGCAGATGCTGCGCTTGGGGGTACAGATGAACTGCAGGGAGGCGCACATCCCTAGCGTTTCCAGGTGGTTTATTTTTTCTCAAGGTGCTGCTTCTGTTTTTTTTCTTGAGACACTCATATTTCCAAGCTTATTGGGGATCTTGACTTTATTTATCAAGTTTGCTCTGTATCCAACCCTGTACTAAGTATTGCTATGCCTTGTTTTGATGGTATGTGATTTCTCATTACGACCCTCCGTGGTGGAGACGTGGGTTGGGGAGCCAATTGTGTTGGACAGATGAGGAAACTGAGATCCAGAGATGTAGTCACTTGCCGAGGTAACAGCGTGAGTACGGGAGGTATTGGGAATTCTGACTCGGTACAGTACACAGATGTCTGACATCTTTCACTGAATTTTTATTTTGAGTTTTTGTTTTTAACCTCCTGACTTAGTCTGCTTGGGCTGCTACAACAAGTCACCACAGACTGGGCGGCTCAAATAATAGATCCTTATTTCTTACAGTTCTGGAGGCTGGAGGTCAGAGATCAGGGTGCCAAGCATGACCCGGTTCTGGTGAGAACCCTCTTCCTGGCTTGCAGATGGCCACTTTCCAGCTGAACACTCACAGGTGGAGAGAGCATACAAACCCTCTGGTGTCTCCTCTTTTAAGAGCAGTAATCCCATCAGGGAGACATACCTCATGACTTCATCAAAACCTGCTCACCTCCCAAGGGCCTCGTCTCCAAATACCATCACCCTGGGCAGTGGGGCTTCAACATACGAATCTGAGGCAGGGATGGTGCTCACAGTTCTGTCCGTAGCACCTCCTGAAATGGCCGATGATAACTCAGGTTGGAGGAAAAAAAATCCAGGGTCAGCAACCTCGGGACTCTCTCAGGTTTGCACGATCTCTTCTAGCAAACATTTCAATATGTGCCGCGGAGCCACACTCCATGAGGACGCAACCACCACATTTCCTAAGAGCCTTTAGGAGAAATCCTCCTTTAGAGCAGAACTGAAGAGGTAGGCTCTGCCCTTGGTAGTGGAGATAAAAGTGGCCCAGTGGGGGAATGCAGAGGCAGGTCAGGGTGACGAGAGGAGGGCATTGGTGAAATGAAAAAGCAGCTCCTGGGGGCCGGATTGGAATTCTGCATAAAACAGGGTCTCAGAAGTTCTCCCTGCGCAGAGCCAACGTCTGATTTCCCTTGTCGGCAGAGGTCTGGGAGGCCGGGTTATGAGCGCGGGATAAAGGATTGCTGGGCTATCCCTGAACAGCAGGATCCGTTCTGCTGGGGGTGAATGCCGTTGGGTAGGTTGCTCCTAGCTGCCACCCCCGCAGTGCCTCCTGCGGAAGGATGCGTGCAGGCAGGAACAGCCCCCTTCTCTGACCACCTCCCACCCCTCGGATGGGACTAATGAACTCTGTGAAGTAAAGGGAGAAACTTGCCTTTTGTCTGTGTTCTCTCTATCTGGAAACATCCCCAGGCCTGTGAAATTAAGCAGTAACAGCGTACGGCCGCCATTATTGCTAGGTAATTGACTATGTATCCCGAGTGAAACAGAGGTGGCCACAGAACAGTAAAGTCAATTATCATTTATTAATGGTGGTTGCAGAGCATAGCAGAGCACTTTATAAATTGAATTTTTAAATCGAACAGCTTTCTATTTATATTTTTAAAGGTGGAAGGCAGATGGATGGGATAAAGCATGGGACCTTTAGCTGCTGATACAGTACATGCGTAAGTTTTTGGAGATTGTTTTTAAATGAATTCTTTGTTAGGCCACCTTTATGAGGCATCTTGTTCCTTTGAATGAAAACTGCTAAATGTGCTAATTCTCTCTAGTCTGATTTGGCTGAATGGATATGATAACTGTCATGTGTCTGTATGTGGGCCATAATGTGCGTTTTATCCACACACACATCTGTGTCCTCAAACATCAAAAGAGTACATGTAGAAACATGAAAAGAGATGTAAGGTAAAGCCAGGGGAAGGCCAGTGCTAACCTCTTGAGACTTTCTGATCAGTAAATGTGCCATTTTAACTGGTCCTGAAATGGAAAGAGATTACCCAAAAAATCAGGGGGAAGATCACCAATATCAGAACTTTCACTGGAGGATGGTTTAGGCATTGGTGCCTTTGAAGGCATTTTTATCTTTTTTTTTTTTTTAAGATTTTATTTATTTATTTGACAGAGAGAGATCACAAGTAGGGGGAGAGGCAGGCAGAGAGAGAGGGGAGGAAGCAGGCTCCCTGCTGAGCAGAGAACCTGATGTGGGGCTCGATCCCAGGACCCTGAGACCATGACCTGAGCTGAAGGCAGAGGCTTAACCGCTGAGCCACCCAGGCGCCCCATTTTTATCTGTAATGAGAGAATGTTTAACTTGACACTGCTACAATCACATAATTTATGGATGGGCTTGAATGAGTTTCTCCATTTTTTTTCTTAGGATTAAAAAACTCCTTTCTAATAGTTAGAATGAATAAAAAGACTACTATCATCTTGATATTCGTATCAAGTATGTCATCTTGATAAGTAGACTGGTGCCATCGTGAGCTCAAAAACGTGTTGGCTCTTTCCGTTCATTTGTGTTGTGAGCACAACCTGAATGGTTGTAGGAGATCTTGTTTCTTCCATGCTGTTATAACTCACGAGACTCTGATTAATTTATATTCCAAGTCACACTTTCACCTACCTGGTACCTCACGGTCTGAGCCAGAACTGAAGGTGACCTCCAGGGGGACAGTCTGATGGCCCTGTCTGGCATGTGTTGTTTTGTTTTCACGACCACATGACTTAGCTGGTTCTCGCTAAACCTGCTACGCTCCACGGAACTGCTTGAAAGACACAAAGCTGAGCGCGAGGGTCTCCTTTCACCCGTTTGAGTAGTTACAGCTATTTGTTGGCTGCGTAAACCGTTTTGCTCTTCACGCCCTCCCCCACACAGCCTTTCTTCACCCCTGATGTTGCAGCCCAGGAACGCTGAACGTTTTATACAGACGTTGCCTCATGCATGACAAACACAGTGCGCGATTGCACAGCTGGAATTCCCGCAGACCCGCGGCTCAGCGAAGATTCCCTCCTGTCAGCTCCTCCTCTCTGCTACGAAATCAGCATCGCGCCCTTCCCTGTCTGTGTTTCCATTAATTTTTCCTTCAGCACATCTGATTTCGATTGCAGGGTCTCTGGGTAGAGCCCTGATTAGCTTTTCTCTTGGAGTTGGTCCTCATGTTGCTTACAAAACGAGTGCAAATCATGAAGACGGTCCTGAACAAAATCCTCTGGCTGGAAATAGTGTGGAGAGAGAATACTGTGGCAGGGTGATGCGTATTTGAAAACTCGCTGAGTTGGAAGCTGTTTGCTAGAGATTCTACATAAACAGTGGTGATTGTCAGGACTTATCTTTCTTGCAGTATTTACTTCTGCTAAGAACTATTGAGCAGACCCTATCTGGAAGATTCTATCTCGCTCCGAAAAAAAAAAAAAGAAAGAAAAGAAAAAAAGGAAAAAGAAAACCCATCCTCTCTTAGAGGCATCCCACTTCTAACTTCCCAGCCCACTCAGCACTGACTTGGAATTTTTGGCCCCAATCGAAGCTTTTGTGCCTTTTTACATAATGGCCCAGCCCCTCTGCACAGGGATGGGTCGGGTGACAATTTTCTGCATTGTGTCTGTGTTCTGTGACTGGGTCAACAGTACATCCCTGAGACTCGGAAAAATAACTGTGCATGGAAACAAAACCATCATTTAAAATCCCTACAGTCACCCCCACCCACCGTGGAGGGGCTGACATTTGGGAGCCAGCGCCCAGGCTCTGGCAGAACAGTGCTGAGGGCACACTGGGCCAGCATCATGGAGGCAGAGGGAAAGGGATCCCTCCACCACCCCCCCCCTTCTCCATTCCAGCCAAACTTCCTGCTTGAGTTATAAATATTTAAAGCTACAGTCAACAAACTTTAAAGACAGGGAAGTTAGGAAATCTAATCCTGTGTGCAGTGCCTTCTGTGTCCTATGGCCTGCCTTGTCTATCCTTCAGAGTAAGGTCAATGGCACAGCTCAGAGCAGACTAATGCAGACCTTCTGAGTAGGCTCTTCTCCTAAGGCAGGCCATCAGCCCTCGTGAGTGGCACAGAATTTTCATCTCACGATTCTCACTCTGTGGAGACTTGGACATGGAACAGTTTGCCAGAAATAAACATTTTGAAGCAGATTGCTCTTACAGATCCTTGATTTGGATACTTTTAGTTTAAGAAGCATGTTATGAGCACTCTATACTGGATTTGGGGGATGCAGAACTGGAAAGGCACAGACTCTCCCCTTCAAGAACTCACATTTATAGTACAGAGTGATAGACACTCAAACTTGGGGCATTGGGAGCCTTATCAAGATAGACATACACTGCTGGGGGGGGTGCTTAAAAAACTGATTCGTTCATTCATGCAACAGGTACAGGCACCCACTATGTGCTAGGCTTTGGGCTAGCCCCGGGGGGTCAAGGATGAAGCAAGGATGAGAGTTTGGAGAAACCTCCACCGAAGGGGCTTAATTTGTTGGATCTCAAAGGATGAACAGGAGTTTTCTAGGTAAAAAAAAAAAAAAAAAAGTAGATGAAGATTGTGGAGTGCACATTCCTGGCAGAGAAGTCAAGGACAAATGTATGCTAGTGGCATGGACTTCCATGAGTAAGGAATAGGCAGAAACCCCATGAGTGGTTTCCCCAGGGACATGGTTATAGGACAGGCAAGAACCTTGTAGACAAAGGAAAACACTTTGGATCTTAATCAAGTTGGAGACTCTGGTTCCAGGGCCATGCCACTCGGAGAAGGAAGTATGTTTTAAAAATTGTTCCACCTGGGGCACCTGGGTGGCTCAGTGGGTAAAGCCTCTGCCTTTGGCTCGGGTCAAAATCCCAGGACCTGGGATGGAGCCCTGCGTCGGGCTCTCTGCTGGGCAGGAAGCCTATTTCCTTCTCTCTCTGCCTGTCTCTCTGTCTACTTGTGAGCTCTGTCAAATAAAGAAATAAAATCTTTAAAAAAGATAAAAAATAAAAATTATTCCACCCAGACGGAAGCTCTTTTCCCAATTCTCAGAAATATCTTGTGTATTATTCACTGTCTTGTGGAAACAAGGGACTTGGCTTGTTGCATCCCTCCAGGAAGGGGCAGAACTCCTTGTAGGGTGCGAGAGAAGCAATTTCTTCCTATCCTGCCTTTGCTGTGGAGCTGACTTTGCCTTACCGGCCTATCAAGACAAGCAGCCCAAGGGTTCTTGGGCAGAGCGGCTGCTGTCTGTGTTGGCGGGAACGAGGCCGAGGAGAGCAAGTCGTGCAGGCCCTGCTCTGGGTTGGCAGAAATGGATACGATTGCAAGTCATTACCCTGGAGACATCTTCTTTTTTTTTTTTTTTTTTCCGTACCCATTATTTTTAATGTCCAGCGTTTAGAATACGAGGGCCAGAGCTCTCTCCCCACCTCAAGTTTATAAGTTTTCGATTGGCTTGTGAGGCCAGTAGGGATACTTCTTCTTGTCTAATTTGGTTTCTGGGAAGGCTTCATTCAGGTCCTCAATGGTCATCTGATCAAACGGAATCATGTTCCTTAGCTTCTCCAGCTGTTTTTCGTATTCCACAATCCTGGCCTTTGAGAGAGACAAAAACTCAGCACAACTTTTCACATCTTCTTTTTCTTCAGCGTCCACCTGAACAGTGTATTTATCCTCTGGCACAGGAATCTTCAGGGCACTGAACTTCTTCTCAAAGTCATCTACCAAGCCAGCCTTCGCCACATGGGCCTTGTAGTAAGCCCAGTCGATAGCAGGGGGTTTCTCCGGGAGAGTAGCCAACTTGGAGGTAAGTGTCTCATTCCAAGATTTCAGGGAGTTAGCAATGGCCTTCTGGTTTCGGGGTATGATCTCCCCAAAAGCTACCCAGTCAATGGTTTTTAGAGCAAGTTTTCGCCCAGCCATCTTGAGATCCTTCACCGACCCCGGCTGCCCAGAGTGCACAGCAGCAATGAACGGAGGGAGACATCTTCTTTAGGACAGTATCGGTCAGGGGCAAACTGAACAATTGTAAGATGAATCCTGTCCCGGAGATCAGTTTCTAGCTGAGGAGGGTGTTCTGCTTTCCTGAATAGACTTGACCTCCTAATAGTGGGGCAACCCTAAGCCTTAATTTTAAAAGATCCTTTTATTCATCTGCGGTAGAAATCTAGCTGAAGAGCGTTAAGCAGTTTTTATGAATGACACGTGAAGTCACTTTAGAAAATAGTTTTTTTTTACTATTCTTCCCTCAGTGAAAAATTTCTAATTTTGTACTCAGCCTAAGTGCATTGGAGTTTACCTAGCATTCTCATCTGTGTATTCTTCACAGGAACTTCCTGATGGGCAGGGGCAGAGCTTCTTAAGCCCATTACACAGGTAAGAAGTCAAAGTCAGAGAGATCCGGGACTTGAGGTGGCATGTGACTGATTTTAGTTAGTGTGGTTCGCCAGGAATTATGGGGTGGCTCTCAGGATCTGGCCTAGGCCCTCTAGGGATTTGAACTCTGATCTCAAATCCCGAGGTAAAAATGGGATCGGGTGCCTTGCCCGAAGGGCTTCATTAGGGAGTTTTGGTGTCAGAGGACACGTTTGTATATTGAAGCAAATGTCTGGTTCGGGTCCCGATAGCTCTGAGATGGCTCTGTGATTGCACCCACAGCAAGACACTGCCTTCTGTCCTACAGGGTGGCATGTGGGGTCATCCCCCTGGCTTGACAGTAGTCCCCAGTGGAGGTAAAGGACTCACACATGTGTGAACTCTCAAAAGTTATCAGCTGGCGATCCTGCCCTTTGGTGATCAAATGGCAGAGTTAAGTGTGTTGCCACCATTTAGTTTTATCCTTTGAAGTCACCTGTAGTAACTCTATATGGCCTCAAAGAGGCTCCTGAAGACTTTGGAAATTGGCTATTTTGAGTCCTGGGTGGTATCCTAATCATCTCAAACATCAGTCCTCTCTTCTCTGTCCACACAGAGAGAAGTACTCTGAAATCCCTTTTTCTCCTCTTAATCACATTTGCCTGTGACTTGTTTTTGAGCTCTTCCTTGTATGTGGCCTTATTTCTTGTTCTCACCCAGTGTTTCTGTTCTCTGGTCACCCTTCTCAAATGCTATACCATGGCATGCATGCCGGGCTTGCGATGGCTGGGCTGTGTACTTGGAAACCCAAGAAGATGAGTTGTTGCCAGTTGAGTTCAGTCCTGTGGGATCTGTGAGGCCCAAGGTTGAGTCAATGTGTGTGTTCATTCCATTTTTCTTAGGGCCTGTCTCTTCTGTGCTTGTTGTGCCTCTGTCTGTGATGGAGAAGGGGCAAGGGGGCCTATTTTCTTAGATAGTTCCAAAGATAGCAGTCTGAGGCTAATACAGTGTGTGTGTGTGTGTGTGTGTGTTCTCACCTCTATCCGCACATATATAGTTGCTAGTATGATACAGAGTTCTGGAAGCTATTGTAAAATTGGATCACCCATGGATTCTCATTACCAGGTTGGACCTAAAATGGTAATAATTTTATTAGAAAGTGTGGAGACCTTAATATACTCAGTAATACATTTCTGTAGGAAAGTGACTCCAAAAGAAACTTATTTCCCTTTACCCAGAAATCATAAATCCCCTGGTCTTTTCTGGGGTTTGTTCTACCAGAATGGAAATTGTTCCCTAAATCTCTCCTAGAGGACAGCTGGTGTGGGAGGACAAGGTTGGGTGAGGGAACTATATCCTGAGAAGGCTTTCATGGAAAACAAGATGTGATTCTCAAGATGAGAGGCTCTCTGAAGCAACTAACTTCTTCACTGAGTAGGATGAGTCATCCTTTGTGAGTGTGTGTGGAAGGGGGAGCATGTCCAGGGATTGAGGCCCATTTCCTGGACATCATGCTTCACTGGGCCATAGATGCTGCTAACCTCAGTCTTGATGCCTGGGGGAAAATCATCAGACTCTCTTTGGAGTTGTCTTTTATTTTGTTTCTTTAAGAAGATTAACCAAGTGGTGGGCAAGTTGGGAAAGCAATATGGCTTAGCAGGCTCCCGTGACAGAACAACTGGATCAAGCCTTCGTTTTCCTTGTACTAGTTGCCTGACCTTACGCATGTGATTCCATCTCTCATACCTCAGTTTGCTCTGCCTGCACGGTGAGAATAACATTACCTGCCTGTGACAGGCTGAAAAAGGACCCTCCAAAGTTATCCATGTCCTAATCCCTGGAACTTTCAAGTTTTAGCTTATTTGGAAAAAGAGACTTTGCAGATGTGATTACATTAAGGATCTTGAGAGGTGGTGATGATCCTGGATGATCTGGGTGGGTCATTAATGCCATCATAAGGATCCTCATGGAGGCAGGGGTAGACTTCACAGAAACACAAGAGAGAAAGAAATATGAAGATGGAGATGGAAGAGAGAGAGAGATTTGAATGCACTGGCATTGGAAATTGGAATGATGTGGCCACAAGCCAAGGAATGTCAACAGCCAATGGAAACCTCCAAAAGGAACCAGCCCTACTGACACTTTGATTTTAGCCAGCAGATTGATTTTAGACTTCCAGTTTCCAGAGGTGTGAGAAAATACATCGGTGTTCTTTAAAGAAATTTGTAGTGATTTGTCCCAGTGGCCACATGAAACTAATAAACACTTTCATGGTGTTACTGAGAGGATTAAATGGGATAATGCATGTAAAACATTGTGCATAGTCCTTGGTGTACTGTAGCAAACTCTCAATAAGTATTAACTTGATTATTATGTTTTCAAGCTTGGAGGAAGATTTACATACAACAATGGAAACTGATTGAGGGGGTCAAAAGTGTGGGTGTCAAGTCCTGGCTAGCTCACTGTCACTTGCAAGCTGAGTTTCTGTTTTTCTTCTTTGGCAAAAGGAGGCGACAAAGTTCTGCCCTGGTCTCCTCCCCAGGGTTGTGAGGATCAAATGAGTTAATGAACGTGAAAGCACTGTGCACGTCACCCACGTAAACTGTTAAGCTGTGGTTACAAAGACTGGGACCAAACTGAAGCAACGTGGCAGAGGGCTGGGTGGGAGCTTTGTTCCTTTGGCTCTGTGAGGTGAGGTCATCTCTTTCAGCTTTTGTTCCTGCCTTTCTGAGCTCATTTGCTGGGTTTCCCCCTAATCCTCGCCCCTTCTGCCCTCAGTGGAGCTTCAGATGACAAAACTCCAACAGTCCCAGCCAGCCATGAGCCTCCCCTGGGGCATATTTCTTCTGGTTTCCATTTTTAAGAGGCACAAACACAAATAAAAACAAAACCCAAAATGCACTTATCTTAAGGATTTGCCCACCAAAGGATGAAGTTAATGGATTCCAATTTAATTTTACTAAGGGTTTGAGAGGTTTTTGATGTATTTTTCAGGCCAGAGACCCATGAGACCCAGCAAAGGGTGTCAACTTAGATGGGAACAAGTCAACCTTTGTCAAATGCTTAAAAGTGGTGAATTCATCTGTAAAGATAGATACCCAGCCTCCCAGGAAATGTGCTGTTTTAGACTGAATAGGCAAAGGACAACACACAGGATGAAAACAAATCTCTCTGGCCCTGATCTGCTTTGTTTTTTAATGATTTTTTTCCGGTAAAATCCTTATATTCCCTAAGATGGTCAAAAGTGTATGTTGTGAAGACAGCCCATTGCTGAAGGACTTGGCAGATTTCCTCCAGTTCATTTATTCCAATCTTGTTAGCCACTGGAAAATAAAGGACCCCATTCATGTGCCTTCATTCATTTAGCAAAAATGTTTCAAAAACCTCTGCATTCCAGGGATGGTGCTAGGCCCTGGGGGAACAGTACTGAACGCAAGGCATATAGGTTCTCTGGAGTTTGGATGTGAGTTGGGATAACAACATTAGCCACACAGTGACACAGCACTGACAAATTATAGCACATTGCTACATAGGGATACTTAGTACTGGGAGCCTTTCCAGTGGAGATTTCTCTTGCTGGAGACGTTGAGCACTCAAATCAGGAGATACCCAGGGATACATCAAACCAGAGGAAAGAGAACACATTAGATTCAGAGGCAATAGTGTGTTCAGAGGCCCAAAAGTGGAGAAAAAATATGGCTTGACATGTGGGAGGAACCAAGAGGAAGCCAGTGTGGTAGAGAGCAGAGGAAATAGGAGAGTTCGGGATGAGGCTGAAGAAGTGGCCAAAATGGAGGTCTTGTTGGCCATAGTAGGGTACACCCTATTTGGGGAAGATTTACCTTCCTTGGCACTTTCTCCTGGAGGTGCAGTGGTATGGACCTTTGCCTGTGGGCTCCCCAAGCTTGTCTAGTTACCACACCAGCCCTGCCAAGGCAGGACCATTAGAAAATTGACTCTCAAAGACAGGTGCTCTATAGTGTGTAGTGAAACTCAGCTCAACGCCAGCATGGAACAAAGAGTCTGGAGAGCATACCTGCCAAGTCCAGTGTAGGTCCCCATTTGGCCTAGTCCATGTGTAAGGGTTTACTTTTGTTTCCCTGCAGATCTAGATCTCTGTTCTGAACTTAGCAAGTCTTGCTTTGGCCTTGAACTCCTCTCTGTCTCTAGTTTGTTCATTTTCTCAGTAAGTATTTATTGAGCACTTATTATGTGCCAGGTACTGGGCTAGGCACTGGGGATATTCTGCTGGTGTGCTCCCTGCTCTAGAGAAGCTTCCAGTCCAGTGTGTGGGGGCAGGCAAGAGCTTGGACCCTCCACCAGCAGATATCACTTTCTCCTTTGCCCATTATCCAAAGCTCCTGCTATCACCCTCCATGGGTTGCTACCATCTGCCTTCACTAGTCACAGGAGCTTGCAGATAGGCCAGACTCTAGACCATTTGCAATGGACTGGAATAGCTGTCCCTGTAATGGGCCGGGGTTGGTTCCTAGTGTGGTCCCGGCTCCATTCTCTTGCATCTTGGGTGCCTAGTCACAGCTTCAGGCTGAAGCTGAGACACCAAAAGTGTCTTGTGGAGGCCTGCCACCCTGCACTGTGGCACCAGGTGCCCAGAAAGGCCATCTTCCTTGTTATTTCCCTGTGGGTACAGGTCTTCTGAAGGCAGCATAAGTACCTTTGAACAGCGGCCTATTCCCATTTGCCAGCAGTTAATGAACTGTTAAACCGGTGATGGTTAATGCCCTATGAAATCAGTCATTAATTGTAGAAACAACTGATTTCAGAGAGATTCTGGCAATTATGAACCATTTATGGTGGCAGAGGCATAAGAAAACATACTGCCATGTTGCCCTTTCGTCACAAGGGAAAGAATCTGCAATGAGACTTAGAAGTTGTCTACCAAGGAGTGGTCATGGGCTGCTGAGCCTCCTGCAACCACACTCTTAAAGCCCGGCTACAAAAAAACGAAAGTTCGCAACTCTGTTCCTTGGGGGGCAAGGTACAACTGCAGGAGGCCGGCTGAAGGAGGCAGCATTGGATAATGGATAAAGCTGCTTTCGGCCCTGGCCTTTCCTGGTCTGGTGTCTCCAGAACTGCAGTCCTGGGAACTGTTTGGGGTCAGTGAAGGTTCTCCCTAGAGTCTCTGGGCTGGCTTCTGAGAGAGAAGCTGCTGAGACTTCGTCGTCTGTTTTGTTTCTGGGGAGAACTGAAGAGAAACTCGCCCCGATGGTGGTGGCGCCTTCGTACCATGACCGTTCATTTGTTCAATAATGCAGAATTCCTTCCTGGCACTCAGAGACCAGCCCCAGTAGCAGGAATGGAAATTGTCTCTCCCTGAGCTGTCCCTCGCTGCACTGGTTAAGATTTCCAGCTTTCCACCTTTGAGTCTCACAGTTACTTCTGGAGCCCAGAGAATAGCTTGTGTAAACTCGTAAAGAGGTCTGTAGAGATCTCTGTCCTCCTGTTCTTGGCAGAAGGGCTGTGGGGGGCCCCCGTTTAGTCACTGGCCCTGCATTCACAGGCTCTGGGTCCTCTTGCCTGTGATATCTGCAGAGGATGTTGAGCACAAAATGTTTGGAAGCAGCAGAATGCAGGACCATTATTCTGTTTTACAGAAATCAGCTGGGTTATCATTGGGGAAGGATGCTGGTGCATGCTCGGAGCAAGGTGGTTTACAACTTGAAATACAGGAATTGCCCTCTATGATCAACAACATAGCATTAGCAAAATGCATTTTGGTATGTCAGGAGGTGGAATCCTCAGCAGCATTTAATATGATTATTAAAATCTATGTTTATTGACTTGGGGAAAATGCCCACAATGTATTATTGAGTGAAAAAAAGCAGGCAACCAAGTATGCAGGATCCCATTTAATGGAAAATGTGTACACTTTGGGTATGGGCATGTGAGAGTGAGTCTTTATTGATACACCCCAACATCCAAACCATGATTATTCCAGGAGATGGAATGTGACTTTTAAATTCTTTCTTATACTTTTGGAAAGTGTCTGAATGTATTGTAATGAGCATGTCTTTGTCTTAGAATAAGAAATATAACCTTTTTTATATTTAATTAAGACCTGCCCTATTTTATTTATTGTAATATAATTTTATCAAGATTTACTAAAGCTCTTGATATGATTTATTACTAGCCCTTATTGGCCAAATTAAGGCAGAATACTATCAGAAAAAAAATAGATTTGGGAAATAAAATCTCCAAAGAAATAAATTTATTTGTTTATTTATTTATTTTAAAAATTTTTATTTGAGAGAGAGAACACCACAGTGGAGAGGGGCAGAAGGACAGGGAGAAGCAGGTTCCCTGCTGAGGAATATACATGTGTATTTTCTGGATTATATTATAAACTGAAACCAGGTAACACTGGGAGGGGAGCAGTGCTGGCTTGAAGCAGAGGTAGGGGCACAGAGTAGGGTTGCAATAGCTGAAAATGGAAATAATCCTTTTTCAGTGATGGCGGGTGCAGGCACTATCTATACAAGGCTGTGTTGTGGCCACTGAAGTGATCTGTGGCCAATCAAGCCTAAGAATTTGTGACCTGACAAATTTTCACTGAGTCTTAAGTTTAGATTTTTTGCCCAATCTGTGCATAATTCCAGATTCAGTCCTCCTTTTTCCTGGTAATCTGTCCCGTCTCTAATTGTTGCTGGAGTTCTGTCTGGTCCCTTGGCTGAAAATGGGCTGTCCCAGAAAGGCAAGGATGTGATTGTCATTCCCAGTTCTCCTTCAGTTAGTTTTTTTTCTTGTTAAACACCAGTGGATGCAAACCTCATTTTAAAATAATGTAGCACAGTTGGAATTTCAGCCAGTTGTGTTTGCAAATTCCAAAATAAGAAGGTATTTCTTTAACGAAATTTGATGCAATGTGCAAAACAAAAAATCTTAAATTAATATGGTGAATCCAGGTTTTGTTTAGGTTATGAAGCACCTGAAAGGAGGGAGCAGGAATTATTTTAAACAAGTTGAATAAAATGAAATAAAAAAAAGTTATCTTAGGTCTGAATATAAATGATAATATACATACATTTGAAGGTATCTTTATAATCATGATCAGAGAATTCTGAAATCAATTCCACAGCACAAGAAGTATCAATATCATTAATGGTTGAACAAAAACCAAATTTAATTCACAAATCCTATTTTTCCTATTAAAAGAATTCCTATATTTTGTCAGAAGTTCCCTAGCTTTAGGAAGATATTTTATAAATAGAACAATAAAGTGAAATCAATCCAATATTTATTCTGACTGATGTAGAGTTTCTGCTAGTAAGAATGTTGCAAGACTCAGGTCAAAAGTAAAAACCAGAGAACTCCCCAAATTACCCCTTTACAGAGTATCTTCTTTACCAGTGATGAAGACAGTTCTTTCTTTACTACCTGTACTAATGCAGCTTTAAAATAAATTCCTTCATTATTTCATGTCACCTGTATTTTGTCTCTCCAGCAAAATTTCAGACTCTTGAGGACAAGCACCCTTTGTTCTGTTTCCCTTCTATTTCCTTGTACTTTGGTTGTCAGGATTGCTGGGGACATGGCAGGTCCTTTAGCATTATTTATTAACTGGGCAGGAAAGAGATTCAGAGAAGAGTAAGTTTTATATGACTTGCCAACTCCAGTTGATTGATTGATAATCGCTTCTTGGAGTTGCAAGTTAAGAAAGATTCTGAGGATGTCTGGCCTCCACAGGAAGAATATTGTGGTTGATGGGTAATGTCTGCCAAGAGTACGAGAGTGGTGGTACCTATGCTGTGTTCACTCCCTGGTTCTGGGTCCCCACACCTTGAGGCTCTCTGTTATGTTAAGAGAAACATATTATTTAAGCCACCCGTAATTGATTTTTCCTACATGAAGCTGAAAACATCCTATATTATATAATCTGTTATTCACCAACCTCAAAACTTCAACAGAAACTTGTTTTTTGACTCATAAATTACGATTTTTTCTACACTTAGGAATTTGTTTTAATGAAACACAGGGCTGGAAATACAGGGCTGGCAAAGTTCTCTAATATTGGTTCTCTTCCTTTCTAGTTGAGTAACTTCGATGTAGGTTTTCTTAAAGC
Organism: Lontra canadensis; assembly: GCF_010015895.1. Taxonomy (NCBI): domain Eukaryota; kingdom Metazoa; phylum Chordata; class Mammalia; order Carnivora; family Mustelidae; genus Lontra; species Lontra canadensis. The sequence goes on from NW_022631002.1 coordinate 7,446,361, forward strand.
TTACCAGTCTTCTATTTTCTAATTTCTAAAAATAGGACAATGTATATTGTCCAGTGTTTCACAGAAGTCCTATGAAAGTTAGATAAGGTCCACAAGCAAGTGCAAGTCCGGCTGGCATGCCACACAGCCGATGCACTGCTCAGCCAGATCAGCCTCCTCTGACCTCCCCAGGGTAGTGCAGCCTCAACCACTCCGTAAAAACACTTTGCTTGCTTGCTGGAGCTCAGTCAACATCTCTTCCCACAGAGCTCTAGGAGCTGTGGAGTAAGGGAGTGGACAGGCTTTGCCTTTGGGTTGATGGGTTTCTTCAAGAAATTGTCGGGTGGTTCTGGCATCCCATCAGTCTAGCTCTGGTGCAGCTAAAAGGCAATCTAACCAGGGGAAAAAAAAAAAAATCAGTGCAAACTAATATGCAATTTGCAAACCTTCTGAGAGAAGATATACTTGATAACTTGGGAAGAGTTTGATCTTATTTTATTACTGGGGCTCCTGATAAATTATAAAGAGAGATGAGTTGTTCCAGGGCCAAAAGAAACCCTTACATTTAAATTAAAATTTAAATCTTTTCTGTGTTTGCTCTGTCAGACCCACAGGGCTTTGTCAGAGGGACTTGAGCTATGTGACACTGTTTTATGTATATCTATTTTCCTAGTCAGAAAGGTCCTATTGACTTTTGCTGTGAATCTGTTAGTCACTAGGACGTCACTCTAATATAAAGGAAATAAGCTGAAGCTGTAGAGAGAATGACTTAACATTTAAGAATTGATTCAGTAACAGAATCTCATAACAGTTAAGAGAGTGGCTTTAGAGTACAGACAGATTTGTTTGTTAATCCTACCGCAGAATGGCTGTATGACCTTGAACAAATTGTTTGCCTCCTCTGGCCTCTGTTTCTGCATCAACGAAATGGAGATGATGCTTGTGTTGTTTGACCATTGCTATATAAAAACCTCCCAAAACTCAGGGGCTTAAAACAACCGTTTTTTAAATTTCTTAAGCACTTGTGTACCAGATAAAGTCCTCTGCACTTAATTGGGTGGCTCTGTCAACTTGGCTGGACTTGGCTATATGCCAGAGGGTCAGCTGGGACTGGAGGGTAGGGGGTGGCTCAGCTCCACATGTCCCTCATGCTCCTTGGAACTGCAGGCTAGTTGAAGCATGCTCTTCTCATGGTGATGGCAGAGGGGCAAGCTGGGGAGCCCAAACACTCAAGTCCTTGGCAAGCCTTTTGTCACTCCTGCTCACATTTCACCGGGCAAAGCAAATTATATGGCCAAGCACACAGAAGAGGTAGGGGACTTTGTTCCTCCATCCTTCCTCTTTTCTCCCTCCCTCCTTCTTCCTCCTCTTTCCTCTTTCCTTCCTCCCTTCCTCTCCTCCCTCCTCCTCCTCCTCTTCCCCTTCTCCTTCTATGTCTCCTTCTTCTTCCCTCTTGAGTAATTTGAGGGGGAAAACCCCATGTTTTTTAATTCACCTCTCTCTGCTTGACTGTCTTGTAGTTACCTGATAACATGTTGACTTACCAAACTCTATGAGGGGGTTTGCACTGATTTCATGTAAACCTATGTGCTCATGCATGGACACACACACCCCATACGATTGGAAGATGTTGGATAGTTTTGCTTTTGAATAAAAAAATGACCTCAGCCTTGTCAAGTGCTTCAGGAGAGAAAAAAAAATCTCTTTATGCTATCATTTGCTCAAAAGCAGATCCAGAGTGTTAGTTCAAATGTTGCTTCTCCCCTGATTATCTGTACAAAGCTCTCCATTTGGGAATGGTTGCAGGTTTCCTTGTTATTCTCCAGCTCTGGTTTATATAAAAATGGATCATTTGTTGAAGCAAACTTCAAAGCCAGTGAGTGCCCTAAGTTATAAATGGTTCTGTCTTTTAATTCAGGCATAATCCTATTAGAGACACAGCTCTCAGGGCTGGGGAATCCTTTTAGGCCTCTTTGATCAAGGGAGCACATTTGAGTTCAGTGGCTTCAGCTGTCCAAACCCTAAAAATAGCAAGGAACCCATTTAATATCTGGAAATGTCAATTTCTCTCATTTCTGGTGAAGTATATTCTCAAGTGGACCAGTAACCGTTTCTGAATTCAAGGGAGAAAGTGGTACCATATTTCCAAAGTTTGGGGGCACCCTTGCTAGTAGACTGAATAACTTAAGTGGCATTAAATTGTGTCTGGGGGCGTTTAGTACCCCACTCATTCATTAGCCATCTTCAAACCATCTTTCTGATTATATGAGATGCAGGTTTCAGTTTGGTCTTTGTCTTTAGCTTCCCAAACTCTTGTTAACTTTTCTGTTTCACAGAGCATTAGCCAATGCTAAGACTAAGACTCGGGTTCTCTAATCCTGCCATCCTCTGCCTCCCTGCTTACTACCTTTCTCATCCCCACCTTTCCCTCTTTCTCTTCATGTTGCTCCAGGCACCTTGTGTTCACACGCCAAACATATTCCCACCTTGGAAACTTAGCACCCCTTGTTTCTTCTTCTCTGGAATGTTTGCCCCCAGAAATCCATGTGACTCAGTCCCTTACATCCTATGATCTTAGACCAATTGCTGTGTTTTCCATGAAGCTAGCTCTGTCCACCCTGTTCCAGATGGAATCCCAAATCCCATCTCTGGCATTCTCCCTCTCCTGGCTCTGCTTTGTTTTATTTTCAGTGTGCTTTTCTGCTTTTCACTACTCATCACATTATAGAGGAGCTTCTTTCTTTATTGTGTGTCTCCTCCATGAGCAGGTAAGCTACACAAATACAAGATTTTTTGTCAGTTTGGTTCACTGCCATACTCCCAGGATTTAGAATGTGCCTGGCTCCTAGAAAATGCTCATTAAAATTTTGTTGAATGGGTGAATGGGAGAGATGCTTTCTGTCTTTGGTAGGTGATAGTACTTGGTTAGAGTTTAGTAATACTGCTCTGTTTTCATTGTAATTGTTTTTACCTGTCCTTCCTATTTAAGGCAAATGACAGTAACATCTGGGCCCACAGTTCCTGGCCTGGAATTCCTTGTAACATTCCACATTCTGATTCCCCAATTTTCTGTCAAGGCTCTGAGTTCATGGCAATATTTAACACACTCTTGGGGTCATTCATGGTCCAGTTGAAATATGGATCTCATTGGGTTTGGAAATGCATATCTTGAGGCCCTATATCAATTTATGTGTTTTTTTTTTCTGAGGTTTTCATGTGAAGTCTACATTTTTCATGATCTAGGAAATGAAATTTTTATACAGGAGACCTGTGTGTTCTTGCCTCAAATGTTACAGAAGAATTCACTAATCAGATTAAACTTAAATTTGATGGCACTGTATCCCTAGTGCCATCTTGGAAGTTGGAGTCTTACAGTAGGATTGCCTAAGATTGACCATGTAAGGTCTTTCCAGACACACAGAGAATTTATTTTGAAGAAGCACCAGCCTCAGGGAAATAAAAAATGGTGAAAAAGTCTTAAGGAGGCAAAGAAATCTGAAGCCTGAGCTTGACAATGATTGGGAGCAGAAGTCTGTGACTATAAATAAACACATTCAGAAGCATCTGACCTGTCCACCCAGCTAGTGCAGGGACTCAATTCATTTATTATGCAGCAGATTTACTGAGCCGCTCCCATGTGCCAGGCACTGTGCTGAGTGCTTGCCACCCAGTGATGCAGAAATAGAAAATGGTGCTTATGTCTAGTCCTGTGGAGGTTAATGTCTAATGGGCAAGATGACAACCGAACTCACTAAGTAACAATCCATTTCCCATGTGGGGGGTATCTCTGAAGGAAGAGTGCAGAGAAGTGGCAGAGACTGGCAGCAGGGGTGTAGGTCTCTGACCCAGACTGGAAGTGAGGGCATCCAGCCCACAATAGGGGTACAGGGCTCTGACTTAGATTGGGTTCAAGCTGAAGTCTGACCAGGCCATGTGTAGGGTCCTCAACATTTGCCTGCTCCTCTCTTCACCCAGGAGCGCCTTCTCGCCCTTCTCTCACCCCTAGGCTAGTGCTTACTCAGCCTGGCTAAGGATCGACACCTGCTAGGGAGATTACAAATGTGCGGCCTGGGACCCTTCACAAAAATTAGGGACTCCAGAGATGAGTCTCCAGAGATGGATCCAGGGAATGTGCATTTTGAAAACTAACTCTCAAATTCTTGGGTTAGCTCAGGTCTGGGGGCTGTAACCATCCAGGAGAGCTTCTGAGATCCCCCCACTTTGTCCACCAAATAACTCTCTTGAACAGTTTGGCCTAAATGCTGGCTATTCCCTCCGTCATTATTTGCCATCACTGGTCTGTAGCCCAGAAACACTAGACTGTGGTAACTGGTTCACCTGCCCATCTCCTTTACCTCTCTGGAAGGTCCTAGAGTGCAGGGCTAGGATTTTTTTTTTAAAGATTTTTTAAAAATTTATTTATTTGACAGAGATCACAAGTAGGCAGAGAGGCAGGCAGAGAGAGAGGAGGAAGCGGGCTCCCTGCTGAGCAGAGAGCCCGATGTGGGGCTCGATCCCTGGACTCTGGGATCATGACCTGAGCCAAAGGCAGAGGCTTTAACCCACTGAGCCACCCAGGTGCTCCAGGGCTGGGATTTTTATGTCTGCATCCCCAGAATGCTGCACAGGGCCTTTCTTCACAAGAAACTAAGCGAATTATAATAGCCAGCACTTATATGGTGCTTACTATGTGTTTGGAAGTGTCCTGATGCTTACAGAATGCATGAAGACCTCCCCAAGTGCCCCAGGAGGTAGATACTGTTATTAGTCCTACTTTATGGGAGAGACGGCTGAGACACAAAGATATAAAACAATGCAAACACGTAGCTAGAAGTAGCACAACCAGGCAGCCTGCTGCAGGAATCCAGATCTTTGAACCATCCTGCCCTCAGTGAATGAATGAAGGAATGGATGAATGAGTGAAGGAGTGAGTGAATGAATGATTTTATGTGACCCCATTCCATTTTATCCTTGAATAATTTGTGCATACCATGTTGGGGAAACCTTTAGTGTGACAGGGAAGCTTTCATCTCTGTTAACACAAACCTTTTTTGACTCATCCCTGGCTTTTGAAGATTTCATCACAAATACCTTGAGACAGGAACTGTACAGAAAGTTTTGCAAGGGGGAGATTTACTGGGAAATAGCCCATCTTTCCCCTTCCCCCACTGCTAGCATAACTGTTTTCATACAGTACATTGTTAAATTGCTGTCCGTGGTTTTTTCTTGTGTGGGGCTGAGGCAAGATATAGGGGACTAATGAGAGTTTACAAACCAGATGCATTGAGAGAGTCTCTGTGGACCTTTCCTGAAGTTCTAAATGGCCAGCACCCTCTTCTCTTGTACCTTATACCAGGTAAATAAGATGCACCTTACCATGTACTTCACACCTGCTACATGCCAGGCACTGCACAGGTAACACACTGGCTGCCATTTAGCTCAAAGGTTGGATGGTTGGATTGCTTGACCCACCAGACATGGCCGATCTGCTAAGCCACTGGTTTCCAAACTCGGGTCATGTCAGGATCACTTGGAAGAGCCTGACAAAAATACAAAGGCCTAGGTGGTGTCCTATTTCAAGGATCCTGGGCTCTGGGCGTTAGTAGCTTTCCAGGTGATTTTGATACACATTTAGCAGTGGTCCCTGCACTTGAGGACACTTTAGTCCTCAAGTGTTCCCTGCACTTAGAAGGAACTGGAGGAGCATTTCATGTCAAATGAGCTGGTGCCTGGGTGACTCTGATTCAGAATCATGCCTTGGGCTTCATTCTCAGCTCTTGCACACCTGCACTCAGGGAGAGGCAGTAGGCTGGTCACTTTTCCTGAGTCCTAAATACTCCAGCTTCCCCATCCCTCCCTAACTCTGCAATCTCCTATGGAAAGATCTGGAGGCACCCAGCATTCTCAGTACAAAACCCTGGGAATAGAGGCTTCTGTTAAGGAGATCTTTGCCTTTTATTTTGAATACAGTATTTTTGCTCTGGGTGGCTTTTGGGTTGGGTCTGTTTTTTGAAACCCAGATAAGATGTGGTTTCATAAAACTTTTAGAGCCTGAGGCTGATTTCTGTTCTACATGGATAAGGAAGATCCTGTCTCTAATGAGACCTGTTTCTGTGTTACATTTTCCTAAGCCTGTTCACACCCAGCCTCTCTTCTGGTTCTTCCCAAGTTCAGCAAGATTGGAGGGGCATTTTTTTTTTTACAAATAAGGAAACTGAAGCACAGGAGAAACAAAGGGGCTGGTAGGGGTTCAAGGAGTTGGGGCAAGAACCAAGGACTTCTGTCTCCCAGGTGGTGCTTGATGAGGCTTGCCAGCCTCTGCACACTGGCTCCCATGACAGCTAAGGGTCCTTGACATCTGGAGCTGAAGGTGGGTTGGGGAGATCTCCAAAACAGCATTACCAATTGCAGCTTCTACCACAAACCCTTGCGACAATAGCTAGACTTAGGGCTCTGGTGGTAAATTGGCATTAATGAAATCTCAATAATCTGCCCACAAAGAGAAAAACAAAAATCCATACTGGGCCCTGATGGACCATTAGGTGTTAATAGCAATAATATAAATGCCTGGCGGAGTGTGTTCCGTAGCTCAGGGAGCCTCACCCAGCCCCTCACAATCTGTAACGTCTCAGTATCTTCAATGTATACATATATATTGAATTGGGGATGATGAAGACTAAGATTGCACGGGCGTGAACATGAAAGTTAATGGTGGAGAACTCTCACTCACCAACTGAAGGGATGATGGGTTTGGATAAGGTGTTGAAATTCTCTGACCTTCTTTTTCTAAGGTTTAAAATTTTTTTTTTATTATTATGTTGCATTAGTCACCATACTGTACATCATTAGTTTTTGATGTAGTGTTCCATGTTTCATTGTTTTTGTATAACACCCAATGCTCTGTGCACTATGTGCCCTCCTTAATATCCATCACCAGGCTCACCCACCTCCCCCAACCCCCCCCACTCCAAACCCCTCAGTTTGCTTCCCAGAGTCCACAGTCTCTCATGGTTCATCTTCCCCTCTGATTTCTACCTCATTCATTTCCCCTCTTCCTTCTCCTAATGTCCTCCATACTATTCCTTAGGTTCCACAAATAAGTGAAACCATATGATAATTGTCTTTCTCTGCTTGACTTATTCCACTCAGCATAATCTCCGGTTCTATCCATGTTGATGCAAAAGTTAAATATTCATCATTTCTGATGGCTGAGTAATATTTCATTGTATATATGGGCCATATCTTCTTTATCCATTTGTCTGTTGAAGGGCATCTTGGCTTCTTCCACAGTTTTGCTGTTGTGGACATTGCTGCTATAAACATTGGGGTGCATGTGGCCTTTCTTTTCACTACATCTGTATCTTTGTTGTAAATACCCAGTAGTGCAATTGCTAGGTCATAGGGTAGCTCTATTTTTAACTTTTTGAGGAATCTCCACACTGTTTTCCAAAGTGGCTCTACCAGCTTGCATTCCCACCAACAGTGTAAGAGGGTTCCCCTTTCTCCACATCCTCTCCAACATTTGTTGTTTCTTGCCTTGTCAGTTTTTGCCATTTTAACTGATATAAGGTGGTACTCAGTGTGGTTTTGATTTGAATTTCCCTGTGGCTAATGATGTTGAACATTTTTTCATGTGTCTGTTACCATTTGTATGTCTTCTTTGTAGAAGTGTCTGTTCATATCATCTGCCCATTTTTTGACTTATTTGTTTTTGTTTTTTTTTTTTGTAGCACTTTAAAAAAGAATATTTTAAAAATTTCTTTTCAGTGTACCAGAATTCATTGTTTATTTGTTTTTTGAGTGTTGAGTTTGAGAAGTTCTTTATAGATCTTGGATACCAGCCCTTTGTCTGTAGTGTCATTTGTAAATATCCTCTCCCATTCTGTGGGTTGTCCCTTTGTTTCCTTTGCCTTGCAGAAGCTTTTTATCTTGATGAGGTCCCAGAAGTCCATTTTTGCTTTTGTTTCCCTTGGCTTTGGAAGCGTGTCTTGAAAGAAGTTGCTGTAGTTGGTTGTCAAAGAGGTTACGTCCTCTGTTCTCTAGGATTCTGATGGATTCCTGTCTCATATTGAGGACTTTCATCCATTTTGAGTTTATCTTCATATATGGTGAAAGGGAATGGCTGAGTTTCATTCTTCTGTATATAGCTGTCCAATTTTTCCAGCACCATTTATTGAAGAGACTGTCTTTTTTCCATTGGATATTTTTTTCCTGATTTGCCAAAGATTAATTGATCATAGAGTTGAGGGTCCATTGCTGAGGTCTTTATTCTGTTTCATTGACCTATGTGTCTGTTTCTCTGCAAGTACGGTGCTGTCTTGGTGATCACAACTTTGTAACATAGCTTGAAGTTAGGCAACATGATGCCCCAGTTTTTTTCTTTTTCAAAATTCCCTTGGCAATTTTTCTGGTTCCAAATTTTAGGATTTTTTGTTCTAGCACTTTGAAAAATGCCATCAGTATTTTGATCAGGATGGCGTTGAAAGTATAGATATATACATATCTATATACATATACACAGCATAGATATTTTTACAATGTTTATTCTTCCAATCCATGAGCATGAATGTTTTTCCATTTTTTTGTGTCTTCCTTAATTTCTTTCATAAGTGTTCTGTAGTTTTTAGAGTACAGATCTTTTACCTCTTTGGTTATGTTTATTCCAAGGTATCTTATGGTTTTTGGTGCTGTTGTAAATGGAATCAATTCCTTAATTTCTCTTTAGAAATATGTCTTTCTTTCTACAGTTACATTGTTAGTGTATAGGAAAGCAACTGATTTCTGTGCATTGGTTTTGTATCCTGCCACATGGCTGAATTGCTATATGAGTTCTAGTAATTCGGGGGTGGAGTCTTTTGGGTTGTCCACATAAATTATCATATCATCTGACTTCCTCTTTCTAATCCGTAAATGGGAAAAGTCATTTTCTTCAGTCTTTTTGTTGAAAAGATGAAAAGAAGTCGCAGTGTCTTATTTTAACTTGCTTTTTCCTGATTTCTGGGTGAATTGAGCACCTTTTGTGGCTATTGCTAGTTCTTCTAAACTTCCTGTTTACCTGCTTAGTTTAGTCTTCTTTTGAGTTGTTGAACTATGTGTTATGGATATTCATCTTTTTGTCAGATATTGAGCAAATATTTGTCTCCCCATCTCTTTTTTTCAAACAGCTGTATTGACAAATAATTCTCATACCGTACAATTCAACCATTGCAACTCTACAAGTTACATTTATAGAGTTGTGCAACCATCACCATGATATGCTTCTAGACTTCTGTCAACCCAGAAATTTCCCTGGTGCCCATGTGCAGTTAATCCATGCTCCCATCTCCAGCCCTAGGCAACTGCTGGTCTGTTTTCTGTCTCAATAAATTTGCCTTCTGGACTAAATGGAAACATGAAATATATAGTCTCTTCCCTCTGACTTCTTTCACTTAGCACAGTGGTTTTTAGATTTGCCCATTTTGTTTCATGTGTCAGGATTTCATTTCTTTCTATTGTTGGATGGTATTCCATTGGAGGGATATGCCATGTTTGTGTCCTATCCAGTCGATGCTGGCTGTGTTTGTGCATCCCCAGCCAGGAATATGACATCCCCAGCCAAGACCACAACTTCCTACAAGTAGAACCATTGGCCCTCCCTTCCCTCCAAGATAGTCACATTCACTGATAACACCCCTAGGTTTGGGTGTTGCCTCGGGGTGTGTTTGAAGCTGTCACTCCTAAAAGCTGTCCACCCTGGCAGAATTTCTGCCAGCCTAGCTGGCAGTGGGGCAGTAACCCTCTGGTGATAGGATAAGTGGTGGTGATGATGATGGTGATGATGGTTGTCCTGGTGCTGGTGATAGGGGTTGTGATGATGGTAGTGGTGAGTTATGGTTGCAGTCCAAGGCCAGAATACTGCAGAGTTCCTCTGTTCTTGTCTAAAGTCTAACAGTTTTACAAGCATAAAAACTTTTCAGATTGTTGTGTGCCTATGGTGATTTCCAGGGCACTGAAATGGTTGTTTTTGTCAATTTTTTTTTTCCAGATTTAGAGTTGCTTTTGGGGTAATGATTTGCCAAACTCCTAACTCAGCCATAGCTGGAAGGCTCACCCTTCTTCTCAGTCTCTCGATTGCTTTCACCTTAGCTGTGAGGTCTATTGTCATATGAAAATTTTAATTTTAGTGTGACATGTGTCAATATTCTGTGATTTTTATCTTGTTTAGAGAGACTTTTTCCATCCTGATATCATAACAAATTCCCTTATATTTCCCTCTAGTATTTTTACAGCTCTGTGTCTTACATGTAAAGGCTCCTGACTCATGTGAAATTGCTTTCTAGAAGAATTATACACATTCATTATTCCACGAGAAAAGTATTAGTATTTTTAATCACATCTTAAGCTAGTATTAAAATTCACATATATTTTCCCTTCGTTAAAGGTGTTTCATAATTAGTTGTTTATCTTGTTTTATGATTTTATGTGATTTGCAAAGTACTTCTTATGAAGTCTCTACACACAAGATACCGAGCTTTTGTTTATCATATTTACTGCAAATACTTCACCAGTATGTTGTTTGGGTATTAAATGACTTCTTTCTTTCCTTCCTTCCTTCTTTCCATTTATTAGTGAGAGAGTGTGAGTGGGGGAGGGACAGGAGAGGGAGAGAGAAAAGTCTTAAGCAGGCCAGGCTCTGTGCTCAATGCAGAACTGGACCAGGGCTCAATCTCATGACCTGGGCTGAAATCAAGAGTCAGATGCTTAACTGACTGAATCACCCTTGCTTTTGTTTTCTTTTATTTTCTTATAATAGGAATTTTTTATTTTTATTTTTTAATTCCATACTTTTATACATATTTTAAATATATAAATAAATAAAAATATAAATATTTTTACATTTTATTTTTATTTTCTTATAATAGGAATACAAAATCATTTAGGAAAGATGGAAATATTAGCACAATAGAAAAAAATGTAAAAGTACAAGTTCATTTAAATTTTAGTATTTGTGTTTTTCTTGGTCTGAATAAATATATAAACATATTTACACAAAAAGCTCGCCTGGCATAAAGCATTTTTTCAGTGATTATATCATGAACCTCTCATGGTTATTTCATCTTCATCAGAATCTTAATGATTGAAAAGCATTCTATTTTATGGATATGCTGTAATTTATATTATTTACTTCCTTTGATTGGCCACTTGGGTTCTTTGCTTTGTTTGGTTCTATATTTCTATATTGCCTATTCTGAAGAAAAAACCCAGAGCTAAATTGTTATGTATGTCTTACTCATTTCCTAGCATGCTTTGTGAGAGAGCATGCTGATTACTGACTTGATACCTGTTGACAAAATGGCCTCCAGAAAACTTATTCCAATTTACATTTTCATTGGTGGTTTAAAAGAGTAACTTTATGGGGTGCCTAGGTGGCTCAGTCCATTAAGTGCCTGCCTTTGGCTCTGGTCATGATCCCAAGGTCTGGGATGGAGCCGCACCTTGATCCCCTTTCTCAGTGGGGATCCTGCTTCTCCCTTTCCCACTCCCCCTGCTTGCGCATGTGCTCTCTATCTCTGTCAAATAAATAAATAAAATCTTTATTAAAAAAAAAGAATAACTTTACCTTTAGAACAGCAGATATTACCATTTTAAGAAAATCCCTGCAACTTTTGGAGGCAAAATTATATCCTTTCAATATATTTAGAATATATTCATAATTTTACATATTTTCTTAAAAAGTAAAATGCAAGTATATGTGTATGTGCATATATATATACTTAGATATGTGTATGCATGTATATATATATATGAAATTTTAAGTTGCAATTATGTAGTTACTAATAAAGTTAGACATTTTTCAGTCCAGGTAATTATATTTCTTCTTTTATGAGTGGCTTCATCATGTCACTTGCCCAATTTTTAAATAAGTATTGATCTTTTTCATATTTACATATGGGTTTTTAAATTATATTTTAATTCCACTATAGTTAACATACAGTGTTGTATTAGACTTAGGGGTTCTTTATATATTTACAAATATAAGACTACTATATCTCATATTGTGCCTTTCTTAATTAATCAATTTATTATTTTTATTACGTTATTTTAATCACACAGTACATCATTAGTTTTTGATGTAGTGTTCCATGATTCATTGTTTGCATATATTACCCAGTGCTCCCTGCAATCTGTGCCCTGCCTTTCTCAATTTAGACTATGTAGTGAATATAATTCCATGTAAATAGTAAATTTTTATACTAATATTAAGAAGATGGCCTCATTTTATCTGATCTCATTATTCTTCCCCCACTATGGTAGATTTATTGTAAAAATCAACCAGAAAGTTCCTAGTTCTCCACTCTTCCTCTTATCTGTGCCCTCTGCAACATGACTTTGCAGTGCCTCCCATCTAGAGATGGATTCTTGAGTGCATGCTTGCCTCTGAGACTTTCATTGGCTAACCAAATGGCGTGGAAGTGATAGTGTGCCATGACTCTGCCCTCTGTCTTGGAATTATGCCACTGTTGTGTTAATAAGCCTGAGGTTGGCCAGCTGGATGATGAGAGATATGGCCCAGTCATGTTATTACCTTAGCAGAGAAGAAGCCCACTGCCAGCTTGGCAAATGAGGTTGTCATTGACCACCAGACCTAGATTATCTGCCAGCTAACCAGAGATCCATGAATCAATCAGGTCAAGATCATCCCAGACAGCCCGGAAGAAGAGCCATTCAGCTATTTCCTGAAATTGTTAATAATAATACACAGTGGTTTTTTTTTTTTTTTTTTAAGATTTTATTTATTTATTTGACAGACAGAGATCACAAGTAGGCAGAGAGGCAGGCAGAGAGAGAGGGGGGAAGCAGGCTTCCCGCTGAGCAGAGAGCCCGCCGCGGGGCTTGATCCCATGACCCTGAGATCATGACTTGAGCCAAAGGCAGAGGCTTAACCCACTGAGCCACCCAGGCACCCCATACACAGTGGTTGTTTTAAAACCACTACATATTGGAATCATTGTTACGTAACAACACTTTTTTTTTTTTTTTTTAAAGAAAACAAGGTCATGCAGAGTTGGGAATTTCATTTACTATGTGGATGATTGTGATTCTATATGTATTATCTTTTTTCATGGTTATTTTAATTTAATTTTCTTTATATCCTGTAACAATATGGAAGTTTTCAATATTCATCACCAATCATTTTATACAGCGTGCTAATGTTTGAGTTCTTTATTTTGATTTATTTCTTGTTCTGTTTTTCTGCATGCTGATGAGGAAAAAGTGAAGATGCAGCACTATTTTAAAATGTTTCTGCTTTAATTACCATTTATTGTCACTTCTTCCAGAATTTGTACAAGGTAAGAGTGTTGTTTTCTGTTGGTTTGTTTCGTTTGTTTCATAACTCCAGGAGAAGAGGGACTGCTTTTATATCAGATGAGATAATTACAACAACTTCAGAACATTCATAGTTTTTATATTTGATGAGTAAACTAAAATTCATTTCCCTAAAACAACACAAAGGGTAAATAAAAATTCCCTATCTAAAAAAAAAAAAATCATGATTCTCTCAAGTTTAAGTGAAGTTGAAGTAGACTCTTACCTCAGAGCTTCAAACAAACAAACTAGCAAGAATTCAATTTTCTTTATGATAAAAACATACTTCTAACAAGAAAGGACTTTTGTTCCACACTCATTTCCACACTCACAGTAATGTTTTCTTGGTATATTTAAAGCATCTGATTCTTCTCCAACTTTGACCTTTATATTGCAGGATGTAATGGTTTGTGCTGTGTATCCTAGTCTTGTAGCTTTATATTAATAATCAGAATTTCATAATCTTAAGGTTTTATCTGGGACCTCATTTTTTTTTAAGGTATGTCAAAGCATTTAATAAACTGAGAAGTGCTAAATACATATTAGGTATTCACTTCAAAGTACACCAAAAACTTCATGGATGCTCTATGTCGTACAAAGTCAAATAAGTTACTCATATGTTTTGGGGATGGAGGGATCTACAAGTCATTTTTTTATTAACATATAATGTATTATTTGTTTCAGGGGTACAGGTCTGATATTCATCACTCTTACACAATTCACAGCCCTCACCATAACATATACCCTTCCCAACGTCCATCACAGAGCCACCTCTTCCCTCCCAACCCCATCCCCTCCAGCAACCCTCAGTTTGTTTCCCGAGATTTCTTAAAGTTTGTTCCCCGCTCTGGTTTCATCTTGTTTCATTTTTCCCTCCCTTCCCCTATGAACTTCTGTCTTGTTTCTCAAATTCCTCATATCAGTGAGGTTGCTGCCTGTGTTCTCCTCAAGGATTTTGATGTCTCACTTTGAGGTCTTTCATCCATTTTGAGTCTATTTTTGTGTGTAGTGTGAGGAGACGGTCCAGTTTCATTCTTCTGCATGTGGCTGTCCAATTTTCCCAACACCATTTGTTGAAGAGACCGTCTTTTTTCCATTGGACATTCTTTCCTGCTTTGTCGAAGAGTAGTTGACCATGGAGTTGAGGGTCCATTTCTGGGTTCTCTATTCTGTTCCATTGATCTATGTGTCTGATTTTGTGCCAGTACCATACTGTCTTGTTGATGGCAGCTTTGTAATAAGGCCTGAAGTCTGGAATTGTGATGCTGCAAACTTTGGTTTTCTTTTTCAACATTCCTCCGGCTATTCGGAGTCATTTCTGGTTCCATATAAATTTTAGGATTATTTGTTCCATTTCCTTGAAAAAAATTGATGGTATTTTGATAGGGATTGCATTAAAGGTGTAGATTGCTCTAGGTGGCATAGACATTTTCACAGTATTTGTTCTCTCAGTTCATGAGTGTGGAACTTTTTTTCCATTTCTTTGTGTCTTCCTCAATTTCTTTCATGAGTATTCTATAGCTTTCGGAGTATAGATTCTTTGCCTCTGTGGTTAGGTTTATTCCCAGGTATCTTATGGTTTGGGGTGCAATTATAAATGGGATTGACTCCTTAATTTCTCTTTCTTCTGTCTTGTTGGTGTAAAGAAATGCAACTGATTTCTGTGCATTGATTTTATATCCTGACACTTTCCTGAATTCCTATATGAATTCAAAATACCAGCCAATAGGATCCAACAGTACATTAAAAGGATTATTCACCACAAGCAAGTGGGATTTATTCCTGGGCTGCAAGGTTGGTTCAACACCTTGAACCGGTCGCAGGCTCGGTCAGCTCGGAGCGCGGCCGGAGGCCAGGGTGACGGGAGTAATTGGGCGCTGTTCTCTGAGGGTGCACTGAGGAGTGGGGCCCCGGGCTCTCGGCTCCTCCGGGCCGGAGACTGAGCGGCTGCCATCTTCATTCCCGCCCTCCGGCTGGGACCTCATTTTTATATATGATTTTAATCAAGGCTAAATGCAAAATGTGGTATTTATAGTTTTCTATTTTCCTGGTGTTTTGTAATTTTATTCCCTAAAATCATAAATGGAAGTTAAAATTTATGTGTCACTACTTATCTGAAAATATCATGTAATTATCTTCAGGTACCCCTGTCTGTTTGGCTGGGTATAATACTCCCAGGTTACCTGTTTTCCCCAATTCAAAATACTGTTTTCATGGGCCTGTTCAGTTTTCTTCTGGCGTACTGTTGGAAGGCCAGCATGGTTTTTCTTCCTTTATAGTTAACCAGAATTTCTACTTGAGTCCTCTCAATTGTCTTCTATTCTTGAATTTAAAAGACAAAATAAACAAGCAACCACCGTAAAATTGGTTTTGTCTAGCTATTGGTTCCTTTATGTTGATTTTGTCTGCCTTCTCACTTACATATTAACTTATTCAGTTTCATTGTAGCTTTGCATTTTACTTCTGTTTCCTTTGTTTTGGTTTTCTGCAACATTGATTATCCATATGTTGGAGTTGGAGCTTTGCCATTTGCTTTTCTTACCTCTCAACTTCCTTCTCCACTTCTATTTGCTCTTTTACTTGGTGTTCTGTGGAAAGTGAAAAGCACACTGTCATTGTTCTCCACCTTCCCCCCCCCCAGTATCAATTTTAGTTGTCGTAGTTTTTAATGCTGCTTTCTTTAATCAGTTATGGGGTTGTTTTGGTTTCCCTTACATATGTCGGGAACCGTTATGTCTCTAGCTTCACTTATCTACCTGTCTTACTTGAGTTTCCCACCCAGAAAGCAGAAATGCATGTACATTTAAGAGATGGGAACTAGTAAGGGGTGAGATATTCAGCTAGCTGACACAGAAGCAACTAAAACCAAATCTCAAATGGAAGCTCTGGGAGATGGTATGAAATGTGTGCTCCCAAATTATACCCCCAGTGTGAGGAATCTGGGGGTATTTATCCCTCACGCTTGCTAGCCAGGCTTAAGGGCTATCTGCAGGGGGATGTTAATTTCCCAGGGACCACAGCTCAATATGCCTACAGGCAGATTGAGTTCAGGCAGCTGGAGGGCAGACCTCCAAAAAGGATGCAGGTACTGGCCCTTGTAAATGAGACTTGTATGCAAGGAGGTTTGAGGCACTATGGGATGATTATTACTTTTGGCCACATCAGATAAGAAGAAAATCAACAAAACCGGTCCCGATAAAGCCCGGATGATGAGGATATAAGTACACTTTAAATTCAACTCACTTCTGCTGCGTCTTGGCTGTATCTAACATCTCTAGACTGCATTTCCTCCTGGATAAATTAGGCATCATTATAGGGTAGCTTTCAGGGCCAAATATGATAGTGCCTGGTATCTAATAAGTGCTCAAATATACAAGTCTTTATTTAAAAAACAATTAGCTGTGGCTTTACTTTTGAATGTGGCTTTGGCCATATCTTTTATATTTTAGATTTAAAAAATTTTTTAATTTTTTTATTGTGTTAGGTGGGGGGATGGGTGAGCCCGGTGATGGATATTATGGAGGGCACGCATTGCATGGAGAACTGGACGTTGTATGTAAACAATGAATCTTGGAACACCGCATCAAAAACCAATGACGTATTTTATGGTGGCCATATCTTTTAATTTTTTGATGTAGTATTTTTTGCAAAGTTTCAAATAATGTGATGTGTGTGTGTGTGTAGACTCCTTACCTCACTTCAGACCAGTTTTTAATTTTAAGTTTTTTTAAAGACTGCTTATTTAAGGAGGGTGGGGAGAGGGAGAGAGGGTGCGAGAGAGAGAGCATGAGCACCAGCAGTGAAGGAGCAGAGGGAGAGGGACAAGCAGACTCCACACTGAGTACAGAGTCCAAAGTGGGCTTGATCCCAGGACTCTGAGACCATGACCTGAATCCAAACCAAGAGTTGGATTCATAACTGACTAAACCATTCAGGCAACCCAAGACCATTTTAAAGAGCTGCCCAGTTGCCAGACAGGAACAAACAAAAAACTGAAGCAGCAAGACTTTGTATTGCTTTGTGTTTTGATGTTTAAAAAAACTTTCTTCTTAAATGTAGATCTTTTTCCGAGTGTAGCTGTGTGAGGTTTCCTGGATGAAGAATTGTGCTTAGAGAGGTTAGGTAATTTACCCAAGGTCACACGGGGGAGGCCATAGGACTAGAGCTCCCTGACTTCTGCTCCAATGCTGTTTCACAGCCTCCTGCTCCCTTTGTGTGGTAGTCAGACCATGGCGCCCAACAGAGGCCCACTTCCTAATCCCCTGGACCTGTGAATGTTATCTTAATGGCAAAGGAACTTTGCAGATGTGAAGTGTTTTAGATGGAGAGATTAGCCTGGATTATTTGCATGGGCCTAATTGAATCCTAAGGGTCATTGTGAGGGATGGGGCAATAGGGGCAGAGTCAGAGAAGATCTGATGGGGAAGCAGGTGTGGGGAACTGCCAACGCAGGGAGATGGGGGGAATAAGAGAGGAGACCAAGAGAGGGAGAGAGGTTTGAAGCAGTTGTGTTGCTAGCTTTGCGATGACTGAAGGGGCCCTGAGCCGAGGAGTGCTGAGGCTTCTAGAAGCTAGAAAAGGGAAGAAAAGCCTTCTCCCCAAGGAACCTCCCAAAGGAATGCACGTCTGCTGCCACCTTGATGATAACCCTGTAATTTCAGACTTCCAGAACTGTTAACTCAATACATTTACCTCATTTTAAGTCATTAAGTTTGTAGTAATTTGTTACACTAGCCATAGGAAACTGATACACTTTGTAATGGTAAGTGGTTTGCACAGCCCTATGTGTGCTTTAGACATTTAGAAATTGCTTATTCATTTTTCATTCGAAGAACGCTAGTAGGAAGGACAGGCAGGGATAAAGGCTGGCTCCAGCCAGAGCTGGGAGCAAGAGCATGGAAAATTAGAAGGCTTTGACTGTGGGTTAGAATAGAGACAGGCTGAGATCCTTCATGAGTAGAGAGGGAGAGCTCAGAAGAGGTCAAGATGCAACTGAAGCAGAGTCTTAAAACTGTTTTCTTTTTTTAAAATTAATTATTTATTTATTTAACTACCTAGGGAGAGATGGGATATGGCTGCCCTAGGCAGTGGGAACAGCATGTGCACAGCCATGGGAGGGATGCAGAGGAGTGCAGGGTGGGTCTGAGGGGGCACAGGTAGCAGCTGGAGCAGCGTTATGTATGGACAGAGGATTAGGACAGGTGTGGCTGGGCAGGTGCGTCTCCTCTGCATGCCCATGCTCTCCGGGTTCTTCCCAGAACACCCGGCCTCTATGCTTCGTCACCAAGGCACCTGTGGCTTGCTCCAGGTGCACTGGGTTGGGATCTAGGTCCTCTCAGCAGAGAAGGGGAAGCGAGTCAGCCGCTGCTGGCAGCTCTCCTGGCTCCAGAGGTGCCTTCAGTGTGCTGATTCATAAGCACTGAATGTCAATAAAAATAATCAAAGGAAACCAGCAGCCCATAAACAATATTAACTCCAGGACTGGTAGAATACACAGGGTAGGAGAATATTGGAGCAATGTGCACTTGAATGCTGGACCAACCCCCAAGGTGAAATGTGTTTTCTGTATTAGTAACAGATGCTGATCAAAAGATCAAGATGGTAATGGTTTAATTTTATATGTTGAGGGGAGGACCACGTTCTTTCCTCTATTTCCACGTATTTCATCTTGGAGATGTGTCTTCTCTCCCGAGGTTAGCCCTGAACACATGCAGATATCCAGGAGGCCTCTGGACACTGTATCTAGAGCCTCCCCACTGATGGTCTCAGGTTTGGTTGAGCTCGTAGTCTTGATCCTCTGACTCTTTACACTAGAATTCAGATTCCTTTCTACCTTGCCCATTAAATAAAATTCAAATAGCAAACACTTGGATATCCAGCTCATGCAAAAAAAAAAAAAAATCTGGATTAATTTGTTTCAAATGGCTTTTGAGAGTGGGAAAGGTTACAAGGATTAGATACTAACTTGGCTTGCTTGCTGTTTCTTTTAGCATCCCTTGCCTGGTTTAATTAACCAAGTTTTTTAGGAATGACTTTGAGCTCTCCCCTTCACCTCGTGCTGTGTGGACAGAGCCTAACACCCAAAGGCCGGGTAAACTGGACATCTGTGCTTATCTTCTCTCTGGGGCTCTCTTGCTTCACTGTTACATTTTATTTCTCTAGCATGTACAGTGTGCCAGGTATTCTTTTAAGCGCTTAAAGGTACTAATTCAGTTGATCTTCATAACAATCCTACGTGGCAGTAACTATTATTTTCCCAGTTGGACTGAGGGTTGAGAGATTCGATCATTCTTTGGTGGCGTTCTCACTCTTGCCCACCTCTGCTCCAGGTTAAAAGCCACATTTCTCATACCCCAGGGTCTTCTGCCTTCTCTCACACCAGCCCCGTGCGCCAGCAGAGAGCCAAAATCTGTCTGTTTGCCTGGTGTTGGCTCTGGCAGCATCCTGAGGCCGGGAGTGAGAAAGGAGAAGCGCCTCCCCCTCTTGGTCCTCCTCTTCTGCTCAGAGCCACCAGGCTCAGAGCCAGCCACCCTGGGCCTGCCACCCCCTACAGATTTGCCCTGCTCCTAGTAGCACAACCAGGCCCTTTTTTAGAAACTGATAGGGAGATGCCAGTGGAGAAAGAGCTTAAACCTCTTGCTGTATCCACCTTGATTGCCAGGTGCCCCCTGCCATAATGCCAGAGTTTAGGGCAAAAATGCCCATGTTCTTTTAACAGCTCCTCTGAAGTCTCATCATTATCCTCTGGAGAGTAAGGGGTGTGCTAATCTCTTGGGGTCATTGTGTAGGCTGCAGACAAGGTAACTAGACTGAAGGTCTGTAGGATCAGCTTTGCTGGATGGTGCCTCGGTAAAGGCACATCCCTTAAGTTGCCCCTTAAGTGCCCTTTACAGAGAATGAGCTGATTTTCTGAGATCAGAAAGGCACTGGACAATTTTCTTTTGATTCTTGTCCATTCCACCAACAGATATAGACAAGCCAGGCCCTGTGCAAAACATAGGGAAACCAGAGACAAGTTAACTGCCATAGTTACTGCCTCATTGAGCTCAAAGTCCCCTGGGGAGAATATAGATAAATGGACAATTACATCAAAGATGGAAAAATGCTTTGATAGTAGCAAAAAAATGTGGGAGAGACAGGTCGCCAATTGCAGGGTAGTGTCTTAGGAGCTGACCCTGCACTGTGTCCTGGGATAGATGGGGTTTATCTGTGCAGAGGAAAATATATACTGTTCAGGTGTAAGGAACAGTGTATGCAAAGGTACAAACAAGGGAGAAAACATTTCTGAATATCGCCCAATGTGACAGCTGATCATAGGATTAAGACTTGTCAATCAAATGGATACTCGCGTGTAAGACGTGATGTTTGGCACTGCAGCAGCCATCTTGTGATCCTGAGGCTGTGGGCCTGAGGATTGGAGCCAACTCTTTTGGGATGTTTTTTAAGGTATTAAATATCCTTAGGATCTAAGCCACTCTGTTTTGTTGTTGTTACTTTCAGCTTGAAAGGTATTAACTCATACAGCTATCATAAGAAATTTGGCCTTTACTTTACGACAGTGGGAAGACCTAACATGTTGTGTAAGTAGTTTTTCTTTAGTCACGTCATGCCCATGATGGATGTGTGTGTGTTTGTGTACATGCATACCCACTGGAGTGTATTTTCCAATATTACGTGCTCCAATTGTGTCCTTGCATTATTGGTCTCAGTAAGTGTTAGTCCAAATACCTCCAACCCGTACCACTTCCCTGAACACAAAACCTTATGAACGGTCATCTCCATAACAAGACACACTCATGAAAATGCTCACAAGGAAGATGCCAGCTCTCTTCACACCCACCCTGCAGCTTTGGAAAACTTTTTAAGTTCATCATTATTTATAAAGTTAATATTCATAATGAAAAGGTTTGTCTTTGATGTCGGAGTGTTTTCGAAGCCTTGGTGACCTATATTGCCAACGCACTCTGTATACGAGGTGAGGCAGGGACCGGCTGGGGAATTACCCGTGTTTAATGAACACTAAAATTAGAATTTGACTGAAATCCACAGAAATGGCTCGACAGCAAGTTTGAGATGCCCCTGGGGAGCTGTGGGCAGCTCAAATTTACCCACAGGCGTTTTTGGGGAAAAAAAAAAAATTTTTTTTTTGAATCAGCATAGTTGGCTCTTTTGAGCTGAGAATGCTGCCTGTACTCAACCCCTCACCCCCTGACAGTGATGCTTCGGGGACAGCTAAGGGCCTCTGTGGGCCTTTGTCATATTGGTCATGCCCCAGTGAGCACAGAGCATGGAGCCCGGCAATGGTCCATCTCCCCTGTTGCCAGTGGCTATACTCCTCATGGAAAGATCTAAGAAAAATCACAGTGTCACAACCAGATATTTGGTCAGCCGAGAGGGACCCTAGATATCCTCCTGTTCTTTGAAACCCAAAAAGGGGGCCTCGGGGTCAATTCTGATAACTGAAAAGGCTTAATAGAAATTATACATTTAATTAGAATAGAGGGCCTGTACAAATAAATGAGCTTAATGTGGTGATATCTCTCTAAGCCTAGGAAACATGCACCTGAAGACCTTGAGAAATAGAGTCTGGATGGTGATGAGGGATGGCTTGGGTCCCCGGGGCTCTGTGCTCCTTACCCTGGTTTGCACACAGATGCTACATTAGTGGCATTAGACTTCTCAGGGAGCATTTTGCATGCTGGTGTGATTGTAAGACTTCCTTTTCTTTTTAAGTTGTAAAAGCATTTATGAAAGTGCTTGTTTTAACCAAGTAAATAAAATGTATATGGTAAAATGTAATCACTCCCTGCCCTTCTTGGTCTCTCTTCACTAAGGAACTTAGTTAACATTTCATGTATGGTATTGTCTAGGTTCTTTTTTTTTCCTATTATATTAGCATACAAATATATAAATTATCACCATGTGTATCTGTACTTATTTAATGGATATTATACTCTCTACTCAGCCCTTTGCTTTTTTATTTAACAGTACATCCAAAGTACCTTTCTTTATGTGTATGCATCATCTAATTCAGAAGAATTATTCCACAATGTTCTATAATATGGATTTATCAAAATGTGTTCACCATCCCCTATTGATCCATTCATTTACTTCTCAAAATATATTTTCCTGTGTCCTCCTCGCTCTCTGTCATTGCTATCCCGACCCCGTGCCTCTCAAACTTGAAAGCGTAGAAGAATCACCTGGAGAGCTGATTAAAATGCAGATTCCTGGGCCCTACTCCCAACAATTCAGGTTCAGTAAGAATAGGCCAGGCCTGGGAACCTGCATTTCCAGAGCTCCCAGGTGTGGGGTGCTGCTGGCCAAAAGCCAGGCTTTACATGAGTAGTTCTGCCTCAGTCTAACCTCAGTCATCTCATAGAGTGGAGGGTAAATTTGTCTCTTAACTCACTGATTATACTATACCTACTCAGTTTACTTGTGATCTGTTCATGGTATAGCTAGAATGATCTTTCAGAAACAAAACTCATAGAGCTTATTACTGCTGCAAACCTTTCAGTATAATCTTTTGTGGGATAGTCTACCAGGCTTGCCCCTTTTTGTTCTCCCCTCTCCTCAAGGCTCACTCTCCTTGGCTGTCTGCTCTTGAGCCACAAGGGCCTTATTTAGGTCTCTCCTACTTGCTGTACTCTCTGCAGCCTCAGGCCCTTTTCACGTGTGGTATTCGGTTCCTCCTGCATCTTTCCTGCCGTCCTTTCCCAGCAGTCCCTCGCACGTGGAAGAATTCACATCGTAGCTGTGGGGTAAATGCTTGAACGAACAAGGCAGTCCTACTATCTTTATGGAGTCGGCAGAATCTAAAATGGACTTTTTGAGGCACCAAGGTGTGCAAGTGCCACCTACTTGGTGTGTTTCTAATCTCTAAGGTCAAATCGAAACCCCCTGTGCTTTCCAGGAGGCGGAGCAGACTGCACTGCTTTGAGCTGCTCTCTAGGATGTGATCCTCATTATCTCCAGAGAGAAAATTTATCACCAGCATATAGTGTTCCATCTTACCCCTCCCTGAATCCAGACCTCTTGCTGCTGGAGGACTTTGCTGGCGATGGCCAGAGAGCAGTGATCCAAGTGGGCTGAGCCCCTTTGTGTGTCTGGTTTTGCATTAACAGCTCCCCCTGCCCATGGCTCTCACCCACTCTCTACTCTGTCTTAACACATCCCTGTGTTCCTTGGCAATCCACTCTTAACTTCCGGGCTGTAGAACCTGCCAAAATAGATAAATAGGAGGTATTTCCTCTTTCATGCCCACCCAAACCATAATTTATTTTAATTGTTCTGTTTCCACATCATATTCAAAAAAAAAAAAAAAAAAAGCTGGGACCTATCCCTCCAGCTTGAAAATTAAATTTTCGGGGCACCTGGGTGGCTTAGTTGGTTAAGCAACTGCCTTCGGCTCCGGTCATGATCCTGGAGTCCTGGGATCAAGTCCCACATCCGGCTCCCTGCTCGGCGGGAAGTCTGCTTCTCCCTCCTCCCTTCTCATGCTCTCATTTTCAATCTCTCTCTAATAAATAAATAAAATATAAAAAAAAAAAAAAAAAAAAAAGAAAATTAAATTTTCACAGAACTCACCTGTGGCTCCCCCTCGACTTCCACTAGTTTGGGTCTCTCTGCCTGCCACATCCTTCAAAACATGTACTTGTAGTCTGGATCTCCACTGTGATTAAATACACATGTATTTATTCAATGTCTTTCTCCTCCATTGGACATAAATTATTTTAGGGATGAAATCATGATTATTTTGGCTTTTTTGCCAGCCCACTTTTCTCCCTTCTCTATTTTCTCTGCCTAGCATGTGGTAGGTGCTCATCAGACCTGAGCTCCATCCCTGTGGGAATGCATGGACTGGTTCACAGCACACCTTCCCACCCCAGTCCTCCACATATACTGTAGGCTCCAGATAGAATCCTGTTCCCTGGATTACGCCAAACCTTTTCAAAAATCTCTGCTTTCTCATGGTATTCTCCCTCCTCCTGGAGTTTTGTCTTCTTCCTTATTTCCCTTTCTCAGCCTCAAAAACACCTCCATTCAAGGCCTAGTGCCATTGTCATGGACTTTGTGGTGGCTTCCCAGGTGCCTGCAGTGCTGCCTATGGCTCCTAATGGCTGCGAGCCCCACCCTCGATTTGAGTGAGAATCACCTTCCATTTAACAGCCATAATCCATACCCAAGCCTTAGACACTCTCAACACATTCACCGGGGGTCTGTATCCTGTGATTTTTTCAATGGGAAAAACTACAAGACATTGTATATCAAACCCAAACTCTTACCAAATTTCTTAAATCATAGCTAAGACTCAGTAAAACACCTACATATGTAATAAGCTATCGTGTGAGAGTGTAAAATGATTAAAATTTTGCATTTGCACACCAACCAATAATAGAGATGTGATCAGTTGTATACAGTGAGGCTGTGATGTGTTTAATGCCACCCACATCTGAGACACACGTCCTGTTCATTGGCCCTCCACCAGCTCTTTAAAACATCTAGATGTCGTTCTGATGTTCTACCGTTCTTATTTGGAAGGTCATTCAATTCTTTATTTGCACATTGTTTTTTAAAAAAATATATTGCACAGAGTATTGGGGATGTAAAAATACCTTTTCCTTGATAAACACTGGTGGAATAATACTGAGAAACAGTTGCATTCTTGAAGTTTGAGTATTAAAAACTGAAGGTGTTCTGCTAGAAAAATATTATCTGGGGAGATGTTCTGTCTGGAAAAATACCGCATTTTCTCCTAAAACCAGCCAATCAATAACACCACCTGGAGAACTTTCTCTTAAATGATTCATAGTCTCCTCCCCCCAGAGAGTCAGAGTCAATACGTTTGGGGACCTGGGGATGGGGCTCTGGGATTGATCCCCAGCTAATTCACATGAACAACCAGGTTCAAGAATCATTGGTTTAGATTATGGTCTTTGCCAACTAGTTCATGAATTTTTCCAATGACAGACATTCTTGTGTGTCTTTATGTTTGGGTGCCTAGAATGGAGTAGTAGTAAAATTGAGTTGAATAGTACTGAAGCTGTGTATACAGCAGGCCTCCCATAATGCTTATTCAGAAGTATTTGTGTGGAACCAGGCTTTTTGAAGACTGCTTGCCATGTCTGTGGCAGGGCATGAGCGTAAGGAATCATTTGAAGGTATTTCTTGGCAATAGAGCTGGAGTAGTATTTTGTGCAAAACATCCCCTCTGCCTTTCCTGAGTCAGGCAGGTTTGCTTGTTTTGCAAGACAGATTTTTTTGAAGCATCTGTAAGTGAAGCTGGATCCTTGTTATAATCATTATTGTCATCTGGTTCTCATATCCTCCTGTCCACCCTGGGGCCAGGTCAAGCTGCTCCCTTCCTAAGCTCTCCCCTCCAATAAAGCTTCTTGCCCTTGACCTTGGGGTCCATCAGCTTGCACTTCACTTTGCCTCTCTAGCAAATTCAGGGTTGCCTCTGGGGCTCTCACCTTTCATTTTATTTTCACTAAATCCTTCTGGGGCTTCTATTTTTATCCTTGTGTTTGAGATGTCGGGGCTGTTTAAGATGAGGCCTTGCTATGGTAGTGGTTCTCTTTGCAAGGGTGGAGATTGCTGTCCCCATGCGGCTACCTTGTAGAATTTACTGGATACATTGGGGTGACTTCCTTTCCCATTCCTCTTTCTCTTCACTCATAACAATGCAGGCATGCACTGCTGCTTGACAACTGATGAAAAGGGAAAATGTGGCTTTGTAAATTTCTGGTCACCTGCTTTTTCTGCATTTTCTGCATTGGTCACTTTCTTCTCTTATCAACTCCCTTTAAACTCTAAGTATTTTCTGACTAATATCAGTAATTCAGCTTTTATCATGTAATATCCTCTCCCTTCAGTAAGACTGTTAGACTCTGAAATCAGGAGTTTGTCTCCCCCATTTTTTGCAGCACCCAGGAGAGCTTGGTGGTTGCTTGCTGAATGAAATGTTAGGCTCCAGATTTTTGAAGACATAGCCATTGATGCATAGCAAAGTAAAACACTAAAAACCAAAATTCTAATGGTTTGTTTTTGAAAACGTGTGAAATATAATTTCTAAAGTCTAAAAATTTATAAAATGCTTATTTTAACAGGTAAAAAAGAAAACCTTAAAAAATATTTTATTTATTTATTTGACACAGAGAGAGATGCAGCAAGAGAGGGAATACAAGCAGGGGGAGAGGGAGAGGGAGAAGCAGGCTTTCCGCCAAGCAGGGAGCCCAATGCAGGGCTCAATCCCAGGACCCTGGGATCGGGACCTGAGCTGAAGGCTTATGCTTAATGACTGAGCCACCCAGCAACCCCCCCCATTAAAACATTAATGATCACTCCCCTCCCCACCTTTCTCCAGCCTCTACATTAGGGAACCAATGTGAACATTTGGTCTATGGTGTTTTACAACTTTTTTGATACTTACATCAGCATACAAATATAAAAATATATAGACAGGTCTCTCTATATATTTTTAATGGGATTGTTCCTGTGTTATCCATTTATAGTTAGATGCAAACAACTAAGTGGTGTGACTTGCTCTTATGTCCAGAAAACAGGTTGGTAAATACATCAGAGCCCTACCTCACACAAGTCTCCTTGGTGACAATGCCTACCCTGCCTTCCTCTGGAGAAATGGAGGAACCCATTTCAGCAGAAACATGATCAAGAAGAAAGAGAAGAGAGGTTCCAGTATAGTCCCATAGTCTGTACTGAATAATCACCTGTGTGCTGTCTGTAGTCCAATTTTTTTCTTTTTTTTTTTTCTTGAACAACCCTTTCCCTCCTAAGCTTTAGTACATCCTTCTCCCTGAAGCACTGTTCACTTGTTCCCTTTGCCTGAGTAAGGTCTGCTAATTTTTCATTTCTCAGTTTCTATGTTACCTCCTCCAACCAGATGGTTCTGACCTCGCTGCCCCTTGGGATAGCACAAGGGGCCTCTTCTCTGTATTACCATGACATCCATTCTTCCCTTCCCTCTGCAGCAATTTTCCACATGGTGGTTGTGGAGGTGCTCTGCCTAGCTCCCCTGTGAGGAAGGACTGGGTGTCCAGCATCGGGAAGTCTAGATGGCCCATGGTGGGCTGTTTAAGGCTTGCCCTCAGCTGTAGGGGTCTGTGTTGGCTGGTACAGCTCCTGTCCAGTGACTGAGCAAGGTGGGGAGGTAAGGAGCCTGCCATCTAATCCTGGCTCAGGACAATCCCATCAAGTGATTCCTGCCCCCAAGTCCATACTCAGTGAGCCGAGGCCCTCTCAGACCTGCCACCCACCCCACACTCTGCATCTTCCCAGGCCTGCTCCTTTCCCTCCTTTTATAGGTGTTGAACCCTAATAAACACCTGCGCATCCAATTCCATCTCACTCTGCTTCTGGAAAACTCACCCTATGACATCTAGTTGATTATCTACCTACCTGCTTCACTGAGGACAGGGAGAGTCGTTCACTATTGTCTCTCCAGGACCTATCGCATAGCAGAGAAAATTTGTGGATGTATCTGTTGAATGAATGAATGAATGAATGACTCCAAAGGAGACTCAAATACTCATTTGCCCCTGACCTCAGCCAGATGTCCCTCTCTTCCCATCACCTCTGTGACCTGGGCCCTGTCAATCTTTTCTTCTTGTGGAGAACCACACATTCACTGCATCTCTTCTCTTTTGTTCTCTATCCTTGCCTGTCCCTGGGAGAACTGGGCAGGGGTGCTAAGCAGCCTGCAACAGACAACCCCTTTTATTCCTTTTGACGGCCTCAGGGAAGTTTGATGGGGATATTTCCATAATCGATGAGGGAGCCCTGTCACCCCAAACATGGAGTCTTTAAAGAGAATAGGTTTATGCAAATTAGATATTGATGGAGTAATGATTAATTGGCCCTGAGCCTTTGTTAATATGCAATTGTAGTAACAGAGATACATTTATAATTATTTTGGTTAATTGTTCAAACAAGCACTCAGGACTTAATTGCACAGAGTAATTGAAGAGCCTTCGTATTAGGATTATTTCTTTCCAGAGAAAAGTTGGAGGTATTTAACTAGTTGGACTCCTGTGTTAAGGGGGTGAGTGAAGTCTGGTTCTTTGAGGTTTTTATCTCTGCACACAAGAAGGGACAGTGACATTTAATTCTTAAGTCTTCTTGTGTTTGCAGAGGAAGGGGGGTATGGCCTTTGCATTTGGACAGGTAGAGGTTCAGAGTTCCAGCTTTACCATTTCAATAGCTCTGTGGTTTTGGGCAAGTTATTTACCTTCTCTAAGCTCGTTTTTTAATCTGTGAAATGAGAGGAATAACACTTAACTTATGCAGCAGTGGGAGATGTAAATGGGGTAGTCCATGTAAAGCCCTTAGCTTGGTGCCTAGCACACGGGGCCTAGGACACAGTAAACAGCACTAATGGGAGCTGGTGCGATGATAATTTCCAGCACTGCCGTTGGCAGAGGCAAGAGAAATGAAAATGAGTAGAAGCTGCCAAACACCTGTGAGCTCGTGAACAGGAAGCATTTGGGAGAGGAAGGGCATAAAAGGCCTGACTTAGAGAGTTTATTTAAAAACACAGAGATTGGAACAGATTGGAGGAACATGTGCAGGTTCTGTTGCTGATCTGCAAAAGGTGATGACAGTGCTTTGCAAGGAGCTGGTTTGGCTACCCACCTTAAGGTGACCCACTTCTGAAGGAATTTACTGTGAATTCTAACTTTTTCTTATTTACCTCTGTTCAGACTCTAAAGTCACACACTCACTCACTCACTCCAAAATTAAAAATATTATGATGGGGGGAAAAACTTGAAGCCGTCAGGAAGGGGGCTGTTCTTTTCCATTGGTCCCTGGGTTTCTCTCTGGCCCTTCCTGAGAGTGGACGCTCCCAGCCAGGATGAGAGGTTGCAAGATGAGTTGGCCGGTGCTGACAAAGGGGGACCTCAGCACCTGAAACTCAGGCCCTTGGGAAGGGGAGAGAATAGGTAGTGGTATTAAGAGCGTGGGCTCAACATATTTGCCAATCCACGCTTTGCCACTTCCAAGTTGATGACCTTGGGCAGGACAGCGAAGCCCTGACTCAGTTTCCCCATTAGTAGTTTGGACTTTATAGACTGAAGTGAGGCCTCTGTGAGGTCCTGTGAGTAAAGTATTTAGCCCAGTACCTGACCACTGTCAGCATTTGACTTATACATGGTGATGATAATAAGGATCAAGATTTTTGGGGTGCTCAGATGGGCTTTCAGGAAGTTTTAGAGGTGCTACCAGGGAGATCATCCTTCCCACATCACCCCATCAACTGCAACCATCAACAGAGGCAACCGAGGCTACATGGAACATTTCCCTGAACACTTTTCTGAGAGAGCGGCAAGTGATTTCTTTGGCTGGCATCCTCCACTCGGCACGGCTGACCGTGCTGTCTTTACAACTTCAGCTAAAAATCACAGGACAGAAGGAAACAGACACAGGGAGGTTCTTCGTGGTAGGAAGACCATCGGGATCTAGCTTATTGATTTGGTTACAACAAATGCTGTGCCATGAATAATTCTATGTAGTGAATGATTCCTCGTCCCCGTTGGCATGGGTCTCTGTAAAGAAAAGTGCTGAGGGTACCCTATATGTAGAGTGGACCTTCGCAGGGACATCTCATTGAATTGCCTCATCATTGCAGGATGTGTGGATTTTTATCACCCCATTTTACAGGGAAGCAAGCTGAGAGAGAGGGATGTTCAATGGATATTTATGAAGCAAAACTCTCCATTTCCTGTTATACTGGGGAGCCCCTTTTCTTGAAATATTCTACAAACTACTGAGGTTCAGGGTTTTGTCATCAAAGCTCCATGGAAGGTTTTCTTCCCTTTTAAGATAAGAAACCCTGGCAGGGATGTGTGTGGACGCTTCTTGAAGCTATGACAAGCAATAGACACTCCTGGTTGATTGGTTTTGTCACTGTAGAGTGGTGTATCTACATCTGGAGCTGGATTTATTACCACTTCGCCAGCCCTTTGCCCTCTCTGAGCATTGGGTGCTTCCTCTGGTAAATATGGCCACTGTGGCACATGTCTCATCAGGGTGTTACGAGGATTAAATTCACCGAGGTGCACCCAGGATTGAGCATATTGTGTGATGCTGTATGATGACATAATGGATAATGTTGTTGTTTTTTATTGTCTTTTTTTTTTTTAAAGCATAAAGGAAAAGCACCAAGGGAGCTGGGTGATGGGACAGGAGAAAGGGGTAGCATCAGGTGTTGAGAAGGGGATGGGGCAGGATTGCTCTTTCTTGGGGAAGGGCTCATTGTAGGCACTGCAAGCCTCTTGCTTCATAAGGAGTCTACTCTGGTCTAAAGTTTAAAAGAAGGGGACCATCCCTCATAATGTTTTCCCTAATAGTTGTTTTACATTCCAAAAGGAAAGGGTTCTGTTTTCAAAGAAGGCAAAGGAAATAATAGACCAGAGTACCCAGCATGTTCCTTATCCGCTGCTTGGTACAGAAAAATACTTCACGACTATGTGTCTAACTCCATGAATAAATGAATAAGCTCTGGGATTTTCCTGCTTACAAGCATTTTGCAATCTGTATTCTTCTCTCTTTCTTCTCGTGCCCTCTCTTCTCCACCCCCTCCATAGGAGTCTCGGGGACCAGGTACCCCTGTGTCTCATGATCTTGGGGGAATGCCATCTAAGACTCGGTTAAGACTGTAGAATGAGAGTCTGAGGCATAAATGGGTGCTTGTTCAGGGACATTTGCCTAGGGCTTCCCTTGTTCTGTGAGTATGACCCCCTTTATCCTCCTATATAATGATTATTCCCTATTTCCTCCCCTACCCTCCTTCAGATCAGGTGATGGTTCTCCTCAACACTGCATTGTATCCAGAAGCAAAACCCCAGACAGGCAGAAAAGACTCCTGTGTGAATTTGCTTCCCTGTTTTCCCTGGCAGCTCTCCAGTCCTCTGGCCTTTGTCAGCTAGGATGCTCCACGTTTCACAGAGCATGCCAGATGCACAAAGACATATCTGGAAACACTGCCCTACTGCTTTGCTGCCAGCTGCAGACTCAGGTATTGCTTGGGGTGACACCGTCATCTTACTCCATCCCATTCTGTGACACCAAGTCTGGCCTGGCCCACTCACCCTTAGCAGCCTCTCCCCAAACCCCCGGTCCCCACCTCCTGGACTCTCCTCATGCTTCCTAGAGTCAGGGAATTTAGAAGCATTGATATGCCACAACTCTCAACAAGAATATGTATTAGAATATGCATTTCACTCTCTTCTCTGAAGAGGATGGAACTCGGAAGAAAAGGACAGCTGCCAGTGTAGGTCCTGTCCAGGTGTTTCATACGGACAGAGTGTTTTCTCAATGGCCTTCTCCTCCCCACCCGATGCTCTGGCTCTCTTCTCGGCTCCAACTCTGGAAACACGTTTTGTCTTCAGGTCTCCTTTGCCGGTATTACTTTCGCTATGGAGTTTGCTAACTGCTTCCTCTCCTTTTTTGTATCTAACTTATTTTCAATGTATCTATGTCTTTATATTTAAGACACATATCTCTTGTAGACAACATATGGTTGGGTCTTTTTTTTTTTTTTTAATCTATTCTGACAATTTCTGCCTTTTGAATTAGAAAGTTTATTCCATCAGTGTTTAGTGTAATTATTCATGTGATTGGATTTTAGCTGGTTTACTATTTGTTTTGTTTGTCCTGCTTTTATTTTCATTCAATTCCCCCTTTCCTGCTTTCTTTTTATGTTAGATTAGAATATGTGTTAGGATTCCATAGGAATTTATCAGCTTTTTAGGTAAGCCTGTTTTTAGTAGTTTCTATAGGTACTTGCATATATATTAAGTATGCTCAGTCTACTGAGAGTCAATATTGTGGCACTTTAAGTAGAATGTAGAAAACCCCCAACTGTGTGGGTCCATTACTTCCACCAATGTTTCAAATCTCAAAATATAATTTTCTAATATTTGTTTTAAACCTGGGGTTGGCAAGCTATGACATGCTGGCCAAAACTGACCTAGCACCTACTTTTGTAAATAAAGTTTTATTGGAACACAGCCATGCTGAACTGTTTACATATTGTCTGTGACTGCATGTAGCTGTGACAGAGACCCGATAAGCTACAAAGCCTAAAATATCTTCCAGCCCTGTCCAGAAAACGTTTGCTGAGCCCTGCTTCAACGAATAATGCATACTATAAAGGAAATAAGAAGAGGAGAAAAGCCTTTTGTAGATTCCCAGATATTCCACATATGAACTCTTCATTTCTTCAAGAACATCCAGATTTTCCATCTACTTTCATTTCCCTTCAGCCTATGTCTTGTCATGCAGACCCTCTGTAGTGCCATCTTCCAAGTTCTAATGTCCCTCCAAATTCTGTCTGCACTAGATCATTCTCCAAATGCCCACAGTAGTTTTAAATATTTTGTTTGGCATTTTCAGTTGTTTTCTGCAGGAGGAATCTTTTTGATTAATAAGAGTTACTCTATTCAGTTAGGCCTGGAAGTAGAACCTCTAAAAACCTCTGAATTCGGAGTTATTAGACACATCCAGTCATGGGCTGTAAGGAGTGACACAGAGGGGCTTTTGTATCAGATTACAGAGCAAATTTTAGAAAGGGGAGCTGTGCTAAATGCCACAGATTTTCTGAAATTGTATGAACGTTTACAAGTGGCTTGGGCAAAGGAATCCTGTTATTATTATAAATTTCACAGAGTTAGCTAACTCTGTTTTTGTGGGATGCCTAGATAGTAAACACTTTAGGTACTTATGTTATTGTATCTTTATGAA
The DNA here is from genome assembly GCF_010015895.1 of Lontra canadensis. Lineage (NCBI taxonomy): Eukaryota > Metazoa > Chordata > Mammalia > Carnivora > Mustelidae > Lontra > Lontra canadensis. Next base: position 7,479,451 of record NW_022631002.1, read on the forward strand.
AACCCTCTGACTCAGATATGATTCATGTCCTGTCTCACAGATGAGGCACATGAAGGTGTGAAGGATGAGCAGTGTGCTCGAGATCACGCATCCGACAACAGAGCCAACAATCAAACCCAGGTAGTAGAACCCAGGATGGTAGAACTCATGCCCTGGACCAACAGTGTGCTTGGGCTTTCATTCAACTCTTCCTGCCTTATGCTATCCTTTGTGGTGTGATTCTGTCTGGATAGACCATAAGCTCCCAGAGTGCATGAGCTGGACATTTCCTGCCTGGGCAACCTCCATAGGCCCAGAGCCTCACACTGCCCATAATATGGGCCTGTTCTTATGGGTGTGGAGAGGCAGGTCTGCTGTGAACTGGCTGGGGTAGAGTAAGTATTCAAATTAGAAAATCAGTGGAGTACTAGAGAATCAGTAGTCTTTGAGGGGGTGAGTAAGGCAGGGGGTCAGGGAGAAGGGGTGCATTGGGCTATGGGAAGGGTGAGACACTGGAGACATAAGCAAGGAAGGTCAAACTCATCTGCAAGAGGTAGAGCTGATGGGAGACCAAAATCTGTGCCCATGAGAGGAAAGGGACAAGTTTTAGGAACAGGGCAGGATAAAGAAGTAAGTCATCAAGAGAATCCCTCGATTGTGCTAACTTGCTTTTGGAGGGTCCAGAATCTGCCACCCCTTCCCCAGCCAAATGCGTGAGAATCCACCTTTCTCTGTCTTTGAAAGTTTCAGCTGCCAGAGTAGGCTCCTGATAGCAGATGCATAATAAATCCTTGTTGAATTAAATTAAAATGTTTAAGGAGCCATTTTCTGAGCCAGGCCTTTCTCTGCTGTCAAGGAAGGATTTATTTAACAAGACCTACACTTTGGCAAACAGACTCTGCTTCTCTTGGCTGGTCCACCGCCATGATTTAAGATGCCGATGTTGCCACCCACTGTTGGGAAATAGGTTCTTCGTTGGGGAAGGGGTGTGGCTTAATGGCTTGGGAAGAAGATAATTTCAAGATGCTCTGAAAATGATAGTTGATAGACACCCTGGTCTTCTCAAAGAACTCTGGATCCTTGAAGTACATGCTTTATCCTCAAAAATAAGAATCTCTGAGGGCCGTTGGTCATTTGTGTTGTACATGCGAAGTCTTATGTATCAGAAAAACACCTCCAGATCATTTCTCTGCAAGAGGCAGGGAGTATTAATGATATTGTTGCACTGTCTGGTGCAAGTTTTCTTTCTGTCTCCCCTGTGGATGTCCATTGCAAGCACTATCTTAAATATAATGAATATTTGCTATGCCTGGGAGCAGTGATCAACAATCAGAAGTGGCCCCTAGTTATCACTTCATGGTATGTCTTTCCTCCTCTTATTTCATGACCAACAGCAAAACCTTTCCTTCCTTGAACAGAAAAGGTGCTATTCTTTTCTAGACACCCAGAGCTAAGATGGAGTGTCTGTGCCAGGGCTTAATGATCACCTGTTTCTCAAGAAGACAGCTACAGCAGCTAGAATGAGCCCATGATTCAGTGAGGTACGAACAAAGGGAGACATTTTAATTTTAGTGGACGAGTGCCTTGTGGCTGCTGGGAATCCAAGCACTCAATCTCCACTCCAGTGAATGCCAGCTCTGTCCTCTTTCAATGGATAGGAGAGCCAGACCCTCTTGGCTAGGGAGGCATCTGCAACCCAGCTCTTGCTTCTTCAGCAGGGACCAGGGATCAGAGGGCCAAGAAGCCACTTAGGTACGGGTTTGTCCCCATATGTCTCTTGGCCACAGGGCAGTGTGGCCATGTACTTGGGATGCTGTTGAATACGTCCAGATCTAGCACTCTCACCTGGGGAGTAGGTCCATCAGACAGCCTACAAGTTGTAACCTTTTTTATTGTTCTCATAAGTGGGACCTTCAGATCCCTCCAGGTATAATTACCTGAGAAGTAAGTTCTGTCTCTTCATTATGTAGGATTCTCTACTAACCCCAAATGATTCCTTTTGCAGGGATGATACGAGAAATGGAACTCAGCTTTGAAGTCACCAAACACTTAGGCAATCAGAGAGTTCATTTTTCCTTCTATCAGTGGGGGTTGAAGTAAACAGTGAAGTAATACATTCCCTTTTAAATCATCTTGATTACTTCAGTGTGGAGTGAAGATAGTCTTATTCTGAGCACAGTTGCGTGTTCAGTTTTACATCAAAGCTCTTTCAGAAGACCGTTTCCTTCCTTTGGTGTTTCTTTCCCAGATATTACTCCTTCATATTTTGAATAAGTAAGCAACACAGACATATTAATGACTTTAAAAATGGGAAATCTGGTGGTGGGTATTGGAGAGGGCATGGATTGCATAGAGCACTGGGTGTGGTGCAAAAACAACGAATACTGTTATGCTGAAAATAAAAAAAAGGGAAATCTGTGACCCCTCTAATTCATCATGATTTCATTTTTGTTTATCTTCATATTTCTATGTAATTTACAGAGATAACACAAAACTGACTCTTGCATGTTTTATTTGCACTTCAACATTTTCCTCTGTGGTTCCACGAACTCATTTTAATGATCCTTTAGTATTCCATCTTGTTGCTTTACAAATATTTATTAAAGTTGTCCATAAATATTGAACACTTCTATTGTTTTCAAAGATTAACTTTTAGAGGAAATCTGCATTGAGTATCTGCATGCATATTATTTTATTTCCTCTGTTTCTGTTGAATTACAACCTTGTGTAAAATCCGTGGAAGTAGGATCATACATTAAGAAATAGGCCTGTTTTCCTGAATCTTGTTCTGTGCTCTCATAATGCTGTCCAACATGGCTGTGTCCATTTCCAGTGAATGAATGAATGATTATATAGGGCTGGCTAAAAGCTCAATAGGATTTGGTGTTACAGTTTGTAAAATTTAGGTTTGAGAAAGTATCTCACATTTGCTTAATTTTCATGTACTAATTTCTCTCCAAGCTTTTGATCTTTCTAGCAAAAGATACCTGGCCATTCCCGAGCTCATCAAAGGCAGTGTTTACTTGGCTTCAAGGCATACACTGTTATTTCTCTAAGTGCTAAGAATTCCTGTAACTTCTCCTTCCATGAACAAAACAACAAAAAAGAGGGAATGCATTGTCTCTCTATGTGATAATCCAGGGTTGTCTTTCTCCAAATGGGAGAAAAAAAGTCTGCTTTATTATTTCTTTTCTCACATCTGCTCTGAGACCTCAGCTCTCTTGTCTCTCCTTAATCCAGTGAAAATTTTGTTTTCATCCTACTGGACCCACAGCAGCACTTTACCCTGGATCATTCTCTCTTTGAAACAGTGTCTTCCTTTGGGGTCCATGACCTTGTCTTCCCTAATTACCTTTCACTACTCTAGCTGCTCTTTGAGGTCCTTCATTGCCTCTGTCTCTTCCCACCTGGCTTTGAATGTGGGCCATTCCCAAGACTTAGTTTTAGGTCTTCTCCTCCTCTATGTACCCTGGACAGTCTCAACCTCACAGGGGCTCAGTAATGAGCCTCTCTGCCATGGCTCCTGAGTTGAAATCTTCATTCCAAACCATAGTGCCAGACACAGAGATGTACAGGATGGTTGGTTCTGATGCCTTTGTTCTCAGTCCCAGCACTGGTACCTCTCTTTGTTCATTCAGGCAAACCAGGGACCAAGGAAGCAGCCAACTTCTCTGGACGCCATAAGCTCTCACCATCTCCTGAGCTCCCACCTTGGTGCACACCAGCTGATCTTGCCACACCTAATTCACCCCAACTCCTTCCTCCTCTGCTCAGTTCTTTTCTCTTCACTATAGCAGATTGCTTCCTTTGCTTAAAAACCTTCATGGCTTCACCTTACTCTTAGAATGAAGACTGAAACTTCCCATGGCCCACAGAGCCCCACATGATCTCATCCTGCACTCCAGCTTCATCTCATTCCACATCCATACTTGCTTTCCATGCCCCAGCCCTATAGGAACCTACCCAGCATGTTGATCATGCTCTTTCCTACATGTACGTTCCCACTGTTTGGCATAGTTCCCTTTCTCATTGGTCTCTAGATCCTTTTAGGGATATGGAAGATGGGGTACTTTGCTCACTATTCCCATGTAAGCATTCGCCCCCTCAACTACCAGGATCGTCATTGGCTGACACCTGAGTTTTGTCCCAGGTATTAACCTCAATTGAAGGGAGCTGCCTTCTCCAAAGTGGTTGGAGGGGGTGGTTTACAAAGTCCAGACCTCTTGCCTCAACTGGGGACATTCCTGATAATCTTCTCAGCTCCTGAGCTTTCTGTGGGCTTGGCTGAAGTTGGCGTTGCTACTCTTCCCTCTGCCTGATGCAGCTTCCCCACGTCCTTGTATTCATTGTTCCTGAGAGTTTTCCCCAGCAGATTCCCTGCTGATCTGCTTGTCAGTTTTTTTCCTGGGGACCTGAGCTACAACCTTCCTATTCATCCTTTGGGTCTTGGCTCACACTTTACAGCACCTTCCCTGATGTACCTAAAACTGTATATTCATTAATATCACTGATTAATGTATGGCTAGACCTTCAGGTCCTTGAAAGCAGGGAGCTCATTAAATATCCAACTCTAGGCATAGTGCTTGACAGAAAAAAGTGGCACAAAAAGTGCCAAGCTCATTAAACTCATCAAACATAGTTGATTCTTGTTATCCATGGTAGTTATGTTACAGAACATTACAGGGAACACTGAAGTAGCCATCACTGAAACACTCAGTGTTCCTAGGATAAATACAGGGTTATGTTCCTACCAGCCTCTGGTCACAGCATTGTCATCAAATGCTGATCAACATAATCTTGTTTTATGTTTGTTTCTTTTTGAAAACACCTTATTTAGGGGCCCCTGAGTAGCACAGTCAGTTAAGCGTCTGGCTCTTGGTTTTGGCTCAGGTTGTGATCTCAGGGTTGTGAGATCAGGCCCCTTGTTGGGCTCTGTGCTCAGCATGGAATCTGCTTGAGACTGTCTCTCCCTCTCCCTCTGCCCCTTCACCACCCTCCCTCTGACCGCACATACGTGCATGCTCTCTTTCAAATAAATAAAGAAGTCTTTTAGATAAAATAAAAACACCTTATTTAATCTGTGGTGTTGGTTCATTAACCTAGAACTCATGGTGAGTAGGACTGTAGCTCCTGCCTAAATGGAGCTTATCTAACACCAGCATTTCCTCTGTAAGGCACATCATAGCCCTGTTATGTCAGGACCACGACATGGGGGGAAGCAGATTGGGTGGTGGAGAGAATGATGCTAGCCTGGGGAGCATATGGACACCGAAATGACTGAATTTCTTTGGTGGTCCTTCTTAAACTAACTCAACAGTCCATATATGGAATACTAAGCCCAGCTTGGGAATGAGTCAGAGGATGGTGCTTCTTCCTATGTTTTTGTTCTGTCTGGGTAATTTGTGGACTGACAAATCTCTTTCTAAGGCAGGCTACTTGCTGACACTTTAGCCTTTGATGTTCGTAGTCTTCATGTTTAGATTTCTTTTTTTTTTAAATAATTTTATTTTTTATAAACACACACACATATATATATATATATATATATATATATATATATATATATATATATATATATATATATTTCCCCCCCCCCCAGGGGTACAGGTCTGTGA